>NC_090646.1:292681473-292999806 GCF_040937935.1 Hyperolius riggenbachi | reverse complement strand
TTTTTTTCAGTTTTGCGTCCATCCCTAATTACAAGCCCATAGTTTATAAAGTAACAGTGTTATACCCTCTTGACATAAATATTTAAAGAGTTCAGTCCCTAAGGTAACTATTTATGTATTTTTTTTATTATTGTAATTTTTTTTTTCTTTTTATTACAAAAAAAAAAATTGGGGCGTGTGGGAGGTAATGAGTTAATTTATAATGTAAAATTAGGTATTTATTAAAAATGTTTTTGGATGTAGTTTTACTATTTGGCCACAAGATGGCCACAGTAATTTTTTGTTCATTGCTGGAGGGCTGAGATCAACAAACAGGAATGGTTTTTCCCGTTCATTGATCTCCGGACGAGCGGGCGGCGGAGTGCACGAGCGTGGGATCGAGCTGGAGCGCGGACAGCGGCGGTACCTCCAGGGGCGGTACATGTTTCTACGCCCCTGGTGGTAAAGTGGTTAAATTTAGGAATGGTCAATGAGATGAAAATCATTTCAAGTTGAAGCAGGATTATGCAAAATTTGTATGCAAATGTATGCAGCTTGAAAATGGACCATTCAATTTTTACCTCAGCAGGATTTGATTGGTTAGTTTTCAAGCTGCATAAATTTGCCTACAAAATTTGCATAATACTGCATCAACTCAAAATTACTTGCATCTCATTGACCATACCTACTTAAAACTATGTACAAAAAGTGTTTATTTTAAATGTTCTTAACTGTAGGGTTGTTATTGATTAAGTGTTTTTTTTCTTAAAGATATCAATGAATGTGATGAAGAGCCAAACATCTGCTTATTTGGCACCTGCACTAACACCGATGGCAGCTTCGAGTGCATATGCCCACCAGGATTCATTCTTTCTGATAATAAACGCCGTTGCTTTGGTATGTACTGATGATGAGCCATGCTGTCTGCCTATGCTGCACTGATAGCTTACAGTAGTAAATCTACAAATTTGTCTGTTGGAAATAACTCTCAAAGCTCATTCTTTTGACCAATATACTACATCAAAAACAAAGTCAGACTTTCTCTTTGTCTATGACTGATACCTTTACTATTTCTGTTTAAAAAGCAGTTGAAAGTTTATAACTGTTAATTGTATGATAATCGATGTATAATGTCTGCAAAATTCTATTTCTTAACAGATACTCGCAACAGCTTCTGTTTCACGCAGTTTGACAATGGAAAATGTTCTGTTCCTAAAGCCTTTAACACTACAAAAACCAAGTGCTGCTGCAGCACAATGGCTGCAGAGGGATGGGGAGACCCTTGTGAACTGTGTCCACATGAGGGAACTGGTAAGAACAAGAAATTAGGTATCAGAATGGGGAAACACTGCTAATGAACATTATTGAATGGTTATAAGTGGTTTGGGCTCATATAAGAAACCAAGGGCCATATTCTATTGATGAACTTGCCAGTGCTAAACACTGGCGAGTTCTTAACTTAGGCGATGGTTGCATCGCCTAATCTTATAAAACTTTAGACCCCCCCCAGGTGGAAAAGAACTCGCTTGGGCGATATAATCGCCCAGCGAGTTCCTAACACGTTATCCAAATACCCTTATCATGCCTCCGGGAAGCGATACTTCCCAGCAGACATGAGCGTTAGCTTAGACCTGCAAAAAGCAGGTCTAAACTGGCTAACGCACGTCACCGTCGCAGCATCTGGAGACCCCCAAAGCTCCCCGTCGGGTCGCCGCACACTGTAGAAGCCCCCTATGTAGCTGCGCCGGCACCCCTGCATACATACCGCCGCAGATCACCCGACGCCTCTCGCCGCAAAATCCGTCGTGTAATTACAGTGTATCTGACACTGTAATTACTGTGCGCATAGAAGGAGCCCGGGCAAAGCATCTTTGATTCTGCAGCCTGGGCTCCCCATTGGTCCACTGTCTGAACCAATAAAATGGCTCACACAGCGGACCAATGGGGAGCCCAGACTGCAGATTCAAAGATGCTTTGCCCGGGCTCCTTCTATGCGGACAGTAATTACAGTGTCAGATACACTGTAATTACATGACGGTTTTTGCGGCGAGAGGCGTCGGGTGATCTGCGGCGGTATGTATGCAGGGGTGCCGGCGCAGCTACATGGGGGGGCTTCTACAGTGTGCGGTGACCCGACGGGGAGCTCTGGGAATAAGGAGACCCCCAGATGCTGCGGCGGAAGGTGTCGGCAGGCGAGTGCGCATGTGTGGGGAGTGAGGCCGTGGTGCTGATGGACAGCACCACAGCGTAAACCTCACTCTCCATCGCCCGGTAATAGGGAGCATCGCTCAGGCTTTCGCCTGAGTAATGCTCCTTAACGGTCGGCCATCGCGCGAAGGATATGGGCAATAGGATTTGCCGGTAATTCTCACGCGATGGCAAGGTGATAAGTAGCTCGCATCTGCAAGCTACTTCTCACCTTGAATAGGATATGGCCCCAAGTGTTAGAGGCTGGCTTCTTATATACAGATTAAGTAAAGTACTTATTTACATAAGTACTTCACCTGCAAACAAGTAGCTTTTGCTTGAGATTGTTCTTCAAATGAGGGGGATATTTTTTTATAGTTATAGTGTGTAGAAACAGCTCAGTTTGCCTCTTCTGCAGACTTTTTTATGCTATACCTAATTTAAAAAAGAATGGCAATGACAGTGTCTTCAAGTTGTTTATGTGCAAGCCATACTCAAGAATGAAGGTGGCCAATTACAACATTGCATAAAGCTTATAAATATTTGGAACTTCATTGTTCTTTATATTTTAAATCGAAGGTAATGGAATTGTAATACATTCATTCTCTATGTGAATAAACATGTGGTGTGAGCACCCTGTAACTGCAGCCTGCAGTAATGCTGCTGGTTTATTGCAACACATTTAAATTAATTTAGCTTTTCTGCCATTGAAGTTATAGTTGAAGGTGTTGAACTACCTAACACATATTATTATTATTATTATTTATTGTATTTATAAAGCGCCAACATATTACGCAGCGCTGGATTATGTCAACTGTAAGCTTAATTGTTTCTCCAGAGGACCAAAGTAAGGTGTCTACAGGGGCGCCGCCAGGCACCAAGCAGACCAAGCGGCTGCTTGGGGCCTCATGTTTTTAGGGGCCTCGGAGTCTCCGTGACGTCGTTATGACGTCACACCGTCACCGTCCTGCCGCAGCGGCTTCTTGGTACGGGCTCAGGGGGCGGGCAGACTCCGGCGAGGGGAAGGCTCTGTCCCTGCCCACCCACCAATAGAGCAGCTGCTTGGCCGCTTTAGTTCCGCCCCCGCCCCCGCCCACTGCTCTGCCCACCCTCCCTGAAGCCGGGTGTATGCGCCGCATACTTCCGGTTCTGCGTTCCACATGGACTGCAGGAACCGGAAGTACAAATGGTGCATGACTCCCGGCAAAGCCACCAATCTCCTTGCCCGCCTGTCTGCCTTCTACCCCTGCTCCCTGCCCGCTCGCTATCTATGGGGGCACCTACTTATGCCTAGCTATCTACCTATGGGGGCACCTAGCTATGCCTAGCTATCTATGGGGCACCTACCTACACCTAGCTACCTATGGGGCACCTACCTACACCTATCTACCTATGGGGCACCTACCTACGCCTAGCTACCTATGGGGCACCTACCTACACCTAGCTACCTATAGTGGCACCTAGCTACCTATACTGGGACTCCTACCTACCTATGGAGCACCTACCTACACCTAGCTACCTACAGGGGGCACCTACCTATGCCTAGCTACCTATGGGGCACCTACCTACCTATGGGGGAACCTACCTATGCCTAGCTACCTATGGGGCACCTCCCTACGCCTAGCTACCTACAGGGGGCACCTACCGACGCCTAGCTACCTATGGGGCACCTACCTATACCTAGCTGCCTATGGAGCACCTACCTATGGGGCACCTACCTACCTATAGGGGAACCTACCTATACCTAGCTACCTATAGGGGCACCTAGCTACACCTAGATACCTATGGGGGCACCTAGCTACACCTAGCTACCTATGGGGGCACCTACCTATGCCTAGCTACCTACAGGGGGCACCTACTGATGCCTAGCTACCTATGGGGCACCTACCTACGCCTAGCTGCCTATGGGGGCACCTACCTACGCCTAGCTACCTATAGGGGCACCTAGCTATGCCTAGCTACCTATGGGGCACCTACCCACGCCTAGCTACCTATGGGGCACCTACCTATGCCTAGCTACCTATGGGGCACCTACCTACGCCTAGCTACCTATAGTAGCACCTAGCTACCTATACTGGGACTCCTACCTACCTACCTATGGAGCACCTACCTACGCCTAGCTACCTACAGGGGGCACCTACCTATGACTAGCTACCTATGGGGCACCTACCTACCTATGGGGGAACCTACCTACACCTAGCTACCTATGGGGCACCTCCCTACGCCTAGCTACCTACAGGGGGCACCTACCGACGCCTAGCTACCTATGGGGCACCTACCTACGCCTAGCTGCCTATGGAGCACCTACCTATGGGGCACCTACCTACCTATGGGGGAACCTACCTATGCCTAGCTACCTATAGGGGCACCTAGCTACACCTAGCTACCTATAGGGGCACCTAGCTACCTATGGGGGCACCTACCTATGCCTAGCTACCTACAGGGGGCACCTACCTACGCCTAGCTACCTATGGGGCACCTACCTACGCCTATCTACCTATAGGGGCACCTACCTACGCCTAGCTACCTACGGGGGCGCCTATTTACGCCTAGCTACCTTTACTGGGACACCTACCTATTACACTCCTCCCCACTTAGTGTCTGTCACCCTCCTCCACACCCCATTAGTATCACCCACCTCCCAACCCAGTCAGTGTCACCCTCTCCCCACCCAGTGTTACCCTCTCCCCACCCAGTGTTATCCTCCTCCCCACCTAGTGTCATCCTCCTCCCCAACTAGTGTCATCCTCCTCCCCTTCCAGGCAATGTCACCCTCCTTCCGCCCAGTGTCGCCCTCTCAGCCGCATCCAGTTTCACTATCCCACCCTACTCAGCAGCTCCATCCTGCCAGCACCCAGTGGGCCAGAACATTTAATTAAATTATGTCTAAGGTAACATTTGCTGCATTTTTATATGTGTATTTTTCATGTGTGGGTGGATAATGCTTACTGAATTTTAACGTGTGGGAGGTAATATTTTCCTAATTTCCGATTTGATGCATTTCATATGTCAAAAGTAAAGTTTGCTGTATTCCATGTGTTAGGGAAATCATTTGCTGCATTCATTTGTCGGAAGTTGGGGTTGTTGGATATCATGTTTCAGATGTAATGGTTCTTGCATTTCATGTATTGGAGGTAATAGTTGTTGCTTATTATGTGTCGGAAGTAAGGTTTTTGCATATCATGTGTGAGAAGTAGGGGTTGTTGCCAGGGCTATGGAGTCGGAGTCTGGGCAATTTTGGGCACCTGGAGTTGGAGTCGTTGATTTCATAAACTGAGGAGTCGGAGTCAGGAGTCGGATGATTTTTGTACAAAATCCACAGCCCTGTTAAGTATTAGACTAAGGAGTCGGAGTCGAGGAGTCAGAGCCATTTTGGGTACCCGGAGTCAGAGTTGGAGTCGGGAGTCGTGGTTTCATAAACTGAGGAGTCTGAATCGGAAGATTTTTGTACCGACTCCACAGCCCTGGTTGTTGCATATCATGTGTCAGAGGTAATGGTTCTTGCATTTGATGTGTCGGAGGTAACGGTTGTTGCAGTTTATATGTCAGAGGTAATGGTTGCTGCATTTATTACTTGATGGTCATAGTTGGCTACATTTGCTGCTTTGGGATCATTGTTGCAGCATTTGACATTCTTTTGTCATCTCATGATTACTAAATGGTATGCTAATAAATAGCAGTTTCTGCTGATTTATCATCTGCGCATCCATGATGCAAATCTTCTTTCTTACCACATCATGGCAGAAACACTGCTTCCTTATAGTTTGTGGCATGTCTAATTACTCTTAGGCTCCCTGCACACTGCATGTGATTCCGATTTTTAATCGTTACTGCATGCTGTTTTTTCTGCGTTATTCTGTTGCTAGCATTCAGGGAAAATTGGAATCGCAAATCGGATTTGCAGTGTGCAGGGAGCCTTATGCTGGGTACACACTATGAGATTTTCTGGTCGATTTACTGTCAGATGGATTATTTCCAACATGTCCGATTTGCTTTTCGATTGTTTTCCGAGCATTTTCCGATCGATTTCCGTGCACTTTAATATGAAATCGATCGGAAAATGCTCGGAAAACGATCGGAAAGCAAATCGAACATGTTGGAAATAATCCATCTGACAGTAAATCGACCAGAAAATCTCAGTGTGTACCCAGCATTAGAGTAACTTTGCCTAACTGTTGTGGGAGGAAACTCTGGCCTGCCGCCTCACTGTTATGCGTTACCTATGTTAGCCCCGCTCACATGATGTCATGACCATGCCCATTTCTTTGCAGTGGCGCCGCACTGACGTACCTTCAGGGCCGGCCTTAGGTTTCACAGCGCCCTGAGCGAAACCGGATTTTGTTGCCCCCCATAAGTAGCATAGTTGTCCCTATATAGGTAGCATAGTTGCCCCCAGTGTAGGTAGTATAGTTGCCCCATATAGGTAGCATTGCTGCCCTCAGTGTAGCTAGTACAGTTTCCCCCAGTGTAGTAGCATGGTTGCCCCCAGTGTAGGTAGTATGCCCCCAGTGTAGGTAGTATGCCCCCAGTGTAGGTAGTTTACCCCAGTATGCCCCCAGTGTAGGTAGTTTACCCGAGTATGCCCCCAGTGTAGGTAGTATGCCCCAGTATGCTCCCAGTGTAGGTAGTTTGCCCCCAGTGTAGGTAGTATGCCCCCAGTGTAGGTAGTTTGCCCCCAGTGTAGGTAGTTTGCCCCCAGTGTAGGTAGTTTGCCCCCAGTGTAGGTAGTTTGCCACCAGTGTAGGTAGTTTGCCCCCAGTATGCCCCCAGTGTAGGTAGTTTGCCCCCAGTGTAGGTAGTTTGCTCCCAGTGTAGGTAGTTTGCCACCGGTGTAGGTAGTTTGCCCCAGGCAAACCCCCCCCCCCCCCCTTTATGTGGCAGCGGGCCGGGCTGAGACTGACTCACCTGACATCCAGCTCCAGCGCCGACGTCACTCTTCTCTCCCCGCCTCCGCTCCATCTGTAGTTAGAGCAGGATACAAGAAAATGGCCACCGTTTGTCTGCATTTGTGGACATCGGTGGCCATTTTCTTGTAGTCCTGCTCTAAATATAGACGGAGAGGGAGACAGCGGGCGGCAAGGGGCGACAGGGCGCATGCGCCCTTGATAGCATGGCGCCCTGAGCGACCGCACAGCTCGCTCATAGCAAAGGCCGGCCCTGCGTACCTTGGCACCTATACTGTTGGCTGCGATCAGGCTTGGGGCTGGTGTACCGGGCTGGCTGTGTGCTCTGTTGTGCATGCTTGGCCGTGTTTGCTCCTGCATATCACAGCGTTCTGTGCTAGTGCATTACTACCGCCGTGACCTCTTGTGCAGCACTTTACAAAGTACATAGCCATGTCACTGACTGCTCTCAGAGGAGCTCACCATCTAATCCCTACCATAGTCTAATGTCCTACTTATGTATTTGTTGTTTATGTATTTTTTTTTCTTTTTTAGGGGGGGGGGGGGGGGGGGTAAAGTCTACCGCTTTCTACATTGAAATGTTTGTTTTGTTTTTCTGGTCCATATTGACATGTAAGCATCATGCAGTTGGCTCCACCCACATGTCATGGCCACACCCTGGCTCCACCCACATGTCATGTCACGCCCACTTTCCCGCGCAATGAACACACCCCTTTTTCCGGCGCGGCGCGCTTCGCGCGCCGCAGGTTGTGGGCCTCGGCCTGCAGTCCGCTTGGGGCCACAAAAACCTTAGCTGCACCCCTGGGTGTCTATGCCATTTCTTTTAAATAAAATAAGCCCTTTGACTTCAAAGGTCCTGTCAAAATCTATTTGATTCAATAAATATAAGTATGTTAACCAAGAACTGGAACTTAAACTTTCTTGATCACCGATAACCATAGTGACCTACCAATTTCAATCAACATTCAACTTATGTATCATTTAACTAATTCAACATTCAAGTAATATATCTATTGACAATGTCTGCGATAATAATCACAGCTGCAATTCATTTGGTAGGCATACTTCATGCACATAAGTAATGCAAATAATTCATATTTATAGCTATTGGCTGTGTTCCTTTAACATTTGAATAACTTCCTTTCCCGTTCAGTTGGTTTCCAGGAACTATGTCCATATGGTTTGGGTTCCTTCCCCAACATTGCAGACACCAGAGAAGGTCAGTCAATTTACACAGCAAGTATTAATTAGTTGTATAGCACGATATGGCATTACACATTTCATTCCGAATTTCAGTCTCAGAAATATTTTGTTTCTTCTTCCCTTGTCCTTGTAGATGTCAACGAATGTGCTGAGAATCCAGGAGTGTGCATCAATGGAGTCTGCATTAACACGGATGGCTCTTTCCGATGTGAATGTCCATTTGGCTACAATCTGGATTACACAGGTGTTAACTGCGTTGGTAAGTAAGACGGGACTGCTATTGTGCACTACAGTACTCCAGATTTATATAAATCAAAAATGATAATAGCAGGAAATGCTGACAACGTAAAAGAATATGACAAAATCCAGCAGATAACAGAAATATATAAAGGTGGAGCCTTGTTAAAGCAGTAATATAACATTTTTATTATACACTTATTTTATAATATAAAAACTTATTTAATTTTTTTATGGGCATCATTGTGGTTTCAAAGAAAAATATGAAAGTCCTCATAATTATTACTGCTTTTAGCTAAAGATAAACTATCAAAATATTAAATACATACAAAAACCAAAACACTGGATAATTATGTTTTTCTAACTATAAACAGATACAGATGAATGCTCCATTGGAAACCCTTGTGGCAACGGAACATGCTCCAATGTGGTTGGAGGCTTTGAATGTGCTTGCGATGAAGGGTTTGAGCCAGGCCCAATGATGACTTGTGAAGGTAATGACAATGCCTACTTCACCTCATTTTGCAAATGTTGTGACCACAGTTGGGCCACTGGGCCTGAGGGACTACCTAGTGCCCTCCTTCAGCCTCTGATTTCTTATCTCTTCATTCGTAATGATCAGCTCTATGTACTTGAATAATAATAGTAATTTAAAGACTGCGCACCTTCACCTGCTTATACTTCTCACAATAGGCCATATGCAATTCACTTTTTTCTCCCAGGAGATACATTTTCATCTTCTGTTTAAAATAACTTTTCAGCACTCTTCAATTGCAAAAGTACCAAAAAGTAGGTGAAAAAAGAGTATTTTATTGGTTGCTTGTTAGCGTAAAATGAATCTTATTGTTAAGGTGTGAAAATATCACTTAGAAGAAAAAGTGAATTGAAAGGGCCAACGTGGTTGTCTTTGGAAAGCAGTTTTTGGGATGCAAAGTCATGCAATTATTATATATACAGTGCTAAGGGCGCTGTTTAATATTTAAACTCAGGGGCTTGTGAGTTTGTGGCTTTGCCAGATGAGTTTGTGGCTTTGCCAGATTGCCAGTAGTCCAAACTTGGCCCATAGCCCTTTCTGTCTTACATGATACTCCACTGCAACATTTTTTATTTATTTATTTATTTTTATTTCATTGAATAAGTATTTAGAACTGTAGCACCACCAAGTACAATTTCAAAGGCATTATACTTTGCAGATCATTTACCTTATGGGGCTTTTGAGCTTATGAGGCCTTTGGTTTCTTTTAGTCCCACTACAAAAGACCCTAATGGTAATGGACCTGCAGCAGGAATTCTATATATTCCTTGGTCTGTGGCTACTGGCTTATATGTTATTGATAGTACTCTGCAGCACTGTTTGTTGTCTTGGCACATGACAATGATAATAACAACACTGCTATTTACTTAAGAATGGAATTGTGCTTTAAAGATGTATTACCTTGTACTGTCTTTATTTTTCAGATATCAATGAGTGCACAAATCCACTGCTGTGTGCTTTCCGCTGCATAAACACTTATGGATCATATGAATGCACATGCCCATCTGGATATACCCTTCGAGAGGATCGCAGGATGTGCAAAGGTATAACACTTTACTGGGCAATTTCCAAGGCATTGTGTAATATTACCAATGAGAATGCCTAACGCTGCTGTCATTTACTTATTGCATTTATCCTGTACATTTGTTTTCTGCCATATTAATATTTAGACTTTATGTTTTTTAGTTTTAGATGCTCTTTAGCGCAATTAAATCTGTACACTTATCTGTCAGTAAGGCCCTATGCCTATGGAACTCTTTGGTTTTTTTTGTATTGTAGATTTAGATGAATGTGCAGAAGGTCTACATGACTGTGAATCCCGGGGCATGATGTGTAAGAACCTTATTGGGACATTTATGTGTATCTGCCCACCAGGCATGCAGAGACGCCCAGATGGGGAAGGCTGTATGGGTAAGTTATTACAAGGACTCAAATATGAATTATCTAGATACTTAAATGTTGCTTAGAGTCTGGAAACTGAAGTAAAAGTAGGTTTTTCACCCTCTCGGTCCTATATTTGCACTTGCGCTAAGTTGGAGAAAGTAAATCAAGGTTCGTTAATCTGTTCATTTTATAAAACATTTTTGGGAGGGGGGTTCTTATTGATTACAGTTTTGTGCGTCATTAGAAATGGTCTTGTATGTATTCTGTATAATGCAGTACCATTATTTATCATACAGGTTAGCATTTGATAGTTTCTAACTTACTTGTGTTATCAAAACTAATTAGCAGTCTATTTCCTGCTAATGTTAATAATTATCTTTGTACATTAATCAATAAAAGTCTCTCAATGGCAGGTCAGTATTGCTGATGTAATTTAACTAGAAGATTGTACTCCATATACAGTACTAGTTTCTCAAGGGTACTAAATTAATGCCATATGTATAATAAAACGGTACTCCAGAATTCAGAAATACAAGTATACAGTTTAGCAGATATAAATGTGGCATGAATAAAAACAACCAATATAGTAAATATTGTTTGTAGAGTAATGTGTATTTATTTTAGAGTGTCATTTATTTTTCCTTATGTGTCCTGATACTTGCTGACAGAATAGCGTTTTATCTACTCTGTTAGCAGCTGCTGATTCCATGATCCACTTTGTTTTCCTGTTTTAATAGATGAAAATGAATGTCGCACAAAGCCTGGAATTTGCCCTAATGGACGCTGTGTGAACTCTATTGGGAGTTACAGATGTGACTGCAATGAAGGTTTCCAGGTTAGCTCCTCTGGAACAGAATGCATAGGTGAGTAAAAGTCCCATAACCAAAGAATAAACTTACTCCCTTCTCAGGATTTATTTCTCCCAAAGACTGTATTTAATCCCCATATCTATTTGCTGCATAGTTACTACTGCAGATATTTTCAAGGTGTGAAGTCTAAGGCAGGGAACACACTTGTCTTTCAGTTTTCTGCGCGCGTTTTTCTGCATACTTTTTCTGCACACCAAGTGTGTTTTGATGCAGGAAAATGCGCGTTTTTTCACAGCAGCTGATGTAATTGATAGAAAAAAACTGACAAAATGCGTAGAGTCATCATGCAGAATGTCAGGTTTTTTTCTGCGCGCGAACAACATATTAAGTGTGAACTAGCCCATTGATTAACATGAGTTCTCAGTTTTTCTACAGGTAGACAGAAGGGGCATCTGTTGTATTTGTTGCTGTGTGGCTTCAATAAACGGAAGTTTTCCTATGGAGTGCCGGAGTCTGTGAATTTCTTCCCTGATCAGTTCTCAGTTTTTCTGTACAGAAAATGCGCACGAAAACAATCAAGTGTGTTCCCTGCCTCAAAATTAGAGTGAGAATCTAAAATGTAACAACAGGGCTAGTGTAGTGAGTGTAGAGCTATCGTCTCCATCTTCCCTCAAAGAACATATAGAACAGTGATTAGTCACAGTGTAGCAGTATGACTGCCACTCTGATCCGGGCAACCAGACTGAGCAGTCTTCTAGGTTGACACTAGGTGGCATGTGCACACAGACAAACGGTTTTCCTCAAAGCATGCTGTCTAGGGAAAAAAATATATATACAGTATATATTAGAGTTGTCATTGCCAACCCATCGCTTTATTTCCTGACACATGAATATAGGTAGATAGATGCAGTTAAAGTACTGATTATGTGTTATCAGCCCCAAAACCTGCATAACTTTTTTTTTTGATAGCTTGTTTAAGATGCTGACATGATGTATGTCTATATGATGACTATTCTCTAAACTCCTACATAGCTTTCCTGTTAGTTGTAGTTGAATTGGTATATTTGCTTGCATTTTTAAAACCTAATTCGAGGCATGGGTTATGGTGGAATTCCCTCTTTTATCATTTATATTTTTATTGTTTGGTACTGTAACTTTATTTACAATAGAAGGTAACAGGATTGAGGGATGGGCTTAGAGTGACATCTACTGCTGGGAATTCAAAAGCAGGAAATTAGAATATCTGGTGGTCAGTGAGACTAGTAAGAATCAAAGTAAAGGCATTTATATAGTCTTGATTTAGAGGAAAGCACCAAAATTCATTTTAATCAAAAAAGACGACCAGAGTTCAGGTACTCTTGACAGTGTGGTTCTGGTCACTGTGCATTATTACAGCATGTACGCCCTTATGGACGATGCTTTTTATCATGTGCCTCTGTGGTAGGTACATCATCTTAAGCATCTCTTGAGACATATATGTTTGTTACAATACTCCATACATGTATTTGGATGTGTTTCGCACATTGCCTTATCCGCTTTTATTTAACTAGAAAATACTTGTTTAGGTTTGTTTTTGTGCAGTTTATCATTTTACAGTATCAAAATGTGATGCGTTTAAAGTGGTCTAACACCCAGCATTTCAACTTTGCTTTAAAGGATTGCTTACAGCTTAGAAACGATTATGCCAGATTTTTTTTTTAGCAGAAATTCACTGAATGGATTAAACATAACATTTTAGTGCTGCGTTTAGCTAAAAATCCTCCTCTGTGCTTAGGTTTAGTTACAAATGTATTTATTTACAAAGTAATAAACAAACACTGCTCTGAGAGAACAAAGAGGGCTTCCCCGGCAGGCTTTTCAGAGGTCTAATTGCATTCCAAACAAAGATACATTTGTAACTAAAGATAAGAACGGATGCGGATTCCTAGTTAAATCCAACACTAAAATGTCATGTTTAACCCATTCAGTGAATTTCTGCTTAAAAAAAATCTGGCATTCTAAGCTGTAAGCAATCTTTTAAAGCAAAGTTGTAATGCTGGGTGTTAAACCGCTTTAAATGACTTCAACAAGTTCAAGTACCCCTGAGCCCAACTGAAGAAGCCCATTCTGAACCTAAGCTCTGTACACACACTAGACAAAATTCAGCCGAGAGGTGCAGTAACAACCGCCTCTTTTGAGAATCCAGCATGTGTAGAGCAGCCCCCGACCCCTCATGACCACTCGGCCAGCGACCACTCGGCCAACGAGCATTGTTTTCCTCATTTTCCTCTTACATGTTGTAATGATTGGTGTCAGCAAGAACAGATTTTCTGATTATTGGTGATCTGCAGTATCACCAATAATACAGATGCTATGCCTAATTATGTAGTGATCTGCAGAATCACCAATAATGCGAGTATAGCGAGACACAGGACAACCAGATGTAAAGATAGGTGTTTGGTGCAACAGTAATACAACGTATATTGATCACCCGAGGAGTGGGTGATTCAGACTGCACTGTAGTCGGTGATCACCTGAGGGGCAGGAGATCAACACTGTACTGCAGCTCCTAATCACCTGAGGAGCAGGTGACTAAGAGTGTAGCGCAGCTACTGGCCACCTGAGGAGCAGGTGATTCAGACTGTACTGCAGCTACTGGTCACCTAAGGAGCAGGTGATTCAGACTGTACTGCAGCTACTGGTCACCTGAGGAGCAGGTGATTAAGCTGTACAGAGAATCTCTCACCAGAGACTAGGCTCACTGGTGAGGGCAGGAGAGTCAGACAAGCAGATTTGGCAACAAAAGAACAGATACGGTACAAAGACAGAAGGCTAAATCAGAGTAGTGTTCAGGCTGAGTCGGCAACAGGATCAGATAGGCAGAAGCACAGAATCAGTAGTCAGAAGAGTAGTCAAGGCTGGCAGAAGGTCATAACAAATAATACAATTCAATTAGTACTTTAGCTATCAACAGAATCTGACTAAGTGTAGATCCCCAGCTCCTGCTGGTTCTAGCACACTTTGGGATCTGACTAAGGTCTGAGTCCTAACACGTAGCATTTGCAACAGCAGACGAGGAGCTACTGACAGGCAGGTCCTATATATACTGAGAGCGCCCCATAGCGCCGCCCCAGTCACTCAGTCAATCAGGAGCACTGCTGGAGTCAGCTGACCGGCCGATCAGCTGACTCCCCTTCTATTCGCATAAAGGTCCTGTCGCCTGGCGCGCGCACGCGTAGCCCTCAGTCTATGTGCAACTGAAGGACCAGGCAAAACTCCACCATGTAATAACGAGGCGGAGGCCGCCGGCTGAGTTGCGGAGACTGCCGCAATGCCGCTCACCGCTGCGGCGGCATCTCCGCTATCCATTACACATGTATATGGGTCTTTAGGCAACGTCAACTCTACTGGGAATAACCTAGTAATTATACCCAAGGATGTCCTTCAATACAAGAAAAAGCATCCAAGCATCCTTTAAATACAGGTATAGAATTTGTCATAACTACTTCCTGTGTTAGATTAACCTCCCTGGCGTTTAATTTCCCCAGGATTTCTGTGAAAAAAGTGATCCAATGAATTTTCATAACCCTGTTTTTCCTGTAACTTGCCAAAATGTGTCAAGCAAGGGTCTAGCATACAGTGCAGGAGAGTATTGACGTGTATGCATGTCAATACTGTTCACAGCATGTTTTTTGTATGGACGTGTACAACCGTCAATACCGCTAGGGAGGGTTAACACTCTTACTGTAAAGAACCCCTGTAAAGAACAGATAGCAAAATCTTTTTTTCCTCTATACACAAATCATGCCCTTTGTCCTTCCTTATATTGTATTCTTTAATCATGTTTCACTCAAAATATACTGAATGTTTTTAAATTGGATTCTCCGTTTACTACAGAATAAAAAAAAAATCGAAAACGAAATAATTAAAAAAATATAATGATCTTGCCAATTTTATTATGTGATTCTTGCATTCCCTGCAGCCTGAGACATTTTGTGTTGGATAAATTGTGATAGATTGTGAATCATTACTACCACGTAGTAACCAAAATGGTTTGATTTGTCTTTAGACACTCGCCAAGGATCTTGTTTCACAGAAGTTCTACAAACCATGTGTCAACTGTCATCTACAAATCGCAACATGGTTACTAAGTCTGAGTGCTGCTGCAATGGAGGGCGAGGCTGGGGTAACCAGTGTGAACTGTGCCCTCTTCCTGGAACTGGACCTTTCAAGAAAATGTGCCCACATGGTCCTGGCTTCACTACTGATGGCAGAGGTATGGGCAGAGGGGCCATAAAATGGCCAAAAGAGAATTATATTTTGTAAGGAATAATAAGAATCTCCATCTAACTCTATTCTTTAGATATTGACGAGTGCAGAGTACTTCCCAACCTGTGCAAGAATGGACAGTGTATAAACACCATCGGTTCTTTCCGCTGTCATTGCAACTTGGGCTACACTACAGATATTAGTGGAACTACATGTGTCGGTAAGACATATTACAGCTATAAATAATAACATTTTCTTTATCAAAATCATAAGAATTAAAAGACACACAGCAACATGTATATCATTATATGCTTCCTCCAATTGTAAAATGCTCATTAACTCTTGTATGCTTACGTTTGTAGATCTGGATGAGTGTGCTCAGTCTCCTAAGCCATGCAACTTTATTTGCAAGAACACAGAGGGCAGCTACCAGTGCTCTTGTCCTAGAGGCTACATCTTGCAAGAAGATGGCAAGACCTGCAAAGGTATTGTATAAAAGTCATTATGGCCTTTCTCTAGCTGAGGCCTGGTATACATGGATAGTTTGACAACGAAGCTTATAAACAACCCATCGCTCTTAAAGGTTTTACAGTTGGTAAACAATTGGATGTAAAAGTTATACCAAAGTAAACATGTACACAATGACCTTTATTCAATGTATTTTTTCTCCTAAGTTTTCTCCTAGGGGATATTTGTATACTTAAAATGCCTATTAAGCCACCAGCAAGCAAGAAAATACTCAGGGAATTATAAATCATTTACCAGACACCAATTGCGTAGTGTATGGCCACATTAAGATGAAAACTTAAACTATCATATTGTATTTCTGTAGATTTGGATGAATGTTCAACTAAACAGCACAACTGTCAGTTCCTCTGTGTTAACACCATTGGAAGTTTCAACTGCAAGTGCCCACCGGGCTTCACTCAGCACCAGTCCTCTTGCATTGGTAAGAAATGCTATCTTTTGAGATTTGTATACCTTCTATTAAAGTGAGTCTGAAGCCACTGAAAAAAAAATAGATACTCACCTAAGGAGAGGGAAGGCTCCAGAGCAGGAATGGATACCCCATTCAAATCCCGAGTGCTCCCGAAGACCGGCTCCTCCATATTGCGAGTGTGCAAGAATGCGTGCTCATGAATCGGTCAGAGACTGCTAACACGGGCAGGGCCGGACCGAGGCAGAGACGAGAGAGGCTCCAGCCTCAGGGCGCAGTGTAGGAGGGGGCATACAACTCACTCAGCTATCATTCCCCTATTGTGTTTGAGGCAAAGAGAAATAAGAAAAGGGGATACATAGCAGTGACTGCAAGACAGATAACTAGATATTAAGGTGTTGGGGGGGGAGGGGGGTTAGGGACCCTAGGGCGCCTCTTAATCAGTGTTTGATGGCTGGGGTGGGAGGGATGCAGGGATGCACTTTGGTGTCTCAGCCTTGGGTGCTCAAGGACCTTAACCCGGCTGTGAACGTGGGAGCCAGCACCGGAAAGCAGGGGACCATAGTAGGAATGGGAAGGCTCCATAGGACCCAGAGCCTTCCCTCTCCTTAGGTGAGTATCTGGGTTTTTTTTTTCATTGCTTTAGACTCCGTTTAAATCATATGTGTATTGTAGTGTTTTGCACATTTACCATCAACAAATATTGTTACTTATATTTTACTTTTTGCCAGATAACAACGAATGCAATGCTCAGCCAAGCTTGTGTGGTAGCCGTGGCGTATGTCAAAACAATCCTGGAAGCTTTGTCTGTGAATGCCAGAAAGGTTTTACTCTGGATAACACTGGCGGCAACTGTGAAGGTAAGAGTGCATGTCAAGTATTAATTCTATCTACTAATATATATAGTGGGCTTAGCTTTCATTTCCACATGTTTTCTAGTGTACAGTATGTATTTGTACTAATATTTCATTTTCTTGCATGTGAGTATAATAACTGCAGCACACTGGTATAAATAATCTAATATTTAAATTGTTTACAATGTGTATTACAGTTTTAGTACTGTGGTAAAATAAATCAGGCCTGTATGTATGCTCATTTTACGCACATGCTGAACGTTTGGGGTGGGGTTTAATCCAGGGGCACTGCATCCCCTAGGACCAATGGCACGCCAGGCAATGGCCTAAAATGCCTATGCCTAAAAACAGATTATATATATATATATATACACTGTATATATATATATATATATATATATATATATATATATATATATACAGTTTTACAAATATCACTGCACTCTTAAAGAGAGTCTGAAGCGAGAATAAATCTCGCTTCAGACCTCATAGATAGCAGGGGCATGTGTGCCTGTAACGATCGGTGTAGCACAGAGAGGATATGATTACCGGTGATCTGCAGTATCACTGGAAATACAGATATATACCAGATTATAGATGATCTGCAGTATCACCGATAATCCGATATACAAGCTAACCTCTGGACACCTAAGCAGAGTGTTTGGTGCAAACAGTAGTAATGAGAGGACTGAGCCTCAGAGCAGTAAGGAGTACTGCCCCAATTCCTTCTGGACTCTCCCGGAGGGAGGAGTCAGGCTGAGAGAAGGAACGACAGAACGAGAGTGACACTCAAGAGGGAGTGTCACTATCAGGACTGGGAACCGCCTCTAACAGTAAGGTCGGTTCTCGAGGTCGGACAAGCCAGGTCGTAAACACACGGACAGATAAAGTACAGATTCAGAAGGCAGAGGCGAAAGTCTGAAGTACAAGCAGGGTTCGGCAACAGGGTATCAGAAATATCGAGGTACAAAATCAGAAGGCAGATGCAGAGTCTAAGGACGAGCCGGGGTTCGGCAACAGAGTATCAGAAATATCGAGGTACAAAATCAGAAGGCAGATGCAGAGTCTAAGGACGAGCCGGGGTTCGGCAACAGAGTATCAGAAAGACAAAGTACAGGATCAGAATTCAGGAGAATGGTCAGACAGGCAGAAGGTCATAACAGATAATCACAATCAAACTAGTACTTTAAACTATCAACAAATCTAGCTAAGAGTAGGATTACAGCTCCAGCTGGTCCCGGGACACTTTCGGATCTGACTCAGGTCTGCGTGCTACCACGTAATGATCGCAACGCCAGACAACCAGCAACTGAACAGCCAGCAGTATATATACACAGCCACTCTCCAGCCCCTCCCTAAGTGCTGGACCAATGAGAGGGCTCAGAATTGTCAGCCGACCAGCTTGGTCAGCTGACCTACTTCTGGCTGCTATATAAGCTTTGCCTCAGTGCGCGCGCGCGTGTCACTCTGAATCTTGGAGGACTATCAGTCCCAGCCACACCAGTACTGCCTTGCAATGTATCCAGTGAACCGAGCGTGGGAGCCGCCTCTAATGCGGATTCCGCCGCTTCCAATGTGGATTCCGCCGTTCCCAATGCGGATTCCGCCGCTCTGCCTATGCAGCATGCGGCGGTTTTTCCGCGTTGTGACGTCATGCTGGACGCGGAAACAGAGAGAGACGGCGGCTTTTCCGTGTTTCCTCACAGTGCCCACTGCATCCTTCAGTGACCTTGTAGTGTGCCCACTGCATCCTTCAGTGACCTTGTACTGTGCCCACTGCATCCTTCAGTGACCTAGTTGTATATCCAGTGCCCACTGCTGTGCCCACTGCATCCTTCAGTGACCTTGTACTGTGCCCACTGCATCCTTCAGTGACCTAGTTGTATATCCAGTGCCCATTGCTGTGCCCACTGCATCCTTCAGTGACCTTGTACTGTGCCCACTGCATCCTTCAGTGCCGTTGTACTGTGCCTGGTGCTGCACTCTGCGTTCACACTGCCCGGGTCACTAGATGCATTTAATTTTTTGGCCAGCACTATGACGCTGTGCTGCTACTACTACCACCAGTATGTTGCCATGGTCCTTCTGTGCTGCTGCTGCTGCTGCTGAACTGAACGCCCGCTTTGTCCTCCTCCTCCTCCTGACTCAGTCGCTACCACGGTACCACCAATGCACTCTGTCTGCGTTATCACTGCCCGGGTCACCGGGTGCATTTAATTTTTTGGCCAGCACTATGACACTGTGCTACTACTACTACCACCAGTATGTTGGCATGGTCCTTCTGTGCTGCTGCTGCTGAACTGACCGCCCGCACTGTCCTCCTCCTCCTGACTCAATCGCTTCCACCAATGTACTCTGTCTGCGTTCACACTGCCCGGGTCACCGGGTGCATTTAATTTTTTGGCCAGCACTATGACGCTGTGCTGCTACTACTACCACCAGTATGTTGCCATGGTCCTTCTGTGCTGCTGAATTGACCGCCCGCATTGTCCTCCTCCTCCTGACTCACTCGCTTCCACCAATGTACTCTGTCTGCGTTCACACTGCCCGGGTCACCGGGTGCATTTAATTTTTTGGCCAGCACTATGACGCTGTGCTGCTACTACTACTACCAGTATGTTGCAGTGGTCCTTCTGTGCTGCTGAACTGACCGCCCGCATAGTCCTTCTCCTGACTCAGTCGCTACCACCACTGCACTCTGCGTTCACACTGCCCGTGTCCACTGACAACTCTGCTGCGATGTCATTGCTAATTGCTGCAAAAAAAAAAAAATTACAAAAACCTCTCTGGGGCCTTTTTGGCGTCAGCCACTCATCCTCCTCCAGCGGTACCTTCGCCGCCAAGTGCCATTGGAACTCGCCTTCACCTCTTTGATTGCTTAACGCGTATATCCCTTTTTAAAACCACGTATTACCAATTAATAGCCCCATTTACAGTGGTGATTTGTCTTTAAAAGCCATTAAAAAAAATAATAAATTTTTGGAATTTTTTATGTTGAAGTTATGTTGCCCCTTATCACCTCGATAATCCATGCAATTTGGGGGATTGTAGCATGTATGGGGGCTTTGTTATTAACGTTAAAAGAAAATCCGCCTCCGGGCGGGAATCCACGCATGATTACGCCATTCACGGCAGAAAATCCGCGTGGTTGCGTGGACGCGGACGAAAATCCGCATGCGGCGGGGCCGAATGCGGATTTTTTTTTGCAACCACGCGGATTGCCGAATTCGTGGATGAGGCACATCCGAGCATCCCTAGAGTGGAGCCCACATGGACTGCTGGTTTGAGCAGGGATACGTGAAAGGACCTTACTCCACGCATGCTGGCGGGAAGATCAACAGAATACGTAACGTTGTTGATCTTCTTAGCTACCGGGAACGGACCCACAAACCTGGGACCTAGCTTATCCGAGGGCTGTCTCAGAGTCAAGTGACGTGTGGACACCCAGACCAAGTCTCCTGGCTGGAACCTCCACTCTAACGAGCGTCTCTTGTCAGCCTGACCCTTTTGACTCTGGAATGCCCTTTCCAAATTACTCTTCACCGTCCACCAGATGTCTTTAAATGCCCTTTGCCAAGCTTCCAGGGTTGGAAACGGAGAAGAGGCAACTGGCAAAGGGGAGAATTTGGGCGACCTCCCTGTCACAATCTGGAACTGAGAAAAACCAGTGGAAGAACTCTTTAAATTATTCTGTGCGAATTCTGCGAAGGCCAGAAATTTTACCCAGTCATCTTGTGCCTCCGCAACGTAACATCTTAAAAACTGCATTCTGAGCTTTAGGAGACCAGTGGGTAGTATCTGCCCCTTTTTTTGTGAGACTGGTAAGGGGTGCAATGATCGTGGAGTACCCTTTTATAAACCTCCTATAGTAATTCGCAAAACCCAGGAATCGCTGAAGGGCTTTCAACCCTACAGGTTGCGGCCATTCCAGGACAGCTGTGACTTTAGCAGGGTCCATTGACAGACCTGAGGTAGAAATCACATACCCCAGAAACGTGACGGATGTCACCTCAAAAATACATTTTTCCAACTTGGCGAACAGCATATTTTGTCTCAGCTTGTCCAGCACAATTTTGACATGGCTCCTGTGTTCAGAGAGATTGTCAGAGTATATCAGTATATCATCGACGATATACCAGAACAAATCTGCACAACACCTCTCTGAATACCTCATTAATTAATTCTTGGAAGACGGCTGGCGCATTACACAACCCGAAGGGCATCACTAAGTATTCGTAATGGCCGTCGGGTGTGTTGAAGGCCGTCTTCCATTCATCGCCCTTTCTAATGCGGATCAGGTTGTATGCACCCCTCAGATCTAACTTTGAGAAGATCTTAGCGTTAGTGACCTGTGTGAACAAATTGTCTATCAATGGTAGCGGATAACGATTCTTCACCGTGATTTTATTCAGGCCTCGGTAATCGATGCAAGGTCGAAGACCTCCATCTTTTTTCTTAACAAAAAAGAAACCGGCCCCTGCAGGCGACCGGGAGGGGCGAATGAACCCTTTGGCTAGATTGTCACGGATGTATTCCTGCATGGCCACTTTCTCCAGTCCAGACAAATTATACAGGTGACCTCGGGGGGGCATACAACCGGCACGGAGATCGATGGGGCAATCGAAAGGGCGATGAGGAGGTAACTTATCAGCAGCCTTGGGACAGAATACATCCGAGAATTCAGAGTATTGCTGGGGAACCCCCTCCACTTGAATCTTGGTCTGACCTAATGTCACTTTCCCTAGACACTGCTGGGAACAAAAGTCTGACCAACTGGTTAATTGTCCTGCAGCCCAATTAATCTGTGGCGAGTGAAGCTGCAGCCAGGGCATACCTAAGACAATTGTGGAGGTGGTCATGTGTAAAACAAAAAAACTCAATCTCTCCCCATGCAGTACCCCAATAGTGACTTCCACCTCTGGTGTCTGAGACAGCGGACGGTCCCTTTGAAGCGGGGAGTCGTCCACGGCAGTAACCTGGATAGGTGGTTCTACTGGGATGAGCGGAATGCCCAACTTCATTGCAAATTCGGAACTCATAAAATTAGCCGCTGAGCCTGAATCAACAAAGGCCTCTGTGGCTTCAGATTTGTCCCCCCATGTAATCGTACATGGAAGGAGCAAACGTTTTTCTTTTAGGGGTATAAAACGGACGCCCAGGGTGTTACCCCCTACAACTCCTAGGCGGTAGCGTTTCCCGGCTTATTAGGACAGTTTCGTACCCTATGCCCCCCCTCAGCGCAATACAGGCACAACTGTTCCGTCATCCTCTGTCTTCGCTCCACCTGGGACAATTTTGATCGACCTATCTGCATAGGCTCGGGTGCAGGTAAGACCGGAGCAGATGAGACTGAAGAAGATGATGCTGCCTGAGGTGTAGCGTAAGACGCTACTCTGACGCGTTGACTACCCCTGGTCTGTTTTTGGTAGCGCAGCCTACGGTCAATTCGGATGGCCGCTGAGATGGCCTCATCGACTGTTCTGGGCTTAAGCTGACTTAGCATCAGGTCAGAGACCTCATTGGACAGCCCTGACAAAAAACAATCTAGCAGGGCGTAAGTGTCCCATCTGGCCGTAACTGACCACCTCCTAAATTCGGCCGCGTAATCTTCGACCGGACCCTTGCCTTGACGTAAAAACTTGAGCTTCCGCTCAGAAGTCGAGGCAAGGTCTGGGTCGTCGTAAATTACTGCCATGGCTTTAAAGAATTCCTCCACCGAGGTAAGAGCTAAGTCACCGGCAGGCAAATTATACGCCCAGGTCTGGGAGTCACCAGATAACAAGGTTTTAATAAATATGACCCGTTGGGTCTCAGTCCCCGAGGATCGGGGTCTCAACTTGAAATATGATAACACTCTACTCTTAAAATTCCGAAAGTCAGACTTGTGGCCGGCAAATTTATCAGGTACGGGCATACGTATGTCATCACTATGAGGGGATCGCACCGAATCAACTGACGTCTGGAGGGTTCGCACAGAGCCTGATAAGGCATCAATTAATGCTTTGTGCTGGCCCAGTGCTTGATGGATGTTATCCACCGAAGTGGCAAGCACACCCAGAGGGTCAGCGCATGCATCCATCTGTTTTTTGGGTCTGGCGTTCTGTAACGATCGGTGTAGCACAGAGAGGATCTGATTACCGGTGATCTGCAGTATCACTGGAAATACAGATATATACCAGATTATAGATGATCTGCAGTATCACCGATAATCCGATATACAAGCTAACCTCTGGACACCTAAGCAGAGTGTTTGGTGCAAACAGTAGTAATGAGAGGACTGAGCCTCAGAGCAGTAAGGAGTACTGCCCCAATTCCTTCTGGACTCTCCCGGAGGGAGGAGTCAGGCTGAGAGAAGGAACGACAGAACGAGAGTGACACTCAAGAGGGAGTGTCACTATCAGGACTGGGAACCGCCTCTAACAGTAAGGTCGGTTCTCGAGGTCGGACAAGCCAGGTCGTAAACACACGGACAGATAAAGTACAGATTCAGAAGGCAGAGGCGAAAGTCTGAAGTACAAGCAGGGTTCGGCAACAGGGTATCAGAAATATCGAGGTACAAAATCAGAAGGCAGATGCAGAGTCTAAGGACGAGCCGGGGTTCGGCAACAGAGTATCAGAAATATCGAGGTACAAAATCAGAAGGCAGATGCAGAGTCTAAGGACGAGCCGGGGTTTGGCAACAGAGTATCAGAAAGACAAAGTACAGGATCAGAATTCAGGAGAATGGTCAGGCAGGCAGAAGGTCATAACAGATAATCACAATCAAACTAGTACTTTAATCTATCAACAAATCTAGCTAAGAGTAGGATTACAGCTCCAGCTGGTCCCGGGACACTTTCGGATCTGACTCAGGTCTGCGTGCTACCACGTAATGATCGCAACGCCAGACAACCAGCAACTGAACAGCCAGCAGTATATATACACAGCCACTCTCCAGCCCCTCCCTAAGTGCTGGACCAATGAGAGGGCTCAGAATTGTCAGCCGACCAGCTTGGTCAGCTGATCTACTTCTGGCTGCTATATAAGCTTTGCCTCAGTGCGCACGCGCGTGTCACTCTGAATCTTGGAGGACTATCAGTCCCAGCCACACCAGTACTGCCTTGCAATGTATCCAGTGAACCGAGCGTGGGAGCCGCCTCTAATGCGGATTCCGCCGCTTCCAATGCGGATTCCGCCGTTCCCAATGCGGATTCCGCCGCTCTGCCTATGCGGCATGCAGCGGTTTTTCCGCGTTGTGACGTCATGCTGGACGCGGAAACAACCGCCTCACCCTGAGAGACGGCGGCTTTTCCGCGTTTCCTCACAGTGCCCCTGCTAAAACGCCGCTATCCAGCGGCTTAACGGGGGGTCCCTTCACCCCCAAATCCCCTCCGTACAGCCGGGGGGCGCTTCCGCATTGGGACAGGGCTATTTCCGCAGCCCTGCCTCCCGCGCTTCTATCAGACGCGTACCTCCGCCTCTCCCCCGCCCCTCTCAGTCTTC
The DNA here is from genome assembly GCF_040937935.1 of Hyperolius riggenbachi. NCBI lineage: Eukaryota > Metazoa > Chordata > Amphibia > Anura > Hyperoliidae > Hyperolius > Hyperolius riggenbachi. The sequence continues at coordinate 292,975,048 of NC_090646.1, read as the reverse complement.
CTTCACTGAGAGGGGCGGGGAGAGGCAGCGATGCGCGTCTGATAGACGCGACTAGAGGCAGGGCTGCAGCCATTAGCCCTGCCTCCAGGAAGAGAATATCTACAACCAAGTTGACGACCAAGTCTTGCGGGGGTGGGTTTTAGGGTGAAGGGACCCCCGTTTAACCGCGGGATAGCGGCGTTTTAGCAGGGGCACACATGCCCCTGCTAACTATGAGCTCTGAAGCGAGATTTATTCTCGCTTCAGAGTCTCTTTAATACTTGACAGGGGATCGCAGTAAGAAAAGGTCACATCACCCTTATTACAATCCACAAGAAATCACTGCGCATCAATGCTTCACTGCAGAAGTTTACCCTGTAAAATCGTAAAGCATGTACATAGTGCCAAGTATTGCTTTAAAAACACTAAAACTTGCAACCATGCTGCACTCCTGGGGGTAGTGCCACCACCTAGGGAAGGTAAAGAGCGTGACTCCCCCTCTCGTGGTTACACTCACCAGAAGTGTGTCTTGAGTAAAGGCATATCACATAAACCAGCCAAGGAGATTTTGTTGCTCAAAATAAGCGAATATCCGCATTTATTCATAAAACCTTGCTTCCATGGGATCATATAGTACATTAATAATAATAATAATCCGAACATTTGTATAGCGCTTTTCTCCTGTCGGACTCAAAGCGCTCAAGAGCTGCAGCCACTGGGACGCGCTCAGGAGGCCACCCTGCAGTGTTAGGGAGTCTTGCCTTGAACTCCTTACTGAATAGGTACTTGACCTAGCCAGGATTCGAACCCTGGTCTCCCATGTCAAAGGCGGAACCCTTAACCAGTACACTATCCAGCCACTACATTAGACTCTCTGCCCGCGCACCTCAGAGCTGCACGTTACCTCCGATTCCCCAATTCCTGGTATGATGTCAGCGCGCACCTCCGACTCCACCCTACGCGTTTCGTCACGTTCGTGACTCATTCAGGGGCTGGAGGATCACAACCAACGTCTCAACTTAATACGCATAACCGCGCATCACCACCCCTCTATCGTCACTGGGCAACCAGGCAGCGTGCTGAACTCTGTAAATGCGCGGTATGCAGTTACAAAATTTCCCTACTACATACCCTGATACAATACATCCCCACCCGTAATAAACATGCAAAATACTACAGTACTGGACCATACGTGAAATACTACCTACCTACCTAATAATACTATCTGTAAAGTGCCATAACAAGTATGCGTCATAATAACAATATCATATACAAAATATATGTGCACAATAATCCTTAAATATCCTCCCTTGTGCTCCTTAATATATATATATATATAAAGTACAGTACAAAATTCTCCTTAAATATATTTTACAATAAATTATCCATTTTAAATACACACTATACAATTTTGTGCAAATACAATGCATATATACCTCCACATTATTTCTAATGCAATCTCATGTGATTATTATTCATACTTTGTGCGACCTCAAATGTGCAAATATACAGTGGACAATTTTGTGCATATCATTAAACCTCCATATTATTCCTAATACAATGTCATATAATTATTATACAAACTCATTCTGAGTTGACAATACAAAACCTATATAAAAAATATTTAAAGTGACAGTGCAAAACCCATATGACTTAAAGTGACATCACATAAATTATAATATGAGGTAGAGTATCAGAGCAAAGATTATATCAATAATCAAAAACGCCAGTTAATACACTAAAATCAGCCATTGGCTATAAAACAGTTTATGTCCAACTCTATGTGCAGACCTTTAGGGGTGATTGTCCCCAATCTGTGGATCCACTCTGTTTCTTTCCTACAGCTGTTGCAGCCTATTTGACCCACGCCAGTGCATTTTCATGTGTTCAACTGCAACAACCCTGAGGCTAGTGGGATCCCTACCACGAACCTCTGCAAAATGTGCCGAAACACTGTGTGATCTAAGCCCATTTCTTATATTATACACATGTTGGTAAATTCTTTTTTTCAGGGGTTGGGACATCCTCCCCACATATTGTAGATTGCATCCACAAGTTAGGACATAGACCACAGAATTGGTAGAGCATGTCATGAATTGATTAATCCTAAAAGATACCTAGGACTGATTTGAAAGAATACTATCCATAAACTCAGTAGTTGTTTCCCTACAGATACAACAATTACTACAAGGGTGGTACCCCGATGTACGCCAAGGGTGACTAATTATTCTAGTGGGGTCCACGTAGCTGGGTATCAAAATATCCCTCAAATTGGGAACCCTCCTGTAAATAAATTTAGGCTTGGTTGATAAAATCCTATTGAGCTGAGCATCCTGCTGAAGCACAGGTCAGTGTCTCTGAACCACAATTTCCACCTGTCTATACTGTGTGTTAAATGTGGAGATGAATGAGAGGGAGGGAGGTTCCCCCCCATTCTACCGAGTCCCAATAGCTTGAGATATATATATATATATATATATATATATATATATATATATATATATATATAGTGCTGCCCATAATTATTCATACCCTGGCAAATTTTCACTTAAAGGAGTCATCAGGCAAACTGACCTAGGTGAAACACGCATGTCTGCGTGTAACTAACCTTTTTCTCGGGTGAATCGCGTCCCTTGTTCTCTTTCAAAATGTATCCTTTTCCCACAGTTTGCTCCAGTCGGGGACCCGACCTCGAGGTCGGGCTCCTCAGTGACACGAAATTGCTTGCTCACGCAAGCACAGTACTCCTTTCCTATCTGCCGGATGCTAGCGCAGTGAGCTCACAATGCGTGCTTCCGTACATTTATGTACGGCTGCGCACGCATACTGGAGCCGCCAGAGGAGGGTTTGAGCTTGCCTCCGTATTGCCATTTTTTTAAGAATAAATTTTACTTACTTTCAATGATTCGTTTTCAAAAAAAGAATGATGCTCAATTAATCTCTTAGCCTCCGCCTGCCTGCGCGTCTCATGCACGAATGAACTGTGCTGGGAGCGTGCATGATGCTAGTGAGTGGGAGTGTTTGGTGGGCGGTGGCTGCAGCGGAGGGTTTGGCTTGGGAGTGAGGAAGGCAAGTTCAAGCCCTCCTCTGGCGGCTCCAGTACGTGTGCGCAGCTGTACATAAACATACGGAAGCACGCATTGCACACCAACTTCCCCCTGCATTCAGGATATAGGAAATAAAAATAGCTGAAGAGAAGGCAGTGAAACTTCCGGGGCACAGTATGCTAACGGCCCGAATTGCGGAGCATCTGAAGAGTTTTAGGGGAAAATAATGATGCGAGCCTGCTCAGAGCATACTGAGGAACAGCGGCAGGTAGGCCATTTAAATCCGATATCAGTATGCCTGATGACTCCTTTAAAGTTACTTTTATTCAACCAAAAAGTCATTTTTAACGGGAAATGACATAGGAGTCTCCCAAAAGATAATAAGACGATGTATAAAAGGCATTATTGTGGAAAAAAAAACATTTCTCATCTTTTATTTACATTTGAGCAAAAAGTGTCCAGTTCAAAATTATACATACCCTTCACAAACTGTCACAGTCTGTGGGAAAATCCAAAGTTATACCATTCCAAATAGTCCAAGCAGTTCTAAAGCATCCGAATTATCCTGGTTAATTGGGATCAGCTGTGTTAATCAACTGGTGAAAAACAGCAGCTCGCTGCAGTTGGTTTGTGGACAGTTATGGCTAGACAAAGGAGCTCAGTGAGGACCTGCGGCTGCACATTGTGGCTGCTCACAAGTCAGGAAAGGACTACAAGGCCATTTTTAAATGTTTTCAAAATTTCAGTGGCTACAGTGCAAAGTATTAAAAAATACAAGATGTTCCACACTGTGGAAAATCTCAGAGGACGTGGTCGGAAGCCAAAAGTGACACCTTTGCTGGCCAGGAGCATTAGTACATAGCAAGGAAATTAACAGCGCTACTTAAAATTAGGCAAGTGCCTACCTGCAAAAGAGTGCAAGCCCCACTTGTGGGATATAATACACACCGAGCATACACATGACCTGTCTACCACTGGAGGATGTTGGTTTCCTGTAACAGCTTGCATGCAACCTATTGAGCACTCGTCCCTCCCACTGCGAAGAAGTCAATCCTCCATGGGAGGGGCCTAACACTAACTAAATCCTAACCTATGTATATGCATAGCCTGGGTGCGGCTTCTGTTTGAGTTCAAGGTGCGTTTGTAGTTCCTGGGGGGGCTCAGCGCATCTCTGATGGAGGCCATTCGGAGGCGGCCTGGTGTTGCGCTGATCCACCTTTTGCGCAATTTTCAATTTTCAAGTTTACTTGATTAGCCGCACCCAGGCTATGCATATACATAGGTTAGGATTTAGTTCGTGTTAGGCCCCTCCCATGGAGGATTGACTTCTTCGCAGTGGGAGGGACGAGTGCTTAATAGGTTGCATGCAAGCTGTTACAGGAAACCAACATCCTCCAGTGGTAGACAGGTCATGTGTATTCTCGGTGTGTATTATATCCCACAAGTGGGGCTTGCACTCTTTTGCAGGTAGGCACTTGCCTGTTTTTAAGTAGCGCTGTTCATTTCCTTGCTATGTACTAATTTAATTTGTTTTTGGTCAGCTGCTCCCACTTAACAGCCATGCTTTTTGGTGTATATGCAGAGCTTCTGTTTGGGTTCAAGGTGCGTTTGTAGTTCCTGGGGGGGCTCAGCGCATCTCTGATGGAGGCCATTCGGAGGCAGCCTGGTGTTGCGCTGGCCAGGAGGATAGTAAGAGAGGGTAAAAAGAATCCAAGGATCGCCACCAAGGCCATCCTGGTAAATCTGGGCTCTGCTTGTAGCAATGTCTCCAGGCAGACAATCCAATGGACACTGCACACTGTTGGTTCCACAGATGCAGACCAAGGAGGACGCCCTTTCTCCTGATAAGGCACACAAAAGCTTGCTTGGCCTTTGCAAATGCTCATCTGGACAAAGAGGAAGACTTCTGGTCTTCTGTGTTATGGTCAGATGAAACAAAAATTGAATTGTTTGGTCACAATGATGTTTCCTTCACTTGGCATAAAAAAGGAGTCTTCAAACCAAAGAACACCATCCCCACTGTCAAACATGGTGGTGGGAACCTAATGCTTTGGAAGTGTTTTTTAGCCAATGGACCAGGGAACCTAATCACAGTAAACGGCATTATAAAAAAGAGCAATACATGAGGATTCTCAACGACAACATCAGGCAGTCTGCAGAGAAACTGGGCCTTGGGCATTAGTGAACATTTCAGCATGACAATGACCCAAAACACACAGCAAAAGTGGTGAATAAATGGTTAGTAGACAACAATATTAACGTTTTGGAGTGGCCCAGCCAGAATCCTGACTTGAATCTAATTGAGAATTTGTGGAGGGAGCTAAAGATCAGGGTGATGGCAAGAAGACCCTCCAACCTGAAAGATTTGGAGTTCATTGCTGAAGATGAATGGGCAAAAATACCTGTGGAGACATGCAAAAAGCAATAATTGGAAGCGTTTTATTGCTGTAATAGCCAATAAAGGCTTTTCTATTGATTATTGAGAAAGGTATGAATAATTTTGGACTGAACACTTTTTGCTCAAATGTAAATAAACGTTGAGAAATGTTTTTTCCCCACAATAATGACTCTTGTACATTGTCTTATTATCTGTTGGGAGACACCTATGTCATTTCCTGTCAAAAAATTACTTACTGGTTGAATAAAAGTAACTTTAAGTCAAAATTTGCCAGAGGTATGAATAATTATGGGCAGCACTGTATATATTCCTATTACTTAAAGCGGAATATAACCCTGCATTTCAACTTTGCTTTAAAACATTATTTACAGCATATTATATGCAACCAGCATTTTTTTTTACTAGACCAGCATTCGAAGGGTTACATACAGAGTTTTAAAGTTCCGTGGAGAGATATGCAGACGCATCCGAAGTTCGAATAGATACATTTAACTAAACAGAATGTAACAAGTGGTAATTGTTACACACTCTTTGGCTGTCCTCCAGCTCCTGCACAGTCAGAGAGAGTGAGTCACATTCCACACTTAGATACATTTATGTAAACAAAATGTATCTATTTGAACTTCGGATGCGTCTGCATTTCTCTCCAGGAACTTTAAAGCTCTGTGTGTAACCCTTCGAATGCTGGTCTAGTAAAAAAAAAAATGCTGGTTGCATATAATATGCTGTAAATAATGTTTTAGAGCAAAGTTGAAATGCAGGGTTATATTCCACTTTAAAAGAAGAATTCATGTCACTGGACTGCATACATTGATTGATATTTCTGCTCTTTGTAAATAATATTTTCTTGCAAAGTAAGCCTGCTGTGATGGAAACATGGAGGCTGATATCTTTATTTCCTAAGGCGCACTTCACACTGGGACGTTGTGTTGTGTACACTGTAAAAACAGGGTCACAAGGCAATGGAGGGGAAAAGTTGGTACACAAGCAGAGTGATGGATACAGTATGTGAAAAGTATTCTTCACTGCACAGCATGTCTCACATTATTCTGACTGATTTTGTTGCTTCTCACTGCATTTGTTGCACCTTACTGCTAACATATTGATGTCATTGTTCCATTGAAATCTAATTGTAATGATATTGTCCAGAGCAACACTGTGCAGTCACACTTGAGTCAAGTCAAATATTCTCAATTACCCACTAAAATGCATTATTGATTATGTGCCTGGAGATTATGAAGGTACACTTTAATTTTAGATTACTGAAAACATATTCTAGAATAGTGTGGTACTCCATACTACATCTGAGATGCAGCTTCAGTTATCTGCTTTGCCCTTGCTCATGCTCACACACTTCCCCATTTATACCATTCTAGTACACAGACTGTAATAACCAGGGCCACAAGTGCATCCCCTCCATCATGCTGAGAACAATGTTTTTCTCCAAGAGTACTCAGGATGTGTCTTCCAAAAATGAGACCCCCACCTCTGATGTCCAATTAATATTGCTATTGCTCATAAGAGGTGAAGATAAATATAAGTGCCACTAATTGGAATATCTTCCCTAGTTACTTCAGTGCAGGAATAATTAAAGTGAGTTAGTTGGGTTACAAAAATGCATTATTTCAAAAACAAACTACCACATCCTTCCTACAATTTATTAAAGAAACTCAAAATCTCATCAGTGGTTTAAAGCACTAAATACAGCATGAAACTAATAGCAATAAAGACATAAATGGTTTCCAAGTTACTGGAAGGGTTGATACGCTGTGTAATATGTTGGCGCTTTATAAATACAATAAATAAAATAAATAAAAATAAATACTTAACTTCTACCATAAGGTGGCCATACACTGGTCGATTTGCCATCAGATCGACCAACAGATAGATCCCTCTCTGATCGAATCTGATCAGAGAGGGATCGTATGGCTGCCTTTACTGCAAACAGATTGTGAATCGATTTCAGCATGAAATCGATTCACCATCTGTGAAGCTGCCGCCGCCCCCCCCCCCCCCCTGTATACATTACCTGATCCGGCCGACGCGAGTCCCCTGGTCTCTGCTATCTTCTTCTCCGTTCTGGGCACCAGGGCTGCAGCTTCACTGTATTTCCTGTTAGGAAGTTTAAACAGTAGAGGGCGCTCTACTGTTTAAACTTCCTGTCGGGACAGGAAGAAGTGAAGCCTGCCGGAGCCCAGCAGAGAAGGAGCAGCAGGGATACGCGCTGGCCGGATCAGGTAATGTATTGTTGCTAGCGTCGGTCATCGGACACTCGAACGCCGCTATCGATGCACTCCCGACCTGCCAGCAATCAAGCGAAATCTTACGCAGGGACGGATCAACGGGAACGATCGATTTCGGACATTTGGTCAGCGTTTGCTGCCCAAGGCCTACTATCTCCAGCTATGTCCATTTATGGGAAAAGGGATAACAGTGACATGACTATGTACTTTGTACTGTGCTGCAGAAGACGTCAGTGCTATATAATTACATAATAATACGGTAGGACATTAGACTATGACAGGATTAGATTGTGAGCTCCTCTGAGGACAGTCAGTGACATGACTATGTACTCTGTACAGTGCTGCAGAAGATGTCAGTGCTTATAAATACATAATAATAATATGGTAGGACATTAGACTATGCCTATGGTAGGATTAGATTGTGAGCTCCTCTGAGGACAGTCAGTGACATGACTATGTACTCTGTAATGTGCTGCAGGAGATGTCAGTGCTATATAAATACATCATAATAATATGGTAGGACATTAGACTATGACTATGGTAGGATTAGATTGTGAGCTCCTCTGAGGACAGTCAGTGACATGACTATGTACTCTGTAATGTGCTGCAGGAGATGTCAGCGCTATATAAATACATCATAATAATATAGGACATTAGGACATTAGACTATGACTATGGTAAGATTAGATTGTGAGCTCCTCTGAGGACAGTCAGTGGCATGGCTATGTACTCTATAAAGTGCATTACACTATGACTATGGTAGGGTTAGATTGTGAGCTCCTCTGAGGACAGTCAGTGACATGACTATGTACTCTGTACAGTGCTGCAGAAGATGTCAGTGGTATATAAGACAGAGAGATGTGAGAGCCAGAAGTACCGGTAAGGGAACTATAAGAGGGGATCAGGAAAGAGAGAGTGAGAGGGAGGAAATTGAAGATGTACGGGGGAGACAGACAATGCGGAAATAGAGCAAGAGGAGATATCACCAGTTATATTAGTCAGGGACATGTTGAGAGAAAGCCTGCCACCATAACCCTCTGCCTGGAGATGCAGAGCCCATCAGAGAGAGGAAGCCACATGATGGGAGGGGGAGAGAGGGGAGACCAGGAAGCATGCATCCCACAAATAATCTTCTGATCTAAATTTTCCAGAGCTCACTCACACAGTGCCTGTTTCTGCCCCCACCTCCTCCTCACTACAGACATCAGCTAACAGAATCCAGCAGCATGTTACAATGTGCATGACTGAGCTCTGCCACACTGCACTGTCTGCAATATTAATTAATCATCCTGATCAGTATATAAGCTGATCAGAATAATTAATTAATAAAGGAAGGCAGTGGGTGTCACAGGAGTCATTTTTTTGCACATGGTATCGGTCATACTCCACACACCTGCTGTAAATCATAGTGCTGACCTGACGCTGTCCAACTTGTCCAGAGCTCCGCTGATGCTGCTGATAGCTGGAGCAGGAAGGAGGGGGCAGAGGTGAGTGAGGCCAGCAAGGCTGCAACGCCTGTCCATGTGCTGCCTGCTAGAGAAAGGGCCGAGCAGCTCTGCCTCTTTCCTGCACAGGGCAATCTCCAGCTCGTGTTCGGAGCTATGCAGGCAGACTGTTCTCTAGGGAGCTAGACGCCAAGCCCTCCTGGTGCAGAAATCAGTCCGTCCTCATCGCTCCCAGGTTGACGCTCCTGAAGCACATGCTTCAGGCTGTGTCATAGGAGGTCCGGTGCGCCGGCAGAATAACCTAAGAGAGCACCAACAGCACAGGAGAGGGGGGCGGGGGACATTTTTGCATACCTGTGCTGTGCGCTCGATTCCTCCCCCACCTCCTCTTTATCCGATTCTCCCCCTCTATCAGGGCTTTGGGGCTGGGTGCACCGGCGCAGGCATGGCAGGCTTTTGCAATTGCCGTCAGTAAGTGATGCCATGCCTGCCCACGTGGTTCCTCAAACTCCCGGCTCCCAGCAGACGGACAATCGCGCCTCCCCCCCACCGCCTATGCACGCAGCTGTTTGCAGCGCTGCGTGCAGGCATGGAAACGGCGCCGGTGGGCGGGGAGAGCAGTGTAATGAATGTGTGTGTGTGTTGCCACTCACCGCCTGGGCCTGCCCCTCACTGTAGTTGCGGCCGCGGCCACCCGCTGCAAATAAAGACGCGAGTGGCCGCTATTGTGTTTTAAGACTTTTAAATTTAAAGGGGACATGAAAGAAATGCCGCCTTTGACTAATTAGGTGCCTGTAGGCATGTGCCTAGAGTGCCTTATGGTAAATCCGGCCCTGACTACTGTAAATAAGTGCAGCAGTAAAATATCAGTTTCCACATTACTTAAAGCACACCTGAAGGGGATAAAAAGAAGTTAGATACTGAACTCAGCAGAGGGATGCTTCTGGATAATCCACAGGCTTCCCCTATCTTCTTGCGCCCCTCCAATCCTGCCCTGGGACCATCTGAAAATAATCAGCACTAATGTGCCTGTGCAGTAGCAGCGGGAGGGGTTCATGAGGATCAGGGAAAGCCTCTGGAGCATCCAGAAGCTTCCCTCTACAGTGGTGAGTATCTAACTTTTTCCAATTCATGTTTGCTTTAATTTATTCATTTCAAAGATTTGTGCTTACATTTATATTACAATATAATAACAAAATAAAATAAAGAAAAAACCTTATACTGAGAGGATCACCATGCTTGGTTTTGTATATTTCAGATGTAGATGAGTGTGATGGAAGCCACCGTTGTCAACATGGATGTCAGAATGTGCTAGGAGGATATCGTTGCGGCTGCCCGCAAGGCTATGTTCAGCACTATCAGTGGAACCAGTGTGTTGGTGAGTAGAAGAAAGCAATGGAAACGTTTGTTGAAATAGGATGTGTTGCTTCAGCTACAAACTAAAGTTTTTTCCTAATTGTCAGGATTTATTATTTTCCAAAATGAATAGCACCATATAACATTTTTCTTGTCAGATTTATAACTCTTTCAGACTCTTGTTTTATGTTTTTTTGAGCTGCAAGTGAAAGCATTATTTACCACTTAACGACCAGCCAACGCCGATAGGCGGCGCTTGGTCGTTTGTGGATTTCCAGAGCGGCCGTTCCATGTTAGTTCACGGCGGGGGGCTCTGTGAACAGCCTGCGAGCCTCCGATTGCAGCTCGAGGCAAAATGTAAACTCGCGGGGAAGAAATCCCCAGTGTTTACCGTAAAGGAGATCGGCAATCCCCAGCCTTTGATTGGCCGGGGATCGCCGCCGTCTGATAGGCTGAAGCCTATCAGAGACGGGACAGCACGGATCGCTGTCCTGTACCGCCAATAGTGAGGAGGGTAGGGAGGGAAGGAGAGGGAGGACAGGATATCACTGCGGAGGGGGGCTTTGAGGAGCCCCCCCCCTGCTAAACACAAACAGGCGGTGGCGATCAGACCCCCCCCAGCAGGACATCCCCCTAGTAGGGAAAAAAGGGGGGAAGTCTGATCGCCCTGCCTAAAGCCTGATCTGTGCTGGGGGCTGAAGAGCCCACCCAGCACAGATCATAGCAAAATCACGCGGTCCTTAAGTGGTTAAAGATACTTTATAAGCCATGAGCGTCTACCAATCATCACATCTTTGCATGCAGCATGCTTGCTTCCCTAAGTGGTTCTGATTTGCCAGATCTATCAGACAATCAGAGCACAAGCCTGAACCATGCTTTCATTGACCAATAGTTGTGGCCAGAGCTTTTGTCTTTATTCCCCAGTGACAAAACTGCGACCCCCTTTGCTGCAATTATTGTAAGTCACTCAGACATCTGCAGATACCTTTAGACATGTATAAAATGGCCTTACTTATTTCATTTTTTTAGATATATGCATGGCCTATATGCAATTAACTGAGTTTTCTCCTAGAGGATATCCTAGATGATATTTTCACAACTTGTCAATAAATTACCCTTTTAACCATCAGCAAAAGAAAATTCTCAAAATCTTTTTGATAGTACTTTTTCACCTACTTTTTGCTACCTTTTCAGCAAAGTGCAGAAAGGTTATTTTAAAGAAAAGATGAAAAATGATCTCCTAGGATCATTTAAGTTAAATGCCTATGGGCCATGGTCATCATATACACTAAGTATAACTTTTGAAGCTGACAGCCTTTTATATCCAGTGCTACAAGAGTCTCACAGTTCTATCCCATTTTTGGGTCGATTCATAAAAGGCTATGCAGAAAAAAAATTCTGGTCGGGAAAATACCGCATTTGGTATTTTAGACTTTCGTGTGCCAATTCATAAAAAAATTCACAGGTTCGGTACAAGTTCGGTAAATTACTGAAGCCCATTGAATCTGTCTATTAGTCTTTCTTAACAATACATTTAATTGCCACGGATTAGAAGAACGTCAAGAAACTTTAAACATGACATGCTTAGGTGATTTTCCCCACTAGTTCCTACACATCTTCTAACAGGAACTCAAGAGGTTAAACGGCCGAAGGTATTTGGGGAAACCTGTTTTGTTCCGATCGCTCTGCTGCTGCCTAGGGAGTTTAAAAGATTGTCCCATCTGAGAAGGCTGCGGGTCCTATCAGATTCCATCTTTCAGACTTGCAGGAGAACAGGGGCTGTTTTTTATTGGCTCCCTGCTCCTGTCAGGTCATAGCTGTCTCTGCTCCTGCTTGTGAGTCATGGCTCCCAGCACAGTCTCTGCATTCTTTTCACCACTTCAAAGCAGACAGTATTTTTTTGTGGCTTTACCGCATGTTGTAGGCTTTATGAATTGACATTTACTGAGGTATTTACCGCACAAGTCGGTAATTTACCTCACTGCTCAATAATTTCAGTTTTTCATGTGGCAACAACTTCTATGAATTGACATTTTCCTAAGTGCTCAGTAAAAGTCAGCTGTTTTCTGCTTTACCAAATGCAGTAATGCTTAATGAATAGACCCCTTCATCTCATTTGTGGTATTTGGAGATCCAAGAATCTGACTTGACTTGACTTATTAGTAGTTTAGAGGCCACCAGACACATTCAGGAATGAAAATGTAGGTCATTTTTCCATTGAAACAGAAGGTGGTCAGTTAGTCATTTTTATAAATGAAATTACAGATAGGTTAATCCTCTACGAAATATCTGGGCACTGACTGCTGAAATTGACATTAGAAGCACATGAGAAATTTGTACCAGCTACAAAAACTGAATCTTAAGTTTCTTCTTCCACTACTTAGCAACGCTATTAATAACCAAACACACAAGTAACACGCTTATAGTTGCCATGCCAATCTAACCTTTATATCCATGACTTTTATGTTATGTATAGCATTCTTGCAAGAAATCTTATGTAAACACTTTTTGCAAGAAATCTTTCATGCACTTTTTTACTTCTTTCCATGTAGATGAGAATGAGTGTTCCAGCCAGTCCACTTGTGGTTCTGCATCCTGCTACAACACATTAGGTAGCTTCAAATGTATATGTCCATCTGGATTTGATTTTGATCAGTCTTTTGGTGGCTGCCAGGATGTAGACGAATGTTCATCTGGATCAAGCCCTTGCAGTTATGGCTGTTCCAACACTGATGGTGGCTATCTTTGTGGATGCCCTGGTGGATATTTCCGAGCTGGCCAAGGGTAAGTTTGATCAGAGAAATTATATTCAAAGCTAATGCTACAATGTATGTTGTCTCTACAGGTTTTCCTCCTTGGGTTCTTTGTCCATGAACATAAGGAATAAAATGAGCATTGTGTACTGTCACAAAACGTAAAGTCTTAAGCTATCTACAGACATCAGGTGATATTCAGCTATATGGTATACAGTCTTAACATTATCTCTTAATCCATTCATGAAAAATGCTTAGATACATATTATCATTTTACCTATAGTCTGGTTTTGCCAGTAATTTTACCCTGAAGCAGGATGGCAGGAGAGGGCAAGGAGCAGAAGACTGCCTTTGGCACCTTATCTTAGGATATATTAGTCTTTATCTGCTGAAACCAGCATGACCAGAAACATTGATGAAAGATCTGCCGCACAGGTACTGGCGCAGGTTAGAAGCATAGGCATGCAATATCCTCCTTGATGAACAGTTGGGCCAGGAGACAATTATATCATGTCTGTAGGTAACATTAATGAGACACTGAAGCGAAAAAAATATATGATATAATGATTTGTATGTGTAGTACAGCTAAGAAAAAAAAATACTAGCAGCAGAGATAGGAGTCTAATAATGTTTCCAGTACAGGAAGAGTTAAGAAACTCCAGTTGTTATCTATGGAAATTAGCCATTCAGCTCTATGACTCTCAAAGTCAAAGAGAACTCTGACAGACACTTGAGATAATAAGCTTTAAAAGACAATATTTTTTCCTCTGCAGAGAAGATTTTACAGAGCAGGCTAGTGAACTTTTGAACCCATTTAGAATGCTGAGTAGTATCTAAACTGCAAATATTAGAGAATGATGCAATGTTATAAAAAAAACACTATATAACTGAAAATAAAAATATGAGAATTTTTTCTTTGCTACTAATATTCTAGTAATTATCCTTATTACAAAACCAATTCATTATATCATAATTTTTTTTTGCAGTGTCTCTTTAAGCTCTACAAATGTATGTACATGGTTTTGTGGTTTAAGTCTCTGGTAAAATTTGGTCACTTCCTTAGTGTCCCCAGTAGCAATATATAAAGGCAATCTATGCAATACAGCACACACATTGAATTTGTTTGAGCTATTTTGATCATCTTCAATTTTTTCATATCAAAAATTGTCCTCGAAGAAAACTCATACACAAATGAAGCAATTTGATTGTTTAACGCATCTACATCTGCCCTAAACATTTTTCTCTTGAGAGAAGATTGAAATGCACACAATAAAACAAATGCTAGCACTCATTAATTACATTGATTAGAAACAATTGCAGAGATTGCCTATGTGAGGCACACTATGAGGATGCAGAAAGCAAAACTAACTTGACACAGGCTGCCATCTATTATACCTATACCCAAAAGTAAAATAAGAAAAAAGTTTGGGCTTGAGTTGAGCTCCTTGTAAATATATATTCGTTTGGTACTCCTTCTAAACATGCACATCATTCTTTCTATACTTCACCTGTGCCAAAATGGGAACACTTTTGCTGGTACTATACCTTATATATCTTTTATTCACAAATGAAGTACCTGTCAGTGTCATTTACTTTTTTTTCTATACCCAACTACTATATACAAATCAGCGGGATTATTAAGTACATATCCAGACAGGAACCATTAGAGACTGACTATTGTGACAAACAACTCATTCATTTTAATAGCTAGTCCTTTCACAAGATTGCCAGTGATTATATATTTTTTTGCTTGTGACAGATCTGCCTTAAAGATAGATTTTAAAGTGTCAGTTGTGGGATACCTAGAGCCCTATGCACAGTTATATGTGCAAGTAGAAGCCTTATTACAGCTTTCATAATGAAGTAATATGCAAAATGCCATTGTATTGTAGGCACTGTGTTTCTGGCATGGGATTTGGCAAGGGTAGTTATCTACCAGCTCCCGTGGAAGAGGATGAGGAGAATTTATTGTCTCCAGAAAACTGCTATGAGTGCAAGATTAATGGTTATCCAAAGAGAGGAAGGCAACGACGCAGCACCAATTCCACGTCTGAACACAAAGTAAGAATTTGAGAAAATATTCAAATGATGAACAAGTTAACTCAAATCCCTATGCTTGTATCCCCAGTCTGTATTATACCAGTGTCTTATTAATAACTAATTTACAAATACAATTTAACAATATTATAAGCTATCACAAAAAAAATTGTTGAAAGAAAACACTAGATCTCTACATTTTTCAAAAAGACTTCCTAGTCTGGCTTCATAAAGTGCTGCAATAAAGCATTTGATTATTTTTATTTTTTTCATACAGTCCATCACATATATTGTCACTTCCAGGATTGCTTCAAGATCAAGTAGGGTGTGGTATGGTGGCAAGCTACATACTCACCTAACGAGGCAGAAAGATGGATCCAGCGACGAAATCCCATGATGAGCGAACCACGATCCATCTTCCTGCTGGTGGGAATACGTGATGGGCTTGAATGAGAGTTCAAGCGATTGTGGTACTTTGCACGGGAGTCATTGGGAATCTACCCAATCTGAACCACCGTGTCCGTTGCTGAATGATGCGCGATCGCCATGGCAGGTAACATCGTTTAACATGCTTCTGTTAAACGATGGTGCCCGAAGTCGAGTAACATCACTGCAAATATCGCCCGGTGGATATGCAGCATTAGTCATAAAACAGATTTGAAATGTCCTATGTGTCAAATTGACAAGACTTGTTTTAGGTAATATTTTTAATGGCTAAGTGAACATGGTTTTCTTGTAAGCTTTAAAATCTGTACTGTTCTGCCCATTTGCGTATCATGTCTGAACTAGGAACTTAACGTTTGGAAAGCATCAGAAAACCATGTATTGTAACTTATTAAAGTATTACCTAGATCTACTTTTGTTGATTTTACAAATAGGATGTCTCTCGTTCTTTTAAAATTGTAATACTCCTCCTAACCCCATATTTCCTCATAGAAAATGCCATTCACTGGAATAAATTGTGTCCAAGCTGCAGTAACAGTATTCTTTGAAAATGTTTTAAAAGTAGAAAAATTATTATGTTAACAGGTAATTACAACTGTTCATAAATGTCTATATATGTGTGTATGCACATCCATTAATACAACATATCTTTCTTTGCTTTGCTTTAGTATCACAGTATGGCTAGCCTTGACATTGATGGACCCATTAAGATGAGTGTGAACTGCTCCAATCTGTCAAGCAAGGAACATATCATGAATCTAATGCCAGCTTTAGAGCCACTGGTAAACCATGTACGTTACGTCATCTCTCAGGGTAACGATGATAACATCTTCCGCATTCATCAGAAGGAAGGCCAGAGTTTCCTTCACCTTGGCCGCAAAAAGGTGACTCCAGGTTTGTATAACCTAGAAATCACCAGCATGCGTCTGTACCGCAAGAAGGAACTGCAGAAACTAGAGGATGAGAAAGACTCTAACTACCTCAATGGTGAAATAGGCCAGACACTCAAGATGAAACTTCAGCTCCATCTTTATTAAGATCAGATGCAATCATTCCTCAAATGGCTTTCACAAGAACTGAATTTTACATTTATAGAGAAAGTATTTTTCTCTCTTCTCTTTAATTAGCAAGCTTTGTGTCAGAACCTCAGCACTAAGGCATAAGATCAATGAGAAATGTGGAATATGAGTTCAGCTGTGACCAATGTCCATATGTATCTTGGAATTATTTGTTATAGTATTTGTTATATTAAAATGGGAGGGATCTGAAAGACGGGGAGTTTAATGGAATGCAATGCTATGGATGTACAGCAATTGAAGGTTCAAGGTCTAGAATTGTCTTTCTGTATTTTCACCAAAAAAATGTAACAGGAATGCCAGTAAAAGGACTATGTGCCTTACAAGTGCCTTAAGAGTGACCTTGAGCAAGCAGCAGTTTTTGCAGCAAAAGCATTTGAAATGTGAGTGCTACAATATTTTGTATGTGGTGCTTCTAATGAAGTTCTTTGGGAACTATAAGAGTGGTCACTAAAACTCCTAAATGAGCATGATGGATTATTTTGTATTTCTTTTTCTTTGTTGTTTAAAAACAAAAACTTTATTTATATGTACTGTATTTACAGCAGTGGCCCTACTACTAATGAACACAGACTGCCAGACATGAGAACAAATAATTCACCTTCATGCATGATTCTGTCACTCTATTTATTGTCATCTTGCATTTCCACCTTGTGATTTTTAACCCCAAAACTGATTTATCATACTATTATATGCTTCCATCACAAGTCTAAGAAAAGTCAGAAAACAGTCCACTTTCATCTGGGGACACTCACACCTCGCTACATTTGAAGGAGCAAAACAAATGAGAGTGGTACATCATTTATATATACTGCAGAAAGCGTGCTTTGAGGGAGAAAGTATTAAGATGGGGAAGTAAAATCATAATTTTAATTTATAAGCTGCAATATATGTATTCCATGTTGAATATAGTTGGTTACAAATAGTGCTTAGAAGGTTTAAGATATTTAATGACACTCTAAACAAATATTTTCTTGTACATGGAGATTCCCTTCGTGCCTTATTGCCAAATCCAGTACAAACATGTTAAATCTGTCATAGAGGCATTGCCACTAAACTGCCTCCTTGGATGAATTTACTGTAGGCCTCTTACCTCAGGCTGCAAAAAGGAGGTACACACAAAACAATATACTGTAGTCTTTTAGCTTAGATTTCTGTCCCAGTGTAGTACCGACATAATAATTAACTACCATGTTAAATCTTATGCGTGGTAATATCTCTAGCATAAAGGGGAGTTGGTCTAGGAATGACTGAATCTAAGAAAACAAATCAAACAAATGCACTCAGCTCCAAGTACATAATCCCACATTTTTAAAGGACAGTCATATTTTAAATAGGAAAACCAACTATTTTGAACAATACATTTGTTTATTAATACTATTTTTATTTGAACTGGGTTTTCTCTTTTGCCTTTAAAAATGGAGAACATTGGAGAAAGGATGGTGCTATTTTAGACTACAGTATGAAACACACACACAATACTACCTGACACTATACTGTATCCATCCCATAATGGTGCTTTACCCTTCCAGTGCTTCGGATGGCTTGGTTACTGCACTGTACTTCCTTTTTTAAGAAAAAATATTTATGTATAACCACAACTGTAAACTGTTGCTCATCTTTTGTAATTTCATATTCTTGTAGTAAATATATTTTATTTGATACATGTTTTGTTTTTGTTTTGTTTTTGTTTTCTGTTTTTTTATTTCAAATTCCCAGGAGCAGCCACTTTTTGGTAATATGTGTGAATACTGTAATTGTTGCCGAAATAAAATCATAAACTTGAAAAAGATGCTAGCTTTGGAAAATACAAGATGTTGTGAAATAAACTATGTTTCTAGACGGTGCTACAAAAAATCATGTCATTGTGAAAATCATTTTTCCAGTCTTGCATTGAGCCAAGTGTTATTTCTGGAGAGGAGGATGATTTTTCTCTTTCTTTCCAATGTGGTCTGATGCATTTTATATTGCAGTTTAAACAGTGTGCTGTATTTGTTGTTATGTTTGTTGTTAGGCACATATGATAATTTTGTACAACCTTTCATAATTGTGTTTTTGTATCAGAAGCAACAGCAACAATAAAATTATTTTGGGTAAAAATATCCTTTTTGATGTTCAATAAGCAAGATATAAAAATTATCTCCTAAATGAAGTTCTAAAATGGGCATTTCTAATCGTGGCTGTGGTTGCGTCAATCTTGGCATGTTTACATAGATTCAGATGTCTGAACAAAAAGAAAACCTGCTGTCTTTAATCACTTGTAGAAAATGCCTGTTATGGGAAATAATGCTGGTGTTTTACCTTTGTAGTTCCTGGAAGATATACTGTATGTTAAATAAGCATACATCCAATGGAGCTGGAGTTTAGAGAACAGTGTACTGTACAGTGCTAGCAAACAGTCCATTTCAAAATGAGGTCATCATGTATTCTCCCAACTTCAGGATTCCTTCTAAAAACAAATTTACTGTATTAAATACTAGCTAAAATGTGGCCATTTGGGCCCATGTGGGATCTTTATAAAGTATGGAAGTAGTGTAAGTAAGTATAAAGTATGGAAAGCTGATAATTAGTTTTAACCTCTGTTTCTTCCATTCTGTAACCTTCTGAATGGCTGTTTGTTATGCTGGGAATACACAGTTCGTTTCTGCTGTGCACTTTTTCCATTCACTTCTATCAGAAAACGAGCGGCCAAAGAATGATAAGGGAGATCGGACATGCCGGATATTATCTATCGAACCATCTAATCAGCTAAAAAAATGAACCGTGTATTCCCAGCATAGTTACCAACAGCTCCAGGCTGGAAATAAATACTAAACATCTCACTTGGTTTTACCACAAGTTGTAATCATTCTGAATTGACATTTATTGAGGTATTTACCTCACAAGTTGGTAATTTACTTCACTTGTTGGTAATTTTAGTTTTCCAAGCGGTAACAGCTTTGGTGGATTGGCATTTCACAAAATGTTCTGTGCAATCAGCCGTTTTCTGTTTTACTGAATGCATGTTTATTGAATTGAGCCCATAGTATACAACCCAAGGAAAGTCAGAGCAATCATAACATAACCTGTAGGGTCTATTAGCAGGATAACTAGTGAGTGAGAGGGCACAGGTGTACCATTCAGGATGACCACTTGGCTATGTGGAATCCAGGCAACGTATGGCAGAGCAGGGTGACCTAAAATCGAGAAACTTACTCTGTCCCTCAGTCCACTCCATACATCATAGTAACCACAGCCATGGCTTAAGTTAGTCCGGCGGTGAACAGGCTGTGGATAAAAATATACTTAACATTCCCAAATGCAAAATTAAATTAACACCACAGTAAAAAATGATCAATTGTGCATATTCATCCAGGGGGCTGAAAAATCACTGCCTTGGTCAGAGAATATAAGGACCAGTACAAAGCCTGTAAAAAAACAAACTGTATGAGAGGAAAAGCAAATAAAATGTGAAGGTAAGTTAAAACAGAAGAAAGACAAGTAGTTCTGTGTATATAGCCATATTCATCCTAAGTTTCCCCCTCTCTCCATCTGCCTGGTCCAGGGGCGTAACTAGAAATCACTGGGCCCCCCTGCGAATATTTGGATGGGGCCCCCCCCCATAGGTGCCAAATAATCTTAATGGGGCAGCGTTTCACTGTAAATTAATTGTAAAGTGGTCAGCATTTTACCAGACAATCGTAATGTGGGCCAGAAAATCGTAATGTGGGCAGAGTTCACCAGAAAATCGTAATGTGGGCCTTTAGAAAATCATAATGTGGGCAGAGTTCACCAGAAAATCGTAATGTGGGCACCAGTCACCAGAAAATAGTAACGTGAGCAGCAGTCACCAGAAAATTGTAACGTGGGCAGCATTCACCAGACAATCGTAATGTGGGCAGCGTTCACCAGAATATCGTAATGTGGGACAGAAAATCGTAATGTGGGCAGAGTTCACCAGAAAATTGTAACATGGACAGCATTCACCAGACAATCGTAACTTGGGCAGTGTTCACCAGAAAATCGTAATGTGGGCCAGAAAATCGTAATGTGGGCAGCGTTCACCAGAAAATCGTAACGTGGACAGCATTCACCAGACAATCGTAACGTGGGCAGTGTTCACCAGAAAATCGTAATGTGGGCCAGAAAATCGTAATGTGGGCAGAGTTCACCAGAAAATCGCAATGTGGGCAGCAGTCACCAGAAAATCTTAATGTGGGCAGCAGTCACCAGAATATCGTAATGTGGGCAGCAGTCACCAGAAAATCCTAATGTGGGCAGCAGTCAGTCACCAGAATGTCGTAATGTGGGCAGCAGACACCAGAAAATCCTAATGTGGGCAGCAGTCACCAGAAAATCCTTATGTGGGCAGCAGTCACCAGAAAAATCGCAATGTGGGCAGCAGTCACCAGAAAATCGCAATGTGGGCAGCAGTCACCAGATAATCCTAATGTGGGCAGCATACACCAGAAAATCGTAATGTGGGCAGCAGACACCAGAAAATCGCAATGTGGGCAGCAGACACCTGAAAATCGCAATGTGGGCAGCAGACACCTGAAAATCGTAATGTGGGCAGCAGACACCAGAAAATCGCAATGTGGGCAGCAGACACCTGAAAATCGCAATGTGGGCAGCAGACACCTGAAAATCGTAATGTGGGCAGCAGACACCTGAAAATCGTAATGTGGGCAGCAGACACCTGAAAATCGTAATGAGGGCAGCAGACACCTGAAAATCGCAATGTGGGCAGCAGTGACCAGAAAATCGCAATGTGGGCAGCAGTGACCAGAAAATCGTAATGTGGGCATCAGACACCTGAAAATCACAATGTGGGCAGCAGACACCTGAAAATCGTAATGTGGGCAGCAGACACCAGAAAATCGCAATGTGGGCAGCAGACACCAGAAAATCGCAATGTGGGCAGCAGACACCAGAAAATCCTAATGTGGGCAGCAGACACCTGAAAATCGTAATGTGGGCAGCAGACACCTGAAAATCGCAATGTGGGCAGCAGACACCAGAAAATCACAATGTGGGCAGCAGACACCTGAAAATCGTAATGTGGGCAGCAGACACCAGAAAATCATAATGTGGGCAGCAGACACCAGAAAATCGCAATGTGGGCAGCAGTGACCAGAAAATCGCAATGTGGGCAGCAGTGACCAGAAAATCATAATGTGGGCAGCAGACACCTAAAAATCACAATGTGGGCAGCAGTGACCAGAAAATCACAATGTGGGCAGCAGACACTAGAAAAAAAAATGCACCTGTGAAAAAAAACCAATTCACTTACCTGACAGAAGTCTTCTCCTCTCCCGGCATCTGGCTCGCAGCTCCATGAGTCCTGCTGCAGCACATCTCCCGCGCTGACAGGCAGAGTGCAGGGCTACGGCAAGATGGCTGCCGAAGCCCTGTACTAGAGACACAAATAGTCTCCAGTGTAGGGCTTCTGCGGCGGCCATCTTGCCGTAGCCCTGCTCTGCCTGCCGGAGACTATGCAGGCTGCTGGTGGAGCGGGGCTGCGGGGAATGAACTGGCGCAGCGTCTATTAGACGCTGCGGCCAGTTGAGCACCTTGCTGGGGGGTCCAGAGCAGCGCTCCCCCCACGCACAGTGAGCGGGCCCCAGAGCAGCCCCGGGCGGCCGGGCCCCCCTGCGGCTGAGAGAGTCGCATCCCCGGTAGGTACGCCGGTGGTGACAGCCTTTCCTCCTCCGGGCCCCTGACTTGCTAGGGGCCCCCCTGCAACTGCAGGGGCTGCAGGGTCTATTCCTACGCCCCTGGCCTGGTCCAGTGATATAGGTACTGTAAGTGGCTTCAGTTGAAATGTTTACCCCTGAGCCTAGATAAATTCTATATTAATAAATACAGGCACTCTATATAGTACTCAGGGCATTGCTTGTATTCAGAACCCTAAAATAAGCCTATATCCATATTGAAAGGAGCTTTAGGACAGTGGCGTACCTAGAGTACTTGTCACCCGATGCTGATTAAAACGAGGGGGAAAAAATAAAAAATACACAATTTCTCCTATTTCATCCTCTATAGTTTCAAAGTAAACAATGCTACTAAAGATACAATTCACACATTGTATTTACCCATTGTCCTGGCTATCATTTAAATTATGTTCTTAGTACAATGCATGGCGACAATATATTATTTAGGGTTTTTTTCCCCGTTTTGTGTTTTTTTGTTGGAAATCAATAATTACAAGCCTTTATTTGCAAAAATAACAGTAATATACCCTAATGACATACTTATTAAAAAAAGCTGAGTCTCTAATGTAACTATTTATGTATTTATTTTAAATGCTGTCAGTTTTTTTTCCACTTATTTTACAAATGTTTTATTTTGGTAACTATGGGGAGGAAAAAGGGGTTAATAACTGTATTAAAAAAAAAAAAATTTTCATTTTGGACACAAGATGGTTCTATACACAATTCTGGGTTAACCAGGAAGTGTTCAATCTTTTTTTTACTACACTTTTTACTTTCATTATTATAAATGAACATGGCTCCTGATTGGAGGCATGTTCATTCATAACAGGCACTTTGATTGGCTGAGGGAACACAATCTCTGAACTTCCACTGTACATGAGCAGCCGCTGTTGATTAACAGGTCGCAGCAGTATGTCCTTGTAGCCTCGGCCGATCAACTATCCAATTCGAATATTATAATCTATTTGGATGAGAATCGGTGCCGCCAAGTGCATGCCTGACCGACATAGCGGCGAATTTCGGGACAGAAATTAGTCACATGGTTGATTGCCCATGCCGCAAGATGTCGAGCTGAAGTTAGTTGGTCGTTTGTGTGATGGTACGGTGGCAACGAGACAACGAAACCCCCGCCGCAATGTATAAATGTGCCCAGTGTATGCATTTATACATTCCCTGTAATGTAGCAACCTCCGTGCAGTGTCCGTAACTTCCGGGCGGCTCTCCATACATGCTACTGGCGTCAGCACATAGCGTCTGACGTCAGACGCTATTTGCCAGTGGCATGTAAGAGCTGATGCTCTTCTTGCCAGAGGGGGACACTCCAAACCCCTTTCAGAAAGGACAAAATCTGTCAGAAAATTGTTTTTCCATGCCCATAAATGCCATCAATAAATGGATTGCATACTTGAATTCCATAAGGAGTTACAAATTCATGCATATGAAACATGAGTTTTAAACTGTCCAGTATGGCTGAGATCTTGTATTGCTCAGCCACCGGAGGTCTAATCCGCCTTGCAATTTTCTAGAGTGTATAATAAGTTCTGTAAAGATGGGTCAGCTAGTATATTCCTATCAGCTAGAAACACATGAAATACGGAAAAATATTTATTTTAGGTTTCAACGGGCACACCAGCAGAACAGGTGTCCTATGTAAAGGCACGTACATACGCCTGATTCCTGCAAACGACGGGTGGTCAGACCCACCCACGGGGCGGCGGTTCGGTCAAAACCAGACTTATCAGCCTGCCGACAAACTGTACACACTGACAAACTGTCGTCAGAATGGCCGCCACGCATGCGGGTCTGTCGACCCGTCATTTGCAGGAATCAGGCGTGTGTACGCGCCTTAAAAGCAGCTGTGTGAAGAGAAGTAGAGATAATAATCTGAGAGGATCCCTTGATCTCTGGCAGAAGTCTAGAGATGCAAATTGGGCAGTCACCCATTCTGGGATAGAGCTAGGTTTACAAGTTTTGTTGACTTAAGCTTTCTGTCAGCAGGGTGCTGATAAGCTCAGGAAGATCTTTTATGTAGGAGCTGAGATCTAAAAAGCAAATTCCTGTCCTGGCTGTTGACATCACATCTCTCCCATTTCAAAGATTCGGAAAGGAATGGACAAGCAAGGCCGTGACTGAAGCAATCCCCATTCGGTACTTGGGTTTGTTCCAGTGGGAAAGTCAGTCGTATTCTGATGGCCAGTTTATGCTGGATTGTGAAACAATATTTCTGGAGGGCTAAGCTCCAACGGAGGAGTTTTCCCTTGGTACCAGCAGTAGATTTCAGCCAGCGGAGAGGGGTTTTGGTCTATGATGACCATGAAGGATCATCCATATAGGTACGATTGTAACTTCTGTAGGACCCACACAATCGCTAGACAGTTTTCCCCTGCGGTGGAGTATGTGACCTCCTTTGGACGTAGCTCCCTGCTCCGGTAGAGGACAGGATGCTCATTCCTGGTCATGTCCACCTAAGTACTGCTCCCAGACAGTGGTTGGAAGTGTCCATTTGTACAATAAACTAACAGGAAAAGTCAGGAGCTTGAAGGAGAAGGAGCACTAGCCAGTGCTTCCTTTGAGGCCAAACGCCTGTTCTAATTCTGGGTGGAAGGCTGTGGCCATGCCACAATGGCATCGACCTTCCCTACCTGGGATTTCAGGATCTGACTGCCTACTCTGTGCCCTAGGTAATCATGGTGTCATGGCAATATGACATGGTCAGATTGGCAGTGGACAGCTTTCCCAATACCTGCGACAAATGATCAGGGTGATCTTCCCAGGTCGGACCGAATACAGGGATATCATCTAGTTATGCTTCTGGATGATACCTTGTGTTTCTTCCAGTGGTTTATTCATTGATAGGTGGCATGGGAATTCTTAATACCAAAGGACATTCTAGTAAATTGATAGAGGCCAAAAGGGGTGATGAATATAGGACTTATCTTTTTCCTCTGGTGTGAGTGGAATCTGCCAGTACCCACAGCTCAAGTCCATGATAGCTAAGCGGACGCTAGCTGATCCAACAACGCCAACTGATCTCCTCAGTCTCTCGCTTGATCTCAGCCTGCATTTCTGGTAAGGTGCGATAAGGGCCCTGCCGTAAGGGCTTGTGGGTCCCTATGTCAACTCGGTGAGCTGCTAAGTTGGTCTGGCCAGGGAGTCCTAAGAGTGTTGTGATGTGCGCAGTCAGGAATGCGGTGAGCTGAGGGGTATGATAGGTGGGGGTTGATGTTCCAATCCTCTGCCACTTCTGGTAGATCCTCTAGCAGTAGAGATGGCCCGAATGGTTCGCCAGAGCACAGTTCCCAGCAAATTTCCACTGGTCGACCCACCCCCTGTACATCATCCTGGAGCTAAACTTTGACCCCTTACCTCACAGTCAGCAGACACATGGCAGCCAATCAGCTAGCACCCCCTTCTGGACCCCCACCTACCTATCAAAAAGCAGTTGCGGTGGCCATATTGGATTCATTGTCTGCTGACTGTTAGTGAGAGCAGGGTCAGACTTGCTGCAGATAGGTAGGGAAAGCATTAGCAAGGCCTGTGTTCTTGTTCCTCACTTGCTGTGAAAGCACCCCAAACAGCCCTTTTGAGGATTAGCACATGGATCCCCCTCTGGCATGCCACAGTCGAGGGGTTAGACCCCTTTAACCACTTGAGGACCCACCCTTTACCCCCCCCCCCCCTTAAGGACCAGCGCTGTTTTAGCTGATCTGTGCTGGGTGGGCTCTACAGCCCCCAGCACAGATCAGGGTGCAGGCAGAGCGACCAGATCGCCCCCCTTTTTTCCCCACTAGGGGGATGATGTGCTGGGGGGGTCTGATCGCTCCTGCCTGCCTGGGTGTTGCGGGGGGGGGGGGCACCTCAAAGCCCCCCTCCGCAGCGAAATTCCCCCCCTCCCTCTCCTCCCTCCCTTACCCGGAGATCCGAGGCTGCACAGGAATGGATCTGTCCTGTGCAGGCTCTAACAGGCTCCTGCCTGTCATGTGACAGCGATCCCCGGGCACTGATTGGCCGGGGATCGCTGATCTGGTACAACGCTGCTACTGTTAGCAGCGTTGTACGGATGTAAACAAAGCGGATTATTTCCGCTTGTGTTTACATTTAGCCTGCGAGCCGCGATCGGCGGCCCGCAGGCTATTTACAAAGCCCCCCGCCGTAAATTGACAGGAAGCAGCCGCTCGTGCGAGCGGCTGCTTCCTGATTAATTAGCTTGCAGCCGGCGACGCAGAACTGCGTCGCTGGTCCTGCAGCTGCCACTTTGCCGACGCGCGGTATGAGTGCGTGGTCGGCAAGTGGTTAAAAAAACCTTTCCATCACTTTTTTTTTTATATTTAAAATTTTTTATTAGATAAGATAATAAAGGCTCATAACATAAATGTTTCCACTTTACATTTGTATAGGAGATTACAGTGCAATAAAAAACAGAACATCCTGAGATCCTTATTTGTTTGGGTGACTGTCTAATAATAGGCATTTTCTGTGAACTATTATATAACAATCTCAGCATAGCTCCACGCTTCACTACAGCGTATACTATTGTGGTTGTGGAACCGAAGAATTATAAAGTTTGAGCCTCGTGAGGCCTAATGATATTCAAAAGTTAGGAGAGGGTGTCCACCCAGACACTCCCCGCCTATCCCCGTAGATCAGAAAAGAGAAGAAGATAGAGAAGAAAAGTTAAGAGAGGGGTCAACCATGAGACCATTACCTATTCCAGATACACCTAAAAGCATAACATTCAAAAGGATATATCGCCCCACATCTTATTGAACACATGCATTTTATCCTGTATTCTAGCAGTCAAATATTCCAGATTATATACATATTTAATTCTTGCTTGAAATTCTGACATAGTGGGAGGCTGAACATCCTTCCAGTGCTTAGAGATCAGACAGCGTGCTGCTGATAAGAAATGATTTAACAATCTGGATGAGTTATTTTTAATTTTGGGCATGGGTTTGGCAAGCAAACAGATCCATGGATCTAAAGGAACCTCAATTTCAGTAGATCTTTTGATGAAGGCCAGAACTTGTGTCCAAAAGGGTTGGATTATCGGACAGTCCCACATGATGTGGTGTAACGAACCAGTGTCTCCACAGTTTCTCCAGCATGCCGGGGATATAGAAGGTAGCCATTTATTAAGACGCACCGGAGTTTTATACCATAACATCATAATTTTGTAGATATTTTCCTTAGTTTGGACACAAATGGATGTTTTTGCTGCGTTCTGCCAGATTTTTAGCCAGGATTCTGGTGTAGTTGTTGTATGAAACGCTTGGTCCCAATATTGCATATATTTATGTTGGAGATCCAGGTGGTGTCTCTTGGGGTCATTTAGCCACGTGTAGAGCATGGAGATAAGACCTTTTTGTTTGGGGCCTCGTTCCCAAATTGATTCCAGTTCCGTTTTTTGTGGGAATTCCAAGGAGGAGGACACAGTGCATATAAAGTGGCGGTTTGTAGGTACTGTAAATAGTAAGAGTCAGATAGATTTAATCTTTCTTTTAGTGTGTCATATGAGTACAGTTTTCCGGTGAAGGGGTCTAGAAGGTCCCTTATGCACAGAATGTTCTTAGTCTTCCATATTGAGGTTGTTGCTATTTTTAAACCTGGGATAAATGCGGGATTGCCAAATATAGGGATGTAGCTGGAGTTCCTAGTAAACAGAGTGATTTGTTTCCCTAAAGAGAACCATAAGCGAATGTTAGAAGACACAGAAGAGTAGATTTTGTATGGTAAATAGCTGTTTCCTATCTGATTCCAGAGTAAGGCGCTTGGGTGATATGGTTTGAGGACCTGAAACTCTATCTGAGCCCATCTAGCATGTGGGCCACGTTCCCACCAGGCCACCATCTGTCTAATCTGCCCAGCAACATAATAATTGTATAAGTTTGGCACTGAGAGTCCACCAGCATGTCTTTGGAGTGTAAGTATAGGTCTAGCAATGCGTGGGGGTCTACAGTGCCAAATAAATCTGAACAATGCTCTCTGTAATGGAATTAGAAATGATTTGGGAATCCAAAAAGGAATTGCTGAGAATACATATAACAGCTTGGGGAGAGAGTTCATCTTAAATGATGCCATACGGCCAAACCAGGAAATATGATAATCTTCCCATTTATGGAGATCCGAGATTATTCTGTTTATAATGGGAGTATTATTGTGCTTTATAAGATTTGAAGTTAATGAGGTAACCTGGATACCAAGATATTTTATGCTAGACTCTTGCCATTTATAAGAGAAGCTAGATTTTAGGGTGTTCATAGTTTGTGGCGTTAAGTAAAAAGGAAGTATTTCCGATTTTGTGGCATTTATTTTGTAGTTTGATAGCTGGCCGGACCTGGAGAGCTCTGCATGTAATACAGGGAGGGAGATTATAGGATTTACAAGGGACAGAAGGACATCGTCCGCATATAGTGAAATTTTAAAGGTGGACCTACCTATTGTGATGCCCATTATGTCAGGGTTGTCCCTTATCCTTGCAGCCAGTGGCTCTATGGATAAGGCAAAAAGCAATGGGGACAGGGGACAACCCTGCCTGGTTCCATTGGAAATATGGAAATAATCATTAGGATTGGTATACGGGATCTTTATAGCTACTTTAGGATTTGAGTATAATTTATGGATAGCGTTTAGATAAATGCCTCCTATATCCATTTTGTCCATGGTTTGGAACAGGAAATCCCAGCTTAGCCTATCAAAGGCTTTTTCTGCGTCCAAACCAAGGAGGACAGTTGGAAGTTTATAGAAATTGATATGATCAATTAAGTTGACTATTCTGCGGATGTTATCACCTGCATATCTCCCAGTTATGAATCCGACTTGGTCGGCATTAATTAAGGATGGCATCATGGGGGAGAGCTTGTTGGCGAGGATTTTTGAGAATATTTTTAAGTCTGCGTTTAGGAGAGAGATTGGTCTATAATTAGTCATCTCTAATGGGTCCCTATCAGGCTTGGGAATAAGTACCATGTGAGATTGTGTCATGGTCTCTGGAATATTTTCTACCCCCATGAAGCCATTAAAAAGAGTTGTCAGTTTGGGTGTGAGGATTGATTTAAATTTTTTATAATAGGCCACTGAGAAGCCATCGGGTCCTGGCGCTTTGTGTGGTTGTAAGTTTTTGAGAACCTCAAAAACCTCTTCATTGTCTATTTCTTGATTGAGGGCTTCTAATTGGGCCTGAGAGATGCGTGAGAGCTTACAAGATTCTAAATAATTAGAGATGTCGGATAATGCTGGAGAATGTTGACCAGTGGAGTTAATTAAATTGTATATAGATTTAAAATAGTTTTTAAATAAAGTTGATATGACCCGTAGATCATAATGAGTAGTGCCTCTTTTATCCTTAAGTGCAAAAACTGCATTTCTAGATTTTATGTCCCTCAGTTTCTTTGCAAGGATTGTATGTGCCTTGTTACCCCTTTCATAGAAAAGCTGTCTAGTGAATAAAAGTGCTTTCTCTACCCTGACATATTGCAGTTCAGCCAATTCTTTGCGCTTTAATTCTAATTGGGCCAGGGTGGTTTTTTTCGGGGATTTTTTGTGGCTTTCTTCTATTTCCATAATATTATCTAGTAAAACTTTAATTTTCTGGTGATATTCCCTGTTTTTTGCACTAGCTATACCAATTAATTTCCCTCTAATACAGGATTTATGGGCTTCCCAAACTGTGGAAAATTGGGGGACCGAACTTTCATTAGTGTCGAAATAATTTTTAAGGCTTTCTTCGATACTAAGAATTGTTTCCTCATCCGTTAGTAAACTATTATTCAATCTCCAGACTGAGGGAATCTGAGGGTTACGTGCTAAATTTAAAATCAGCTCCACCGGGGCGTGGTCGGACCAAGTTATTGGACCAATCTTAGAGGAGGTTAAAGTCGAGAGTAAGTTTGGAGAAATAAAAAAATAATCAAGTCTGGAGTAGGAGGACGAAGTGTGTGAAAAGAAAGTGTAATCTAGTTCCGTAGCATGCAGAGCTCTCCAGGCATCTATATATCCAAATTGTTTTAGCAGGGTCCTAAACTGGCGAGCTACTTTACAGATTGAGGGAAATGAAAGCGGTTGAAGATCAGATTTCCTATCTTTAGTAGGTGAAATTATTAGATTAAAATCGCCACCCAAAATGATGTTAGGGCATCTCAGTTTTTCTATTTTCAAGAGGACCTTTTCTACAAATTGCAATTGATGGTCATTGGGGGCATAGATGGAGGCTAAGGCTACCTGAATGCCGTGCAGGGAACCTTCCACTATCAGATAGCGTCCCTTGGGATCACTGTGCACCTTAGAAAGTATGAATGGACATTTGTGATGTACTAAAAGGGCTACCCCCGCTTTTTTAACGTTAGCACTAGCTAAATAGGCGGTAGGGTATGTTTTGCTTTTTAGGTAACCAGGTTTCTGGGAGGAAAATCTAGTTTCCTGTAGGAATATAAAATCTGCTTTGGAGCGTTCCAGATCCTTTAAGGCTAGATATCTTTTACGCACAGAATTTAACCCTTTGGTATTTAAGGTTAGTACTTTTACCATTTTGTATTATAGTGGAATATAGCTGAATGAATGCCTGGATCCCAAGGGAGGCTCAAGGCAGCATAAGTATTATATGTATGGTAGGCCCCATGGTTGACAGAGGGGATAGAAGAGAGAGGAATGAAGGTAAGAGAAGAAGATAAAGAGAAAAGAATACCCTGGGGGTAAATTACCCCCTGGTCTAATACGCTAATACATTTGCTAACTGCATTTAAACCTGTAAAGTGAAAAAAGATTAATTGCAACAAGCAGTGAGCAAATAATGCAGTGAAAACAGCTATAATATTAAGTATTGCAAGGGTGCCAGCACTCCCTGCTTGGGCGCGACCCACTTCGCGCCACATAGGGGGTAGCATGAGGACTACGTTAGAGTCAGGCCTTTCAGGCCCACCGCGGCGGGGCCGCAACTACAATAGGAGAGAAAGGAGTTCCCATCACACTTATGATTAAGGAGCGACATTATTGATGTTTTCATCACTTTTGTGGCCAGAAACTGTCTTTGAAGGTTTTAAAATTCACCTGCCCATTGAAGTCTATGGCGGTTTGCATGTTCGCGAACATTTGCGGAAGTTCAAGATTTGCAGCTGTCAGGTACCAGGGGTCTGCGAGTGTCCTGTACTTTACCGCAAGATTGCGAATGGCTGGTACTCGGTTCCAACAAAAGTGCCAGCCTGCTCATCGGCTTCGTTTGCAGACTGAGGCTTCCACTCCAGCACAAACTGTCTCACGTCTGTAGTGCATGCAGCAAGGAGCTGATTGGGGATAATCATATCCTCAAGATTATTGTAAGTCTTTTCCTTAAGGGTTCGAGTACATTGGCGGAATGTGGTGCATAAGCAGCTTGCCACATCTGCGTAATAGTCTCTGGACCCTTTCTGGATGCTACAAAATAAGAATTCCGGTAAACTTCTGGAGTTAACTGGAATTTAGTCTAAAGTGCTTCATTTTTTACCATAATTATGTATAAATGATTTAGTCAGTGTTTGCTCATTGTAAAATCTTTCCTCTCCCCGATTTACATTCTGACATTTATTACATGGTGACATTTTTACTGTGGGCAGGTTATGTAGCTGCCCCTAGCTGTTTTGGCTGTTAGAGACAGCTGTAAACAGCTAATTCCTGTCTGTGAAAATTGTTACATTGTGGCAGTTTGCCCAAAGTACCGCGGTACTCAGAGCTTCTTGTGGGAGGGGTTTCAGCACAAAATCAGTCATACAGCGCCCCCTGATGGTCTGTTTGTGAAAATCATTATATTTCTCATGTAAAAGGGGGTATCAGCTACCGATTGGGATAAAGTTCAATTCTAGGTTGGAGTTTCTCTTTAAACTGTTCCAAAATAGGAGGAGTTAGGAAGGTTTTTAAGTCAAGTGCAGGAGTAGTATACAATATTATATTATTATTATTTATTATAGTAATATGGTTAATGTTTAAGTATTATTGTAATGTTTGAGGGACCTTCCCTTGGCCCCTTCCGTAAATACGGCAACATGCACTATACAGGACAGTCATCTAGAGCCTTTCTGAAACACAAGCCACTTCTAATGCAGCAATTTTAACTAATGTAAGATTACAAGAGCTGCCAGCTTGAGTTCTGAACATCTGTGTGTGCAACTGATCAATGTATATCGGTGTAGCAAGCACTGGACTTTGTTCCCCCTCCTATTCTGCATTCTTCAGAGCCACCCAGTGTTCTGTGCTCATCAGGAGTAACACAGAAATACTAAACGGGCATCTTTGAAGAATGCAAAAGGAGAAGAGGAACGAAGCCCAGAGCTTGAATCCACTGTGTCTCTGCCAGGGGTCTAGTCCTGCGTGAACGCGGGGGGACGACGTCTACTCACTTTATTTGGAGAGTGGACGCCGTCCACCCTAGCACCCTGGAGGGGAGCAGCGCAGTGGAGAGGAGCATTGTGCACAGCGTGGGGAAGGGCGGACGTTTTCCCCCCCTTCCCTCACCTTGGGGCTCCTCTTCCTGGCTCTCCCCTCCATAACGATTGCGGCGGTGGCTGGCGGCAATGGCTGGCAGCGGCATCAGTGGGTGGGACTTACCTCCTTCAGTGTTTCGGCGAGTTGACGCTGTGCGTGCCGCTGCTCTGGTCTTCACTACTGATGCCGCTGCCAGCCATCGCCGCCAGCCACTGCCGCAATCGTTATAGAGGGGAGAGCCAGGAAGAGGAGCCCAAGGTGAGGGAAGGGAGGGGGAAACGTCCGCCCTTCCCCGCTGCTCTGCCCAATGCTCCTCTTTACTGCGCTGCTCCCCTCCAGCTGGGGGGACACCTGGCTATATATACTGGGAGCACCTATACACCTGGCTACATATACTGGGCACATATACACCTGGCTACATATACTGGGCACATATACACCTGGCTACATATACTGGGGACACCTATACACCTAACTACATATACTGGGGACACCTATACACCTGGCTACATATACTGGGGACACCTATACACCTGGCTATATATACTGGGAGCAACTATACACCTGGCTACATATACTGGGAACATATACACCTGGCTATACTGGGGACACCTATACACCTGGCTACATATACTGGGGACACCTATACACCTGGCTACATATACTGGGGACACCTATACACCTGGCTACATATACTGGACACATATACACCTGGCTACATATACTGGGGACACCTATTCACCTGGCTACATATACTGGGGACACCTATACACCTGGCTACATATACTGGGGACACCTATACACCTGGCTACATATACTGGGCACATATACACCTGGCTACATATACTGGGAACATATACACCTGGCTACATATACTCAGCACATATACACCTGGCTACATATACTGGGGACACCTATACACCTGGCTACATATACTGGGAACACCTATACACCTGGCTACATATACTGGGGACACCTATACACCTGGCTACATATACTGGGCACATATACACCTGGCTACATATACTGCGGACACCTATACACCTGGCTACATATACTGGGGGTACCTATACACCTGGCACATTGTAGCCAATTAGGCTACACTCCCTCCTGGAGCCCCCCCCCCCCCTTATAAAAGGCAGGCAGCGTCAGGCATTGGACTCACTCGTGTGCCTGCATTAATTAGAGAAGGGAAAGCTGCTGCAGACTCTCATAGGGAAAGCTTAGTTAGGCTCTTGTAGGCTTCTTAGCTTGCTCCTTGCTGATTCTTATTGCTAAAAAAGCACACCTCAACAGCTCTTTTGAGAGCTAATCTTGTTCTTGTAATCTATTTTTGTGTGTGTGTGTCCCACTGATTCTTGTGTTGCATAGACAGCCTTGGTAATTCCTACTGTGTGTGCCACTGCCAGGCCCAGCACCTTCAGTGACTACCTGTGTGTGTGACAGGTGCACATTGTAATACCCATCACTGCATATACCTACCTGTTGTTCACTTCAGTCAGTGCACCCACCTACCTACATGAGCGCACGCAGTGTCACTGTGCCCCTCCAGTACCTGTCTGTGTGTGACAGGTGCACATTGTAATACCCATCACTGCATATACCTACTACCTGTTGTTCACTGTGCACCCACCTACCTACGTGAGCGCACGCAGTGTCACTGTGCCTGTCCGGTACCTGTCTGTGTGTGACAGGTGCACATTGTAATACCCATCTCTGCATATACCTACCTGTTGTTCACTTCAATCAGTGCACCCACCTACCTACGTGAGCGCACGCAGTGTCACTGTGCCTTTCTGGTACCTGTGTGTGTGTGACAGGTGCACATTGTAATACCCATCACTGCATATACCTACTACCTGTTGTTCACTTCAGTGCACCCACCTACCTACGTGAGCGCACGCAGTATCATTGTGCCTGTCCAGTACCTGTCTGTGTGTGACAGGTGCACATTGTAACACCCATCACTGCATATACCTACTACCTGTTGTTCACTTCAGTGCACCCACCTACCTACGTGAGCGCACGCAGTGTCACTGTGCCTGTCCGGTACCTGTCTGTGTGTGACAGGTGCACATTGTAATACCCATCACTGCATATACCTACTACCTGTTGTTCACTTCAGTGCACCCACCTACCTACGTGAGCGCACGCAGTGTCACTGTGCCTGCTCGGTACCTGTGTGTGTGTGACAGGTGCATATTTGTAATACCCATCACTGCATATACCAACCTGTTGTTTTCAGTGCACCCACCTACCTACGTGAGCGCACGCAGTTTCACTGTGCCTGTCCGGTACCTGTGTGTGTGTGACAGGTGCACATTTGTAATACCCATCACTGCATATACCTACCTGTTGTGTTCAGTGCACACACCTATCTACGTGAGTGCACGCAGTGTGATATACCACTCCGTGCATACCTGTTAACTGCATGGCGTCTATCCCACTCCGCCATGCCCCCCTCCAGGTGTTAGACCCCTTAAAACATCTTTCCCATCACTTTTCTGGCCAGAATAAATGTTTCTAGTTTTCAAAGTTCGCCTCCCCATTGAAGTCTATTGCGATTCGCGAACGTTTGCGCGAACCGAACTTTTGTGGAAGTTCGCAAACCGAAAATCGGAGGTTCGGACCATCTCTAACCATGAGTTGGAATGAAATATGACGTGAACATTTCCAGAGATCAGTAACATACAAAACTCATTACATTATGAAGCTGACCAGGGTTAGCAAATTAAACAACCTACTGCAAACTGATGAACCACTATTAGGTCGCTAACCCTAATACCTGAAGTTAGCAAAAAACTATCAAAGAGAGGCAGATGAGAATGCTATCAATAACAAAGTGGACAGGAAGGAACCAGCAAGGATGCCTAGCATGCAGGTAGCAGTAAAGGTAATTTTAGAAAAAAAACAAAACATACAAACAGAGAGAGTCACACAAAGTAAACCATTCAAGAGTTGAGTTTGGGATTAAGCAGGAGCCATGGAGGCATTACTCAGATGTCAGAAGTGCATAGTTATGTTTAAAGAAAATCTGTAACAAAAAAACTCCCCTAGGGGGTACTCACCTCGGATGGGGGAAGCCTCCGGATCCTATTGAGGCTTCCCCCATCCTCATCGGGTCCCACGGCGGAGGCGAAAATCCTCCCGGAGCGGCGGCGACGTAAATATTTACCTTTTGGCTCCAGCGCAGGCTCAGTATCCGCTCCTTCCCACGGAGATAGGTGGAAATAGCTGATCTCCATTCGGGCTGCTCTACCGCGCAGGCGCAAGTCGCCTGCGCTGTAGAGCGGACCTGATGGAGATCAGCTATTTCCGTCTATCTCCATCAGAAGAGCCGCAACAGCGCCCCCACTGGAGCCTGGAAAGGTAAATATTGAACAGGCTGTCGGGTCTGTCGGGCCGCTGTTCGCAGGGCTGCAGCGAGACCCCTGTGGGACAGAGGAGGACGGGGGAAGCCTCATTAGGATCCGGAGGCTTCCCCCTCCCGAGGTGAGTACCCCCAGGGGACGTTTTTGGTTTTACAGTGTCTCTTTAAAGTTGATCCTTAGCTTGATGTTTTGCTCACTTGCTGTATCATTATTGTTATATTATTAATAATAATTATGGCCTCTTCACCACTACAACATATTTTCCATTAAAAACTAGAGCAATTTTCACATTTCAGTGTGCCTCCCATTCATTCAGTAATAACTTTATCACTACTGATCACACCTAAATAAGTCCATATATTGCATACAGATATCCAGCAGCACTTCTTCATCTTTTAGTGATACGTGTTCCTCCACCAAGGGAATAGACACTGCATACAATTCACCCCTGTAGACTGGGACTTACCTACTTGCTAAGCTACGATTACAGTAGTTAGCTGAGCATGCAGGGTATTACATAGGCTCCCCTCGCCTTATCTCCGATCTCCTTCCCCACACAGGCGGACACTTCTTCTGAAGGGTGAATATGACCAGCCTGGTACATATATACATGTCTTCTTATATTGCAGCTTATGATAATTTAAAACCTTATGTCTTAAGCAACCATGTACCTTAGAAAATGAAGCAAGAGGCTTTCATAGTTACATAGTTATATGGGTTGAAAAAAGACTTACATCCATCGAGTTCAACCAGAGAACAAAGTACAACACCAGCCTGCTCCCTCACATATCCCTGTTGATCCAGACGAAGGCGAAAAACCCTTACAAGGCATGTTCCAATTAGCACCAAAAGGGAAAAAATTCCTTCCCGACTCCAGATGGCAATCAGATAAAATCCCTGGATCAACATCATTGGGCATTACCTAGTAATTGTAGCTATGGATGCCTTTCAACGCAAGGTAAGCATCTAAGCCCCCTTTAAAGGCAGTTATAGAATTTGCAATAACTACTTCCTGTGGCAATGCATTCCACATCTTAATCACTCTTACTGTAAAAAACCCTTTCCTAAATAAATGGCTAAAACGTTTTTCCTCCATGCGCAGATCATGTCCTCTAGTCCAGGGCTTTTCAACCCTGTCCTCAAGTACCACCAACAGTGCATGTTTTGTGGAAATCCACAGAGGCAGATAATCAGCTCTGCTGAGGCATTAATTGCCTCACCTGTGAATGTTTGTGGTTTTCTGCAAAACATGCACTGCTGGTGGTACTTGAGGATAGGGTTGAAAAGCCCTGCTCTAGTCCTTTGAGAAGGCCTAGGGACAAAAAGCTCATCCGCCAAGCTATTATATTGCCCTCTGATGTATTTATACATGTTAATTAGATCCCCTCTAAGGCGTCTTTTCTCTAGACTAAATACACCCAGTTTATCTAACCTTTCTTGGTAAGTGAGACCTTCCATCCCACGTATCAATTTTGTTGCTCGTCTCTGCACCTGCTCTAAAACTGCAATATCTTTCCTGTAATGTGGTGCCCAGAACTGAATTCCATATTCCAGATGTGGCCTTACTAAAGAGTTAAATGGGGGCAATATTATGCTAGCTTTTTGAGTTTTTATTTCCCTTTGAATGCATCTCATTGAGCAGTATAGTTAAAATCTTTAACAACTTTATTATAAATTGTACTCCCATGCAGTGACAGACAAATCTAGTGTTTGGAAGTATTACAGCACCTTCCACCCCACGTGGTCACCTGGGCTGACCACTGCTACACTGTCTCTTCTTCCACATACCTTCACTCACTATCTGGACTGTCACTACTTTCTGGTCTGTCTAGAGTCCCAGTGTTTCACTTGGTGTCTCACTCAGGTAGCAAGCTCCCCCCTATCTATTTGGTCACACACAACGACTCATCAGGAAATGAAGAAGTATCCTCCTGTGTGGGAAAGGAGATCGGACATAAGGCAAGTGGAACCTATGCAATACCTCACATGCTGAGCTTACTACTGTAATCGTAGCCTAGCAAGTAGGTGACTCTCATTCTAGAACTCATATAACTAAAAGATAAGAAAGTTCTGCTGGGTATCTTTGTACATATTGAAATAAGAACTCACTCATCCTGAAGGCTCAGTTCCCACTTATTTCCGCAGCCAGAGTGGACAGTACAATGCCCACTCCGATGGTCCGCAGTGATGTGGCTGGTTCCCGGGGCAGATGCGCTCCCCCACAGGCTATATGGGGGAACGCATCCACCTGGCCCCAAATTATCACACATAGAAGCTCTGTCTGCTTACTGCAACGCATCCCATGGATCCGTTGCAGCGTGACAAGTGCAAGCATGACAATTGCAAGCATGTCCTAGTGGACATTGTTTGCCTTTTTTTGTCTTTGCTCTTCTCTGCTGTCTTGTGATAATAGGATAAGAAATAGCTCCCTGAACTGTGTGATTTTGGCAAGAGATCACCTTAATAGTAACCATTCTATGGAAGCATAGCTGGTTATTATCTAAATACTGTGCTTTGAGAAGTGATAGGTTTTTTTTAAGCATGCGCTGTAGTTCCTTGGTGTATTCCATATATTGTATTTTTCTCATCAAACTAGGCTTTTTGTGGGTGATGTTTTTTTTTCTTGTAATTACTTATGCATTTTCAAGAGTAAAACAAATGAAAGGAAAAAAATGAAAAAATACACTGGGCTTGATCACTAAAGGATGCTAAGTGTTAGCACGCCAGTGAAAAGCCCCTTAGCACGTGCAAAGGCACTTTGCACACGCTAATACACGCGCAAAAGTTTGCACGTGCAAAGTTTAGTGCTGCACCGGTGCGTGCGAAACGTCACACCGTTCGCGTGCTACATAGCCTGACAACCGGACTTAGCGCGCGAATGGTGTGATGTTTCCCGTGCACCAGTGCGATGTTTCGCGCGCACCGTGCAGCGCTAAACTTTGCACGCGATCTGTAACAGCCTTAGATGTACAAACTGCTTAGCACCCTAGTTTGCACTTCCAAAGCTGTTAGGCGTGCTAACTATGCCTTTGTGAATCGAGCCCACTGTTTTTCAATTTCCACTATAAACAAACAATGCAACTGTAGATAAAACCCACACATTTTTTTTTGTCCATTTGACTTGATTATTACAGCATTTAAAGTATGTTTCTAGTACAATGTTAGGGGACAATATATTATATGGACAATATATTATTTTTGCTGTATAGTGTGATTTGTTTTCCCATTGTACCCTATCAATATCTACCTGCCCTTATTTGCAAAAATAACAGTGATAAACCCTCATGGAAAACATATTTAAAAAGAGTCCCTAAGGCCCTAAGGGAGCAATTAATGTATTCTCTTTTAAATTCTATTCTACAACTTATCATGGTTGCAATGATATAACATATGTAATAAATCATCCAATAAGAAATTATTTATTTATCTTACTTATCCTGTTGCCTATCCTTACCTACCCTGTTGTTTTTAGTGTTCACTGTCAGATTTTAGAGAAATATGATCCTTTTCTCTGTGATGCCAGAAGTGACATCACTTCTGACCTTTTTTTTAACCAAGATGAAGGTAGCCATACATCTATAATACAATACAATAACATTTCTATAGCGCTTTTCTCCCATAGGACTCAAAGCGCTTAGGCTCTCTCAGATTCAGTAATTAGTAGGATGAAGTATTCACACAACAAAAGTTATATTTCTGCAAATGCCAAACTGAACAGGTGGGTTTTCAGTCTGGATTTAAACACGTCCAGGGATGGAGCTGTCCTGATCTGTTGAGGTAAGGAGTTCCAAAACGTAGGGGCAGCATGACAGAAGGCTCTGGGACCAAAAGTTTCCAAGTGGACTCTGGGTATGACTAGATTATTAGAACCTGTTGATCTGAGAATGCGGGGATTGCTACGCAGCTGCAACATATCGTTCATGTATCCAGGGCCTAAATTATTCAGGGATTTAAATGTCAGTAGGCCGATCTTGAATAGGACCCTCCATTCTATAGGTAGCCAGTGAAGGGAGTGCAGGACTGGCGTTATGTGGCAGTGACGGGGTTGGTTGGTTAGCAGTCTGGCAGCAGTATTCTGTATCAGCTATAGGCGGTACAAGACCTTTTTTGGAAGGCCAGTGTAGAGAGCATTGCAGTAGTCCAGTCGGGATGTGATGAAGGCGTGGACTAAGGTTGGCAGATCTTCTGGGGGTATGAGGTGCTTGATTTTTGCAATGTTCCTCAGGTGAAAATAGGATGATTTCACCACAGCAGAGATTTGAGTTCTGAAGTTTAAATCCCAATCAATTAGAACTCCCAGGCTACGCACATGATCAGAGCTGCGCAGATCCGTGCCTCCTATTCCCAGTGGTTAAGACTGCAAGTTAAGTTGTTTTGTTATCATGCTCTGCCCTCCTATCAGAAGGACTTCAGTTTTGTCTGCATTTAGTTTCAGCCAGTTGTCATTCATCCACTGCTGTAGTTCACGTAAGCAGGCGTTTATAGTTAGAGTTGGGTCTGTCACACCAGGCTTGAAGGAAAGATATAGTTGGGTGTCGTCTGCATAGCAGTGGTATGTCAGGCCATGTTTTTGGATTAGTTTTCCCAGCGGTAACATGTAAATCGTGAAAAGCAGGGGAGAGAGGATTGAGCCCTGGGGCACCCCATACTTAAGTGATACAGGGGTGGACAGGAAGGGCCCCATAGACACTTTGTGGGTTCTGCCACTCAAGAAGGATTGGAACCACTGAAGAACTATGCCATCAATGCCGCAGTATTCCTGTAGCCTGTTTATCAAGATGTCATGGTCAACTGTATCAAAGGCTGCAGAAAGGTCTAGCAGTATGAGGATGGAGCACTCTCCTCTGTCTCTTGCCATGAGCAGGTGGTTGCATATTTGGATGAGGGCAGTTTCAGTGCTGTGGTGTTTCCTGAAGCCAGACTGGAATGGGTCATAACTGTTGTTTTGTAGGATTTTGGCTTCTAGCTGGAGGTAAACAGCTTTTTCAATTAGCTTGCCCAGAAGGGAGAGGTTAGAGACAGGTCTGTAGCTGGTCATTGCATCTGGGTCCAGGGAGGGTTTTTTGAGGAGAAGCCTGATGATTTCTTCCTTCAGTAAAGCAGGAAATATCCCTGATTTTAAGGAACAGTTAACAATTTTTAGGAATACCGGTACGAACAGGTCGGGGCAGTTCAACATGAACTGTGTTGGGCCAGGATCTAGGTCACAGGTAGTTAGGCGGACATGAAGGAGGATGCTTGATGTGACTTCTTCATCAATTTCTTTGAAGTTTGACCAAGGTGTTACATTGTCTCTGCTAATGGTCTTCGCGCTATATTAGGCTCAGATGCTGTAAGTTGGATGGCGGACCCTATAGCGGAGACTTTGTCTGTGAAGAAATGGGCAAATTGGTCACAGAGGTCCTTTGAAGACTCGATGTTAAGTTTTTGACATGCCGCGTTGCAGAGTTTTTCCACTGTGCGGAACAGTTGGGCTGGTTTGTTAACTGCATTTGCAATCTCTGCAATCTAGCAATGTATGGGCAGATTCGACCAAGAGACGAATCTCTCTCTTATCAAATCTGATAAGAGAGAGATCTGTCAGCTTCTCATACACCACAGACGGATTCCCGATCAATTTCAGCATGAAATCACTTGGGAATCAGCCTTGTGCACCACATACAATCGCCTCGTTGCCCATCGCTGTCCCCTAACGTCAATGTCCCCCCGATGCCCCATGTAAAGTGTATACATTACCTCTCCACGCTCCTCCGCTTGTCCCCCGCTGGCTTCCAGGATTCCACCTCTGCATACACGCGTGCCCACACGTGGTTTCCTAGTAAGGGCGCGCGTGTGTGACGTCACACGTGGGGCGTGTGTGTATGGAGAGGAGAATGCGCCCAGAGCACTGGAAGGATAAGGGGAGGCCGCAAACAGGTAATGTATACACTTCACACGGGGCACGGGAAGACATTGACATTAGGAGGGAACAGCATTGGGGGTTTTGTCGTGTTTGTCAATCGTCGGGAAATTGCACACCGTTACCACCATGCATCTTGTAGCATGCGCGATCGAGAATGCGACCAATTTTCACCCCGAAATTGGTTGCATTGTCAGTCGGGTATGCACTTGGCGGCACCGATTTTCATCCAATTCGATTATAATAATCAAATTGAATGGTTGATCGGCCACCAAGTCACCTGATGTATGGCCACCTTTAGTCTTTATTTACCGCTTATTTGTCAGATTACTATCCCTCCCTCAGCAAACATCACCTAGATAACAGGCTTACATCACTATGTTAAGTCTCATCTACACGGTACAATTTTCCATCAGATCGGATCTAATAGATTGATCTATTAGATAATTTCCAAACGGTCCAAACGGATTGCGTTAGATTTTGCAATAGATTTGGGGTGCTTATCGAAGCAAAATCTATTGCAAAATT
The DNA here is from genome assembly GCF_040937935.1 of Hyperolius riggenbachi. Lineage (NCBI taxonomy): Eukaryota > Metazoa > Chordata > Amphibia > Anura > Hyperoliidae > Hyperolius > Hyperolius riggenbachi. The sequence continues at coordinate 292,932,327 of NC_090646.1, read as the reverse complement.
GATCTGAAACAATTTGGACGTCTACACACAGTGCAATTTTATCTTATTTGATCTATATAATAAATCTTCAAGGGGGGGTGGGGTGTCAATTACCTTCTGCACATAGTGTTCTTATCTTATCTAAAATTGGAGGTTTCTGTTGAAAAAAATCCCACATTTCTGTTGGCATTTCACAGTTTGGCACAGTTCAGCAAAGGCACACAGACCAGGACCAGGTAATATATATATATATATATATATATATATATATATATATATATATATATATATATATATATATATATAGCACTATTTTTAGACATTTTTATTTTTTATTTTTGGATGTTACAACCCCCTTTAACTCCAAAGTGTGTATGTTGCTTTCTACAGTCCAATTGTTTGCACAAATAATTTTTAGAGCCATTCTTTGTTTACATATCCCCCCCCGAACAATCAGGACATCAAAAAAAGGCCACAAATGTCACCATTATGAAAAGCTAACAACCAGCGATGTTCAAAAGTGCGTGTTTTGTAAGTTACCGACTCCAGGTTTGATCATAACTTTGAAAGTGACATTTTTTAAATGTTGGATTGAGTTTGTCCCTTCCTATTTTTATGTGACATGGGTTCAAGCTGTAACAAATCAAAATGTATTGAACAACTCATTACAATTAAGATATCTTAATTGTAATGAGTTGTACAATACATTTTGATTTCCTGATTGTTCGGGGGGGATATGTATCATTGTTATCAAATGAGATGTAGGTCACATACATCTCATTTGATAACAAACTGGATGCAGAGCAATCCATTAATCTCAGAGTTCACCTGGCTCTTTTGCAGTCCATTTTTTTGCACTAATTGTTACAGTGCCATTCTTTGTTTGCATAATCATTCTGGGCAGGCATCCTCTGAATATATTCGACAAGAGCTTGTCGAATATGCTCTAGTCCTATGCTCCCGGCCATGTGTGAGAACGATCGTACTGCGCAAGGCTTTGTGTTGCTGCGCAAGCCACACTTGCTCCTGTGCAGTACGACTGTGCTCTTACACAGACAGGAGAGCAGCCACGAAGAAGAGAGTCCCAGCAAACAGTGGTGGGGTGGAGGAGAATCGGAAAAGCCTCTGGATCATCCAGAGATTTCCCTCTACTGTGGTAAGTATCTAACTTTCCTCCCAGGTTCAAGGCTGTGACCACACATAATGCTTTTTAGTAGTTCCAAAGAACTGTATGATTTGTCTACCATGATTTGTTATACCATGAGTTATACCATGCATTCAAAAACCTAGTCCTCTCTGCATGAAATCGCAAAGAGCCTGCGATTATCATAGACTGTTGGCAAATGCTGTATACCTATGGTGGTTGAAGCGCACATTAAAATGTGCACTACATACAGAAAATCATCTACAAAACACAGCACACATTTGCCATGATGCAAGTGTGGTCCCAGTTTCACTGTTACTGGCTGTGACAGACAGCGATCATTTACAAAAAACCAGGCACAGATTGCTATTGCCCAGAGGCGTATTTAGTGGGGTGCAGGCATGGCTTGTGTTTTGGTTGCCACAGCACCATGCCCCCGGGCTGCTCTGGCACCTCTGCCACTTCATCACTGAAGCCTCCTCCTCCCTTAAATCAGCACAGATGGAGAGGAGGGGAATGCACAGTGACCATAGACGTAAAGCATGTCAAATGCAGAAGTGCCTTATTGTCACTTCTGGCACTTCTGTGTGCCCTCTCCTCTCTTCGTTCACCGCTGATCTGAGGTCTGTGAGTAATGGAGACAGCCCAGCCCACCTACAGACACCAATGCAATGCCCTAAGGGTGGGGGTGCTACCTATACACAGGAAGCTATCTATAGACGGGGGGGGGGGGGGGGTGGACCTATGACACTAAGCAGAGCAACTTATACTGGGGGTATCAGCGGTGAAAAAGGTGCCCATTATTTTAAAACGGCTACATCATGGAAATGTTTGCGGCTACAATACAGGACTTAAGCTCTACACTTGAATACCATTTACAGTGGCTTGCAAAAGTATTCGGCCCCCTTGAAGTTTTCCACATTTTGTCACATTACTGCCACCAACCTGAATCAATTTTATTGGAATTCCACGTGAAAGACCAATACAAAGTGGTGTACACGTGAGAAGTGAAACGAAAATCATTCATGATTCCAAACATTTTTTACAAATAAATAACAAGTGGGGTGTGCGTAATTATTCAGCCCCCTTTGGTCTGAGTGCAGTCAGTTGCCCATAGACATTGCCTGATGAGTGCTAATGACTAAATAGAGTGCACCTGTGTGTAATCTAATGTCAGTACGAATATAGCTGCTCTGTGACAGCCTCAGAGGTTGTCTAAGAGAATATTGGGAGCAACAACACCATGAAGTCCAAAGAACACACCAGACAGGTCAGGGATAAAGTTATTGAGAAATTTAAAGCAGGCTTAGGCTACAAAAAGATTTCCAAAGCCTTGAACATCCCACAGAGCACTGTTCAAGCGATCATTCAGAAATGGAAGGAGTATGGCACAACTGTAAACCTACCAAGACAAGGCCGTCCACCTAAACTCACAGGCCAAACAAAGAGTGCGCTAATTAGAAATGCAGTCAAGAGGCCCATGGTGACTCTGGACGAGCTGCAGAGATCTACAGCTCAGGTGGGGGAATCTGTCCATAGGACAACTATTAGTCGTGCACTGCACAAAGTTGGCTCTTATGGAAGAGTGACAAGAAGAAAGCCATTGTTAACAGAAAAGCATAAGAAGTCCCGTTTGCAGTTTGCCACAAGCCATGAGAGGGGCACAGCAAACATGTGGAAGAAGGTGCTCTGGTTGGATGAGACCAAAATGGAACTTTTTGTCCAAAATGCAAAAGGCTATGTGTGGCAGAAAACGGGTCTACATGAAAAGGGCGCCGGTAAAAAAGGGCGCCTGGTGGAGCCCGTATATACCAACTTCGGCTACAAAAAAGGCGCCTGGTGTAGCCCATATAAACTTCGGCTACAAAAAAGACGCTTGGTGTAGCCCATATAAAAACTTCGGCTACAAAAAAAGGCGCCTGGTGTAGCCCATATGAAAACTTCGGCTACAAAAAACCTCCGGGATGTGTTAACTACTATTCCCCCTACAGGCCGCCATGGATAGTGGGGGAATGAAATAATTTGGCTTCCAGAGCTTGTAGCCCATATAAAAACTTTGGCTAGAAAAAAAACTCCGGGATGTGTTAATTACTATTCCCCCTCCAGGCTGCCATGGATAGTGGGGGAATGAAATAATTCAGCTTACAGTGCTTGTAGCCCATATAAAAACTTCGGCTACAAAAATACTCCGGGATGTGTTAATTACTATTCTCCCTCCAGGCCGCCATGGATAGTGGGGGAATGAAATAATTCGGCTTCCAGCACTTGTATCCCACAGTGGTGCTCAGCAGAGCTCGAATATTCGAGTAGCTCGAATATTCGAGCTCTTTTTCAGCTATTCGAGCTCGGTATTCGAGCTCCGAATAGCTGCAGCTATTCGAATGGGCTATTCGCGTACACTCGAATAGCCCATTCACTATTCGAGCTATTCGAGCAAACGGCGCTATTCGAGCTCGGTACCGAGCTCGAATAGCGTCATAGCCCAGATTGATGTCCTTAGAGCCAATCAGAGGGCTCCCAGGCCCTCTGACGGCAGCCAATCACAGAGGGGGACCCTGGCCAGCCCCTACCCTATAAATAGCGGCCGCCATGTTACGTTTCTCCGTCCTTGCCTGAGACTTGCATAGAGAGAGAGTTGCTCCTTTGTGCTTTGGCTTAGCAAGAGCTTTATTGTGGTCATTTACCTAGCGTTTTTGCTCACATACACCTCCTATACACACCTATATTGTTGTTAGTTAGTTAGTTAGACATTGTATTTTAGTTAGTAGCTTTTGTGTTACATAGAGACAGGCCAGCTGCTGCAGGCTTACAGCTTTAGGCCTCAGGGCCTGCCTGTGTGGGCAGCTGTCCTCCTGTCCTCTGTTTATTTCTCTCTATTCTATACCAGTATTTCTGCTGTCCTTTACTACTGATTGTATTAGTATTGTAGTTATATACTGTAACTGTACTAGGACACTCACTGTCACTGTTCATAGGCTACTAGCTGCTCCTGCGTGTGTGCACTCACTGTCTGTGTACACACTACACACACTCTATTTCCAAGTTCTGATAACTGATTGATTATTGTAATTGAATATTGTAATTAGTTAGTTGTACTCACTGTTACTACTTACTGTACTAGGAGTCTCGGACACTCAGTCACTGTTCATAGGCTACTAGCTCCTGCGTGTGTGCACTCACTGTCTGTGTACACACTACACACACTCTATTTCCTTCTGATAACTGATTGATTACTGTAATTAGTTAGTTGTACTTACTGTTACTACTTACTGTACTAGGAGTCTAGGACACTCAGTCACTGTTCATAGGCTACTAGCTCCTGCGTGTGTGCACTCACTGTCTGTGTACACACTACACACACTCTATTTCCTTCTGATAACTGATTGATTATTGTAATTAGTTAGTTGTACTTACTGTTACTACTTACTGTACTAGGAGTCTAGGACACTCAGTCACTGTTCATAGGCTACTAGCTCCTGCGTGTGTGCACTCACTGTCTGTGTACACACTACACACACTCTATTTCCTTCTGATAACTGATTGATTATTGTAATTAGTTAGTTGTACTTACTGTTACTACTTACTGTACTAGGAGTCTAGGACACTCAGTCACTGTTCATAGGCTACTAGCTCCTGCGTGTGTGCACTCACTGTCTGTGTACACACTACACACACTCTATTTCCTTCTGATACCTGATTGATTATTGTAATTAGTTAGTTGTACTTACTGTTACTACTTACTGTACTAGGAGTCTAGGACACTCAGTCACTGTTCATAGGCTACTAGCTCCTGCGTGTGTGCACTCACTGTCTGTGTACACACTACACACACTCTATTTCCTTCTGATAACTGATTGATTATTGTAATTAGTTAGTTGTACTTACTGACTGTTACTACTTACTTACTTACTGTACTAGGGACACTCACTCAGTCACTGTTCATAGGCTAGCTCCTGCGCGTGTTTGCGCGTGCGTGCACTCACTGTCTGTAGTGTACACACACTAAATTTACTTGTGATTACTACTGATTATTGTAAGTTGTAACTGCTAGTTGTACTTCCTGACTGTTACTACTTACTTACTGTACTAGGGACACTCACTCAGTCACCTCACCCACCAACCCACTCCATTAAAGTACCCCACTTTTCACCCGCCCTTTTAAAAAACTTTTGTCTATACGCCCAAAACATCGAAGATGTCTGGAAGTGGCAGCCAGCGCGGTTTGGGCAAGGGGAAGGGCAGCAAGGGAATCAGGAGGAGAGGGAGCAGCATTGTGGCAAGCCGCGGGCGCGGGCGCGCCACCATGCACAGTTCCACAGCAGCAGCAGCAGCGTCAGTGGCTAACATTCCTCCCATAGCCACTGGCCATGGACGCTTTGGGCGCCGCCCAGCAGGAGCATCTGCAACTCACGCTGCAGAGACACCGCAGCAGCAGCGTGTAGCACCTGCTCCGATTTTCCTCCAGCCGGGTCGGAAACGTCCCATTGAGGAAAAGCATGCAGACACTGTGGTGCAACTCATGACGGAGGATGAGCAGCCCGCCATCAGCTCTGCATCTGAGGCCTCCACCATTACCACCACCACCACCACCCCTGTTCGCAGCAGCCGCCCAGCAGGGTCTGGGGAGGAGGCCAGTTCACCGTCACTCGCCGACCTGTCATTCAGCAGTCTTTTGACCCCAGGCATCATGAGTAAATTGTCTGCTGTTGTTGGCGATCTTGAGGAGGAGATGCTGATGGGCACTTTGGGGGATGAGGGATTGGACAGCAAGACTGTGGCGACAGTCAAGCAGCCCATCCATGCATCAGGAGAGGAGTTTGGGGGGTCCTCATCCCAGCAGGACATGTTTCAGGAGGGGGAGGATGTTGATGACCCGGTGACAGACAGAGACTGGGTGCCACCACCTCCAGGGGATGTCGTCCTCAGCAGCTCTGAGGAGGAGGAGGAGGATGCTCTTGTGGGCCTTGCAAGGAGGCGCATCATTGCAAGCATTGGCAGCAGCAGTAGGCAGGTCCCACAGCCTGCTGGTGTCTCAGGCTCAGCAGCAGCAGCAGCAGCATCTGCCAGTACCACCACCAGCCGCACCCAAGCCCCCCCCCCCCCAAACCACCACAGGGAGACAGGCAGCAGCGCTTCCATGCCGTAGGGGGATGTTTCTGTCACCAATCTGGCGCTTTTTCACCATGCCCACAGTGTACAGCAAGTACGCCACTTGCAACCACTGTCAGCGGAAGTTGAGCAGAGGTGCAGACCCCTTAAAGTTCTGCACCAGCTCGCTCATCAACCACCTTGCTGCGAAACATTTCCACCAGCATCAGGAGTTCCAGAGGCTGAAGGCATCTGGTGCTGGCAGTGGCACCACACCCATCACTGCACAGCCTTCAGCAGCAGCAGCAACAGCAGCCACCCGCCCTCCTGCTCCTCCAGCAGCACCAGCAGGAGTGCGGAAACGCACTGCTCCTCCCCCCTTTGCAACTCCTGCCGCCGACACTGAGGCCTGTTCTGGCAGCCAGTCCTCAGTGGCCTCCTCCGCTGTGTCTGCTGATTCCCGTGCCAGCAAAAGGCCACGCCAGAGCCTTTTGAGCGAGTCCTTCCAGGGGGTGGTTAGGGCTCTGCCTCCCAGCAGCCGTCGCGTGCGGCAGCTGAACAGCTTGCTGGCACGGGCCATGTGCTCCCAACTCCTGCCGTACACGCTCGTGCAGGAGGGGAGCGACATTCGTGCGCTGCTTGCTTGCGCAGCCCCAGACTGGCAGCTCCCCAGCAGACACTTTTTCTCCCGCAAGGCCATTCCTGCACTGCACCGCTTTGTGATGGCCAATGTGGAGCGAGGGCTGGAGCACGCGGTTGGTGAAAGGGTCCACGTCACCATGGACTCCTGGAGCAGCCGCTTCGGGACAGGCCGCTACCTGTCCTTCACTGTCCACTGGGTCAGCTTGGTGGAAGGGGGTGAGGATGGGAGAGCAGCAGCGGGCACAGCAGCAGCAGCAACACAGTGGGTGTTGCCACCCCGCAGGGTCAGGGGAACTGCAGCAGGTTCCTCCGATCCTCTGCCATCCTCCGGCACACCTGGCCAAACCCCCCGCCTCAGCAGCAGCGTGAAGGCCCGCCACTGCCAAGCGCTGCTGCACTTGGTCAGCCTTGGGAAGACCAAGCTGACGGCAACCCATGTGTTGGCCAAACTCCAGGAGCAGGAGAGGATTTGGCTGACCCCCAGAGGCCTCAGAGTCGGAGAGGTGGTGGCCGACAATGGGGCCAATCTGGTTGCCGCAATAGACAGGGGAAACCTGACCCACATTCCCTGTCTTGCCCACGTGCTGAACCTGGTGGTGCAGAAGTTCTTGCGCACCTACCAGGGGATGGGCGAACTGCTGGAAACGGCAAGGAACGTTGTGCGTCACTTCCGGCGCTCGGCTGCAGCCTGTGCGAGCCTGGAAGACGTGCAAAAGGAGCTGGATCTGCCATGCCATCGGCTGATCCTTGACGTTCCGACTCGCTGGAACTCCACCCTGGCGATGTTGGAGCGTCTGGTTGAACAGAAGCGCGCTGTCAAACAGTACCTTGCCCTGGCCACTGTTTCCGCCGCTCAGAGAAGGGACAAGACCAGCAACATCCCGTCCATCGTCCCCGATGATGACTGGAGGCACATGCAGCAGGTGTGCTTAGTGCTGGCTCCCTTTCTGCAGGCCACTAACATGGTGAGCAGGGACCATGCTATGGTCTGCGAGTGGGTGCCCCTGGTTTGTCTGCTGAACAGGGCCCTCGATGCTTTGCTGGAACAGGGAGCGGCAGCCTTGGACCAGCAGGAGCGGCAAGCAGCTGCACAGTCCACCTCTGAGGGGGAGGAGGAGGAGGACTTGGTGGAGGTCCCTGACCTTGCTGCTGATGAGGGGGATCAGCACAGTGCAGCTGAGTTGGTGCGGGGGTGGAGAGAGGATGAGGCTGACGAGGCAGAGGAGGAGGATGAGGACAGCAGCACTGCCGTCGATGTGCCAGCAGACGTGGCCCGCCTCTTCCCAATGGCAGCGCACATGCTGACGTGCCTGCGCAGAGACCCCAGGGTGATCCAGATGAAGCAGAGGGAGGACATCTGGATCAGCATGATGTTGGACCCACGCCTCAAGGGGAAGTTGAGCCAGTTCCTGCCGCCTGCAGGAGGAGACCCAGCGCAACAAATAAGGAGCTTGCAGCAGGCCCTTGTTGAGCGCTTGGAGGAAGCCTTCCCCCAGCCTTCCACCCCCACTGTCCAGCAGCCAGCACAGAGGCAGCAGCAGGTGCCTGCATCCAGCAGCAAGCGCCCCACAGACCTGCTGTCTCTCAGCCACGAGCTCTACAGGACTGTAGAGGCTCCGGCAGCAGTGACTAGAGAGGAGGTGCATGCAGCAGCATCCTCCACCGGTCACAGCCAGCGCCTGACCCGCATGGTGGCTGACTACATGGGGTCCTACAGCGGGCTTGACAGCGATGCCCCTGTTGATCCCATGGAGTATTGGGTCAAGCGCCTGGAGATCTGGAGCGAGCTGGCGCAGTACGCCCTGGAAGTGCTGTCCTGCCCCCCTTCCAGCGTGCTGTCCGAGCGCTGCTTCAGTGCAGCTGGTGGTGTGGTCACCGAGAAACGCTCACGTCTGTCTCACAAGTCTGTGGACAGACTGACGTTTCTCAAGATGAACCAGGCGTGGGTGGAAGGCGAGTTCCTGGCCCCTGTTGTCGGCGAGAGGGGGACATGAACTGGCTAAGAACCATCGTTAATGTGCCTTACCACCCTTTACCACCTCCTGGCTCCTGCTCACTAAGCCAGCCTGGTTCACTTTGACTATTACGTCGCCTGCAGCCACACATTTTACACCTACAGTGGGCTGCTGTGTACTGCCCTTCTGCTGTCTGTCTGTGTTTCCCACTGCCAGGGTACACAGATTTACCTTCTGCTGCCACTCTGCCACCAGCTATTACGTCAAACAATAGCTATATATCTGTGTAATTTGTTTTACAAACAAAACCAAAAAACCATTAAAAAAAAAAAAAGGTTTAATTTTTCTGAGGTGCCCGGGTTGAAAACTGTGTTGTCCCAGTTGTGTATTGGACACGATGTGGGCTGCACGACCGCTGTCTGGGACCTCCTGTTGTGTTCATTTACGGCCTGGTATCACCGCTAGGTACCAGGGCTATTATGTCACGCTGCCTGCCTGCTGCCACACTCACACTACTCCTCCATTCCTCCTGCTGCTGCTGTCTGTCTGTGTTTCCCACTGCCAGGGTACACAGAATTACCTTCTGCTGCCACACTGCCACCAGCTATTACGTCAAACAATAGCTGCTCACATTACTCCTCCATTCCTCCTGCTGCTGCTGCTGTCGGTCTGTGTTTCCCACTGCCAGGGTACACAGAATTACATTCTGCTGCCACTCTGCCACCAGCTATTACGTCAAACAATAGCTATATATCTGTGTAATTTGTTTTACAAACAAAACCAAAAAACCATTAAAAAAAAAAAAAGGTTTAATTTTTCTGAGGTGCCCGGGTTGAAAACTGTGTTGTCCCAGTTGTGTATTGGACACAATGTGGGCTGCACGACCGCTGTCTGGGACCTCCTGCCTGCTGTGTTTATTTACAGCCCTGGTATCACCGCTAGGTACCAGGGCTATTATGTCACGCTGCCTGCCTGCTGCCACACTTACACTACTCCTCCATTCCTCCTGCTGATGCTGCTGTCTGTCTGTGTTTCCCAACGCCAGGGTACACAGATTTACCTTCTGCTGCCACTCTGCCACCAGCTATTACGTCAAACAATAGCTGCTCACATTACTCCTCCATTCCTCCTGCTGCTGCTGCTGCTGTCTGTCTGTCTGTGTTTCCCAACGCCAGGGTACACAGATTTACCTTCTGCTGCCACTCTGCCACCAGCTATTACGTCAAAAAATAGCTATATCTGTGTAATTGGTTGTAAAACCAAAACTACAAAACCATAAAAAAAAAAAAAAGGTTTAATTTTTCTGAGGTGCCCGGGTTGAAAACTGTGTTGTCCCAGTTGTGTATTGGACACAATGTGGGCTGCACGACCGCTGTCTGGGACCTCCTGCCTGCTGTGTTTATTTACAGCCCTGGTATCACCGCTAGGTACCAGGGCTATTATGTCACGCTGCCTGCCTGCTGCCACACTCACACTACTCCTCCATTCCTCCTGCTGATGCTGCTGTCTGTCTGTGTTTCCCAACGCCAGGGTACACAGATTTACCTTCTGCTGCCACTCTGCCACCAGCTATTACGTCAAACAATAGCTGCTCACATTACTCCTCCATTCCTCCTGCTGCTGCTGCTGCTGTCTGTCTGTCTGTGTTTCCCAACGCCAGGGTACACAGATTTACCTTCTGCTGCCACTCTGCCACCAGCTATTACGTCAAAAAATAGCTATATCTGTGTAATTGGTTGTAAAACCAAAACTACAAAACCATAAAAAAAAAAAAAAAGGTTTAATTTTTCTGAGGTGCCCGGGTTGAAAACTGTGTTGTCCCAGTTGTGTATTGGACACAATGTGGGCTGCACGACCACTGTCTGGGATCTCCTGCCTGCTGTGTTTATTTACAGCCCTGGTATCACCGCTAGGTACCAGGGCTATTATGTCACGCTGCCTGCCTGCTGCCACACTCACACTACTCCTCCATTCCTCCTGCTGATGCTGCTGTCTGTCTGTGTTTCCCAACGCCAGGGTACACAGATTTACCTTCTGCTGCCACTCTGCCACCAGCTATTACGTCAAACAATAGCTGCTCACATTACTCCTCCATTCCTCCTGCTGCTGCTGCTGCTGTCTGTCTGTCTGTGTTTCCCAACGCCAGGGTACACAGATTTACCTTCTGCTGCCACTCTGCCACCAGCTATTACGTCAAAAAATAGCTATATCTGTGTAATTGGTTGTAAAACCAAAACTACAAAACCATAAAAAAAAAAAAAAAAGGTTTAATTTTTCTGAGGTGCCCGGGTTGAAAACTGTGTTGTCCCAGTTGTGTATTGGACACAATGTGGGCTGCACGACCGCTGTCTGGGACCTCCTGCCTGCTGTGTTTATTTACAGCCCTGGTATCACCGCTAGGTACCAGGGCTATTATGTCACGCTGCCTGCCTGCTGCCACACTCACACTACTCCTCCATTCCTCCTGCTGATGCTGCTGTCTGTCTGTGTTTCCCAACGCCAGGGTACACAGATTTACCTTCTGCTGCCACTCTGCCACCAGCTATTACGTCAAAAAATAGCTATATCTGTGTAATTGGTTGTAAAACCAAAACTACAAAACCATAAAAAAAAAAAAGGTTTAATTTTTCTGAGGTGCCCGGGTTGAAAACTGTGTTGTCCCAGTTGTGTATTGGACACAATGTGGGCTGCACGACCGCTGTCTGGGACCTCCTGCCTGCTGTGTTTATTTACAGCCCTGGTATCACCGCTAGGTACCAGGGCTATTATGTCACGCTGCCTGCCTCATTGACTGCCTGCTGCCACACACTCATCCTCCTCCTCCTGCTGCTGAATTTACCTCCTGCTGTCTGTGTGTTTCCACTGCCAGGGAGCACATACAATGGCGCTTCCAACATGCGTGCGCCACCAGCTATTTGTTACGCTCAAAAATAGCTGCATTTCTTTAAAAAAAAAAATTTGAAAAGAGAAATAAGTGAAGAAGAAGACGATATAGAAGAAGATGAAGAAGATGAAGAAGAAGAAGATGATGAAGAAGAAGAAGAAGATGAAGAAGAAGAAGAAGAAGAAGGAGAAGAAGATGAAGATGAAGAAGAAGAAGATGAAGAAGAAGAAGATGAAGAAGATGAAGAAGATGAAGATGAAGAAGATGAAGATGAAGAAGATGAAGAAGAAGAAGATGATGAAGAAGAAGAAGAAGATGAAGAAGAAGATGAAGAAGATGAAGAAGAAGAAGAAGAAGATGAAGAAGATGAAGATGAAGAAGATGAAGAAGAAGAAGATGAAGATGATGAAGAAGAAGAAGATGAAGAAGAAGATGAAGATGATGAAGAAGAAGAAGATGAAGAAGATGAAGAAGATGAAGAAGATGAAGATGATGAAGAAGATGAAGAAGAAGAAGAAGATGAAGAAGTTGAAGATGAAGTAGATGTAGAAGAAGAAGAAGAAGAAGATGAAGAAGATGAAGAAGATGAAGAAGAAGATGAAGAAGATGAAGAAGAAGATGAAGAAGAAGATGAAGAAGATGAAGAAAAAGAAGATGAAGAAGAAGAAGATGATGATGAAGAAGATGAAGAAGAAGAAGAAGAAGACAATATAAAAGAAGAAGAAGATATAGAAGAAGATATAGAAGAAGAAGATATAGAAGAAGAAGATATAAAAGAAGAAGAAGAAGAAGAAGAAGATATAGAAGATAAAGAAGAAGAAGAAGAAGTATATACAGTACTGAACAAATTTCTGGACACAACTTCTCTTTTCAACTTTTTTTTTTTAAAGGAACATCCCCACATAATCACTTGCTGTTGTTACTTGGAAAAAAAGAGGTTTCTTGCATCATTCACCCTCAAAACAAGTGTTGGAAGCTATTTAAGGCCATTTCGAATAGTCAGCTCGAATAATGAGCTCGAATACCGACTCGAATAGTGAGCTCGAATTCCGAGGTCGAATCGAATAGTAAAAATTATTCGACTCGAATATTCGACTGATTTCGAATAATTTACTATTCGAATTCGACCTAACTCGAATTTTGAAAAGGGGTATTTGAGCACCACTAGTATCCCATATAAAAACTTAGGCTACAAAAAAAGGCAATAATATGGGCTACAAAGGGGCACCTTACTGTAGCCGAAAACCTTGTAGCTGAAAAAATACGGGCTACAAAGGGGAGCCCGCTTGTAGCCGAAAACCTTGTAGCCGAAAAAATATGGGCTACAAAGGGGAGCCCGCTTGTAGCCTATATCAAAACTCGGGCGCCCTTTTCTACACCTTGTAGCCCATATTTCCAGAAATAACATTGATGTCTATGGCGGCGCCCTTTTCATACAGGCAGCTTGGGCGCCCTTTTCAACCGATACCCAGAAAACTAACACTGCACATCACTCAGAACACACCATCCCGACTGTCAAATATGGTGGTGGCAGCATCATGCTCTGTTGTTGCTTCTCTTCAGCAGGGACAGGGAAGCTGGTCAAAGACTCAAAGTTGATAGGAAGATGGATGGAGCCAAATACAGGGCAATCTTGGAAGAAAACCTCTTGGAGTCTGCAAAAGACTTGAGACTGGGGCGGAGGTTCACCTTCCAGCAGGACAACGACCCTAAACATAAAGCCAAGGCAACAATGGAATGGTTTAAAACAAAGCATAGCCATGTGTTAGAATGGCCCAGTCAAAGTCCAGATCTAAATCCAATTGAGAATCTGTGGCAAGATCTGAAAACTGCTGTTCACAAACACTGCCCATCTAATCTGACTAAGCTGGAGCTGTTTTGCAAAGAAGAATGGACAAGGATTTCAGTCTCTAGATGTGCAAAGCTGGTAGAGACATAACCTAAAAGACTGGCAGCTGTAATTGCAGCAAAAGGTGGTTCTACAAAGTATTGACTCAGGGGGCTGAATAATTACGAACACCCCACTTTGCAGTTATTGATTTGTAAAAAATGTTTGGAATAATGTATGATTTTTGTTCCACTTCTCACGTGTACACCACTTTGTATTGGTCTTTCATGTGGAATTCCAATAAAATTGATTCATGTTTGTGGCAGTAATGTGACAAAATGTGGAAAACTTCAAGGGGGCCAAATACTTTTGCAAGCCAGTGTATATCTTTGACATAAAATGTGGCTACAATGAACACGTCAAATATCGGTTATATTTTTAAAAAATGTGGCTACAACGGAATACCATTTATATCTCTGATATAAAATGCAGCTGCAACGATCACAACAAATACCATTTTTTTTTAATATAGGGGTGTACCTATACACAGGAAGCTATACATAGTTGGTGGTGGATCTATGACGATAGGAGGGGCTACTTATACTGGGGACACCTCACTACTACCTACACTGGGGAGGGGTTACTTATACATGGGAAGCTATCTATAGTCAGGGGGGCAGACCTATGACACTGGGGAGGGTACTTTTACTGGGGACACCTCTCACTAACTACACTGGGTGGAAGGCTACTTATGCTGGGGACACCTCTCACTAGCCCACTTTGGGGGGGGGTTGCCTATGCTGGCAATATCTCTCACTACCTACACTAAGGGGGCACCTCTTACTATCTACACTGGTGAAGGGGGGTACTTATACTGGGGACACCTCTCACTTATACTCTAGACATCTTTCACTACCTACAGGGGAGGGGGGCTACTTATGCTGGGGACACCTCTCACTACCTACATTGGGGGGAGGGGGCTGCTTATTCTGGGAACATCTCTCACTACCCCACAATGGGGGAGTACTTATGCTGGGGACGCCTCTCACTACGTACACTGGCTGAGGAGGACTACTTATACGCTATATGCTTCTCACTACCCACGGTGGGGAGGGAAGGCTACTTATGCTGGGGACACCTCTCACTAGTCCACAATTGGGGGGGGGGGGTGCTTATGCTGGGGATATCTCTTACTACCTACACTAAGGGGGCTACTTATGTGTTGGACACCTCTCACTATTAGTATCGGTATACTGTTAAATAGGGGACTACTTAATACTGCTAATTAGGGGACAGCTATGGCTACGTAATATCTAGAGGCACATCTGGCTACCTAATACTGATATATAGGGGCACATGGCTATTTAATTATTACATTATTTTTTTATTTTTTATAGGGCATACTTGGCTACTTGATTATTTTATCTTGACGCACCTGGCTATTTAATTTGTTTATCGTGAGGCGCCTTGCTACTTGATTACATTTTTCTGGAAGTGTGTGACTACTACTAAATATTTTATCTTGATGCTTGTGACTACTTAATATTTGTATTGGTGGGCATGTGACTACTTGATTAATTAAAGGAAATGTCCAGGCTATAGAAAAAAAAAATCTACTTACCCGGGGCTTCTTCCAGCCCTCCGCTGCCGCTATGTCCCGCGCCGCAGCAGCAGCTCCGCTCTCAAGTCCACGTTGTCCGCGGTACACTCTGGTCAACGTGGACTTGATTGACAGTGGCACTCGCTCAGGTGCAGAAGAGGACAACCTTGTGAGGTCAGCCTTTGCACCGGCGGGGACCCCGAGCGGCAGCTGAGAGCGGAGCTGCGGCGAGGGACATATCGGCTGCCAGAGGCTGGAGGAAGCCCCAGGTAAGTAGATTTTTTTTTCTATAGCCTGGACATTCCCTCTAAGCATGTGATTAGTACAGAGAGGGAATAATAAGAGATATTTCTGAAAAAGTAAGTTTGGCAACATCCTATGCTAAACAACATTGACTATGATAACAAAATGTATGCAAGAAAGGATGCTGATCTTACAGGGGAAGGGGGTTTTGAGGGGGTAGCGGGGCACAATTTCAGTGTTTGCCATATGTACTATACTACCCAGTTACGTTACTGCCCTTGCTCCAATATATGCAGCCTTTAGTGCTGCCAGGAGATCGCTTCCAGCAGTTGGCTAGTGGCTAACATTATTTTTAATTAATATAGTGTCCGCATCTTCCATGGTGCTTTACAATAAAGAATAAACTGTAAACACAGTTACAAGGCAATGTGTCACAGATAAATGACAATAGGGCAGGTGTAAGATCCGGTGGTCGCTCATGGCGGCAGAACGCCGAGACCCATGCTGAGTTGCAAGCCTCTGGGTCTCAGCCTGTCTCTGATGACACTGGAAAGCATGCCGCTCAGCTCCCATTGGATAAGAGGCGGACGCGCTCTCAGTACGCGCTCCGCCGCTGTAAACATTAACCACATGTGCGCATAGTGTGCCAACGTTTCCGCTGACATGCTCTGTGTTGATTGGTCACTTTGGATTCCTTTAGTTTCTAATTGGTTAGTACTAGTATAAATGAAAGGTGAGCGCCCTCTCTCATCACCCGTGATAGCCTATGCTGGGCTTGTTGCTGAGATTGTGCTCACATCAAGTGCTTGTCTTGCTGCCGACTTATGTCTGTCTCTTGACTAAGCTTCTTCTAGATTGGATTACCTATTACCGACCCGGCTTGAACCTGACCACGCTTCTGTATTGGATTACCTGTTACTGACCCAGCTTGTTAAATAATTCGTATGAACGCTGCCTGGACTGACTCTGGCTTGATTGACCACGCATCTGTCTAGTGATTATACTTCTGCCATTGCCTGCCACCTTGTCTTCATATGGATTGCCTCAGCCTATAGGCCTCAGGTGACTATTCAGTATACTGTGTTACTTTGCCTCTGCTGTGTTTGGTGATTGTTGTCTGCCAGTGTGTATGCTACATCTGCCTGCAGGGTATTGTAGTTTTATTAGGCAGGAGCTTTCGTAGGCGTTAGGGCTGGGTTATAAGTCAGTCATATGGGCATACAGCCTTACTCACAGCAGGTGACCAGACAAGCCTGACAGCAGGTCAGCATTGCATTATACATGAAGGTGAAAAATATGTAACAGGTTACAGTGCTGTAATAACATATAAGGGGAAATAACCCTGCCCAAGACACATGGGGGAGCTGTGTTTAAAGAGATGGTTGGTGGATAGATAACATTATATACTTGCCTGAAAAGGGCAGTTTTCAGGTTCCATCTAAAGATAGTGCAGGTGAGTGACAAACAGATTGTAGAAAGGCGATCCAGAGGATTGGGGATATTCTTTAGAAATTTTTTATTTGAGAAATAGAAGATGTGGCTAGAGAGTAGGAGAGGAGGATCCTGGAGGTAGCGCGAGGGTTAAGTGAAGGGCAGTATCTGGAGACAAATGTAGTAAATGCTTTTCAGGTGAGGGTCAAGATCTTGAATTGTATCATTTGTGTGATAGACAGCCAGTGTAGGGAATGAGAGAGGGTTAGTAGTAGATGAGTGAGGGGAGAGGTGGATGAGTCATGCTGCAGAGTTCATAATAGAATGGAGCAGAGTCAGGTGGCTAGCAGGCAGGACAGAGAGCTTGGAGTTGCAGTCGTCAAAACGTAAGACAATTGTTGCATCCTGGGCAAGAAATGGGCAAATGCAGGAAATGTTCTTTAGCTGGAGATGACAGGAGGAAAATAGTGAGTCAATATGTGGTCTTAATGACAGAGTTGAGTCCAACAGTACACCAAATCAGTGGGCTTGGGTCACAGGTATTATTGGACTGTTATCAGCATTGATAGTTTTGCCATGCAGGGAAATGAAATCACGTTGTGTAAAATAACAACTTAAAGAGGAACTCCAGTGAAAATAGTGTAATAAAAAAAGTGCTTCATGTTTACAATAATTATGTATAATCAGAATCAGAATCAGTATCAGAATATTTTATTTCACCAAGTACAACGGAGGTTGTACCCGGAATTATTTTTGGCACATACAGGGTCAGTGATGGTACAGCAAAAACGCAAGCAGTAATGTACATTACATTTAATAGTGAGTACACAGGGCATGGAACATAATACTTAGTTACATAGTTACGTAGTGGAAGGTCCCGAGGAGACATCCAGTGCTATGTGAGTGGAGCGCTACCTTCTCTGCAGCGCTCAACAGCTCTGCAGCTATTTGGATGCCCCCCAGAATTCCGGGAAAAGAAGCATAGAGAGATATAGAGAAAAGAAACTTACAGATGGACCCAGGAGAAGGACTGGAGGGGGTAATCCGCTGCCATATGTGGCACTCAAACGCTTCTGCAGCTATACTTGAATCAGATGCCCCCCCCCCCCCCCCCCCAGTCCAACCCTGGGGAAGAGAGAGAGATGCAAGAGAAGATGCAAGAGAAAAGGAAGGGAGGTAAAGAGAAAGTGAGAGAGAAAGTGAGGACAGAGCAGAGAGAGAGGAGAGAGAAGAGAAGGAGATAGTCCCTTGGCATTGCCGCAGCTGGCTAGTGGCCTGGTCAAATGTCCCAATGGCCGTCGGTGCAGCTGATGTAGAAAAATGGGGCTGCAGGCACAGTGGTGGTGGAGTGCAGGACATCGGGTACCCTGTTGACCCTGTGGTGGAAAGGCTCTGGAAGCGGTTTAGGAGAGTATGGGTCCAATGGCTGCTGGGGCAGTGTGTTGCCGGTGTCAGTATCTGGTGGCTGTAGGGGCAGCATGGCCAGTGACCTGATGGCTGGTGCGGCCTTCAATCAGATCCAGGAGCTGCCATGCCCGGAGCAGTGGATCAGCTCCTATGTGCATTGGAGGGCTGGAAGCAGCAGCGTGGCATCAGCTCTGGCTTCTCACTGGGACTCCATGGCTGAGGCTCCACGTGGCCTTGGTCGGCTGTGGGAGGCTCCACGTGGCTATAGCAGCTGGGAGCGGCGGCAGAGAAGCTGCGTGGGTTGTCTTGCTGCTGTGATCGGCGGTTCCTGCAGCAGCTGTCGAATCCCTCCATGTGTCGTCCTGGTCTCCTTGGCAGCGGCTCAGCATCAGCTGATCGCGGTGGCCGGAACAGCCCTGTTTAGCGGGTCTAGCGGGCTGGAGGCGGCGGTGGAGGCTGCCTCTGGAGTGGCCGGGAGAGCCGCTCTCGCAGTGAGGAGCTCCTCCACGTGGGTGGTCGGGCAGGAAGCATCGGCGAGTGAGTCGCCTGCAGGCGGCAGCACAGCGGAGCAGCCAACAGTGCCCGGAGGACTCCACGGGGCCTGACCAGCTGCAGCCCGTCGGCAAAATCTGCCACGGGGCCAGCATCCGCAACAACACGCGGGGTCAGCCAGCTGGTCCTCAGAGCGAGATCTGGGGAGCCGGAGCCCCGGGGAGCGAGCGCACCACGCCTTGCAGCGATGGAGTGAAGGTGCTGGAAGGAGCCTCTGTGGTGAGCCTCTGTTCCTATCCAGGCGCCATCTTGATGATTTAGTCAGTGTTTGCCCATTGTAAAATATTTTAAATCCCTGATTCATATTCTGACATTTATTACATGGTGACATTTTTACTGCTGGCAAGTGATGTAGCTGCTGCTTGCTGTTTTGGCAGTTGGAAACAGCTGTAAACAGGTATTTCCCACAATGTAACAGGGTTCACAGACAGGAAACTGCCAGAAGTACCTCGGTACTCAGAGCTTCTTGTGGGAGGGGTTTCACCACAATATCAGTCATACAGCGCCCCCTGATGGTCTGTTTGTGAAAAGGAATAGATTTCTTATGTAAAAGGGGGATCAGCTACTGATTGGGATAAAGTTCAATTCTTGGTCGGAGATTCTCTTTAAGTTTTGTCCATGTTAAGTTCTAGAAAGTGGGAGGACATTGCGTTGAGGTAGTTGGGGATGCAAGTTGTTAGTGAAGCTAGATCAGGCGCTAAGAGATAGATCTGAGTGTCATCAGTGTATAAGTGATAATGGTAGCCAAAGGAGCTGATACGTTTCACAAAACCATAAGTGTAAATAGAGGATTCCCAGGACTGAGCCTTGATGAATGCTGATAGAGAGGGGCCAGGATGAGGAGGTTCTGCCTAGATGTGCTACTCAGGACTTTCTTGAAGAAATTAGAGTAAAGCCAGGGCAGGATTTCTACTCTTTACCACCCTAGGCCACTGTCACCAGCCGCCGCCCTTCAGTATAGGTAGCGAGATGATCCCTCCCCTCTTCCCTCTAGTATAAGTAGCCCGATGACCCCCCAAGTATAGGTAGCCAGATGACTCCTCCCCCTTTCCCCCCAGTATAGGTAGCCAGATGACCTCTCCCCTTCCCTCTAGTATATGTAGCCAGATGACTCCTCCCCACTTTCCCTCCAGTATAGTTTTATAGGTAGCCAGATGACTCCCTTAATCCCCCCTCCCCTTTCAGTATAGGTAGCCAGCTCGCCTTCACACCGCAGCAGCCATCCATGTCATTCATTTCTCAGCTCATCTCCAGTGCAGAAGCTTCCTCTTCCCCTCTGTCTCCAATGCTGTCCAAGTACATAGCCGCTACCCACAATGCAAACATGCACAGAGAGCAAGATGGCTGCTGCACAGACAGCTAGCAGCAAAGTACTGCGGTCAGGCGCTCGCCTGATCTCCCTGCATTGCAGCCTTTGCAAGCTTGCAAATGTTGCACCAGTTTAGCCTGCTGCTTTGGTGTCCTTGCTTCTGTGGTGCCCTAGGCCATGGCCTAGGCCTAAATCTGGCCCTGAGTAAAGCCAGAAGACAGCAAGGCCCTGCATGTCCAGAGAGAGGAGGATTTGGAGAAGAAGATTACTCACAGTATCAAATGCTGATGGGGGATCCAGAAGGCTTTAATTTTAGTGGCAGATTAGTCATTGACTTCTTTAACAGAAGGCTCTGTTGGTGGGCAGAAAAGGGGGGCACTTGTGCGCTGAGTTGTACGGCCCTGCAGCGAGGCCTTAAAGCTGCAGTGGCCTATTTTGTAAAAAATGGCCTGGTCACTAACTTGTAAGTCGAGGCCAGCGCAGCCCTGCCAAGCGTATCCTTTCTTCACGTTCCCCTCTGCAATGGCGGGGAACGCGAAGAAAGGATATGCGTGGCCAGAGCCGCGCAGGCGCAGTGGCCCGGCGGCAAAACTGAAAGTAGCTGGCCGTGGGAGAACGGAGGCTCGTTGAGGAGCAGCGTGGGACAGGACGGCTGCTGGGGGCTTGGGGAAGCCACAGGTAAGTGAAACAATGTGTTTATTTCATATCTACAGTTCCGCTTTAAGTAGTTAAGGACCACAGCCATCCTTTTCCTATTTTGTACAGAGATTGCTGTGATTGGCTGCATATTGGTGACCGATATGCAGAAGCTCTGCTGTAAGCGTGACAGCAGAGCAAGTAGGTGCAGTGTTGCGGACAGCGGCGGGAATGGCGAGAGCAATGAGACTGCGAGGCCGGGATGATTGAAATCTATGCCCTGGCAGGAATAACAGGACATAAACAGAGCATAGATATCAATCATTGCAGTCTGGAATCGGGTAAACTAATGTGAAATAATATGTACTGTGTGATCTTTCTCTGTGAAATAACAGACAAGATTACCATAACCAATGTTATCTGAAACACAAGCATAAAAATTATCTATCTATCTATCTATCTATCTATCTATCTATCTATCTATCTATCTATCTATATATATATATATATATATATATATATATATATATATATATTGTATACTCCTTATGGACCAAAGCAATGTTCACATTCAGTGCTTCTCCCATTTATTCATCAATAACGTTATCACTAAATGATCTATACCTTGGTTTTTTTTTGCCACAAATTGGGCTTTCTTTGGGGGTACTTTTTGCTAAGAATTTTTTTTTTTTAAATGCATTTAAACAGGAATAATCTGTTTTTATTCATTATATTTTTAAAATAAAATGTAAAACTCTCACATTTTATTTGCCCATTTGTTCCGGTTATTACAACATTTAAATGATGTCTCTAGTACAATGTATGGTGGCAATATTTTGGAAATAAAGGGCAGGAATCAGCAGCACCACGACAGTGTAATTTAAAGCTCTTTATTGCTAAATCACACCTTCCTAAGCTAAAACGAAAGCAAAAGTAGTTTTTTTTCAGACTTTCAATGAATGTACTCTGCTGTTTGTGACAGCAGAGTTCATTCATAAATCAAGAAATCAGGAGCTTTGATTGGATTTGGGAACACATTTCCATTCACCAATCTGTGTTTTAATGGCCGGGGATGAGGATGAGCGTGCGCTGTAGAAGGCAGAAGATGAGTATCTACGCTCCTGGGATTTAAGATAAAGTCCTGCTGCGCTTAGATATACTGCCTGCAAATCAATAAGTGGTTAAAGTGGGATGAAACTCCATATTAACTGAAAAAATCCAACAAGAAATTACTTATTCATCTTAACGATCCTGTCGTTTCTTTGTGTCCATTATCAGATTTAGGAGAACTGTGATATGAAAAAAAGAAAATATTATTTCAGCTTGTTTCCATCCTTACTGTTTCTCTTGGATGCCCTTCTCTTTTTTTTCAACCCAGCTCAGTGTTAATTTTCTCTCCCTACTGCCACAGCTTAGGGCTGGTTCAGACGGACGCTTGCAGAGCGTTTACAGCCAGCGTTCAGGGCTTGGTGTTAAACGCTCCCATTCAAGTGAATGGGAGCGTTTGTACCAAGCTTTCAAGCGCGTTTACACAAACGCGGCGTTTGGGTCCCGATTTTCCCTGGCGTTCAAGGAGCCTCTGGAAGCTACATGTAGCTTCCAGGGGAGGTTAACCGCGACGGCTAATGTCTCCCTAGGGGAAGAAAAAACGCGACCGCATCCAAACGCACACGAACGCTGCTGAACGCGACGCCAGCAAACGCAATGCCTCCAAACGTCCGTCTGAACCAGCCCGTACTGTCCCTTCCACAGCAACCATCACCTAGACAACAGGCCTATATCATTGTCTAGTATCTTCAAAGGGAGGGGATGATTCAATTACCTTCTGGTCATAGGGTCCTTATCTTAATCTTATTCAGAATAGGAAGCTTTCTTTTATTTGCATGCTGAGATAAGCTTGTCACTGCCTCTAACAAAAAAAAAAACTTCTTATAATCCTGCAAAGGCAACCAGACCAGGTAAAAAAAATGTGGGATATTTGTGGGTATTTTTTCTATTTTTGGACATTACAACTTCCAATAAGGTATGGTTGAAGTCCAGGTTGTCTATACTATTATATGTGCACTGCCAAGTATAGGGACCCTTGATGACATTGTGATCTTTACTTTATATCTAGATTCGCTTCAGAATCAGAGGATACTAATTTAATCAAGGTTCTATAATTAGAGGCATAAAGTCCATCTGTTCATGGGAGAGGTGTCAGATCATGTGGTTCCACTATATCTCTGTTCTTCTGTAGAAACATACAGAACATGAATTCAGTAATAACAATCTCAGTGTAAATCTTCAGCATGAGAAACAAATCCAAGTTCAACCTGGTGTACATATAATTCAATTTCTCGATACTGTTGAATCACAAATGCTCAGATATTGAATTATATGTACAGCAGGTTATTTTCCATTGTATGAATATGTTGTCATTTCAAAGTAACTCTTGAGCATGGATTGTTTCCCATGCAGAAGATTTACACTGAGATTGTGATTATTGTATTATTGCTCTGTATGTTTTTTGTACTACAGGATATCCGCCTATATTAATGGATTGTCAATTTGTTTTATCATACATATAATAAGGTATATTGATTTTACTTATTTTCCAAGTGACATTTAGGCATTTGTTATCTGTGAGCATACAGATTAATTTTGCCATCAAGACACCTAATAGGGACAAAAAAAAGTACAGAAAAAAATATATGTATATATGGCAACATGCTGTTTATCATCTTAACACATAACAAAGTATAGTCCAACCAGAGCTAACATATATAACAAAGTAGAAAAAAGAGCATTATGGACTATAGACGAAAGTGTACCGGGATTCGTTGAAAAGGGCGCCTGAGCTGCCTGTATGAAAAGGGAGCCTCCATAGACATCAATGTTATTTCTGAAAATATGGGCTACAAGGTGGTGAAAAAGGGCGCCCGAGTTTTGAATTAGGCTACAAGCGGGCGCCCCTTTGTAGCCCATATTTTTTTCAGCTACAAGGTTATTGGCTACAGTAGGGCACCCCTTTGTAGCCCATATCTTTTCGGCTACAAGGTTTTCGGCTAAAGTAGGGCACCCCTTTGTAGCCCATATTTTTTCGGCTAAAAGGTTTTCGGCTACAGTAGGGTGGCCCTTTGTAGCCCATATTTTTTCGGCTACAGTAGGGCACCCACTTTGTAGCCCATATTTTTTATTAGGCTACAAGGATTATGATTCCGCTACAAAAGGGCGCCCCTTTGTAGCCCATATTTTTTATTCAGCTACAAGGTTTTCGGCTACAAAGTTTTTGATCCTGCCACAAAAGGGCACCCTTTTATAGTTGAGATTTTTGATTCAGGGGTGCAGGGGGGGTTAGGATTAGGCATCAAAAGTGGGGGGGTCTTAGGGTTAGGCACCACCTGGGGTCTTAAGGTTAGGGACCACCTGGGGGTCTTAGGGCTAGGCACCACCTGGGGGGTTTTAGGGTTAGGCACCACCTGGGGGTCTTAGGGTTAGGCACCACCTGGGGGGGTCTTAGGGTTAGGCACCACCAGGGAAGTCTTAGGGTTAGGCACCACCAGGGGAGTCTTAGGGTTAGACACCACCAAGTGACATTTAGGCATTTGTTATCTGTGAGCATACAGATTAATTTTGCCATCAAGACACCTAATAGGGACAAAAAAATAGGGACAAAAAAAGTACAGAAAAAAATATATGTATATGTGGCAACATGCTGTTTATCATCTTAACACATAACAAAGTATAGTCCAACCAGAGCTAACATATATAACAAAGTAGAAAAAAGAGCATTATGGACTATAGACGAAAGTGTACCGGGATTCGTTGAAAAGGGCGCCTGAGCTGCCTGTATGAAAAGGGAGCCTCCATAGACATCAATGTTATTTCTGAAAATATGGGCTACAAGGTGGTGAAAAAGGGCGCCCGAGTTTTGATATAGGCTACAAGCGGGCGCCCCTTTGTAGCCCATATTTTTTTCAGCTACAAGGTTATTGGCTACAGTAAGGCACCCCTTTGTAGCCCATATCTTTTCGGGTACAAGGTTTTCGGCTAAAGTAGGGCACCCCTTTGTAGCCCATATTTTTTTCGGCTAAAAGGTTTTCGGCTACAGTAGGGTGGCCCTTTGTAGCCCATATTTTTTTCGGCTACAGTAGGGCACCCACTTTGTAGCCCATATTTTTTATTAGGCTACAAGGATTATGATTCCGCTACAAAAGGGCGCCCCTTTGTAGCCCATATTTTTTATTCAGCTACAAGGTTTTCGGCTACAAAGTTTTTGATCCTGCCACAAAAGGGCACCCTTTTATAGTTGAGATTTTTGATTCAGGGGTGCAGGGGGGGTTAGGATTAGGCATCAAAAGTGGGGGGGGTCTTAGGGTTAGGCACCACCTGGGGTCTTAAGGTTAGGCACCACCTGGGGGTCTTAGGGCTAGGCACCACCTGGGGGTTTTTAGGGTTAGGCACCACCTGGGGGTCTTAGGGTTAGGCACCACCTGGGGGGGTCTTAGCGTTAGGCACCACCAGGGAAGTCTTAGGGTTAGGCACCACCAGGGGAGTCTTAGGGTTAGGCACCACCAGGGGGTCTTAGAATTAGGCACCACCTGGGGGTCTTATTGTTAGGTACCACCTAGGGGTCTTAGGGTTAGGCACCACCTAGGGGGTCGTAGGGTTAGGCCCCACCTGGGGGGGTCTTAGGTTAGGCACCGCCTGGGGGGTTTTAGGGTTAGGCAGCACCTGGGGAGTCTTAGGGTTAGGCACCACCTGGGGGGTCTTAGGGTTACGCACCACCTGTGGGGTCTTAGGGTTAGGCACCACCAGGGGTCTTAGGGTTAGGCACCACCTGGGGGGTCTTAGGGTTAGGCACCACCAGGGGATTCTTAGGGTTAGGCACCACCTGGGGTGGTCTTAGGGTTAGGCACCACCTGGGGGGTCTTAGGGTTAGGCACCACCAGGGGAGTCTTAGTGTTAGGCACCACCGGGGGGTTAAGGTTAGGGGAGGGTTCTGTGTGAGAGTAGGGAGAAGTTAGGTCATAGTAATCACCAGGGGCTGTTTTAGGATTAAGCACCACCAGGGAGGGGTTAGGCACCACCAGGGAGGGGTTAGGGTTAGGCACCATCAGGGGAGGGTTCTGTGTGAGAGAAGGGATAAGTTAGGTTATAGTAATCACCTTTCTCATCTATATCTAGAGCCCTTTTACAGCCCAACAAATTTTGCCTATAACAGCATCCTTTTTATAAACTAAAACTATATGGCATATATGGGCTACAACAGGCGCCCTTTGTAGCTGAATTTGACATTTATGGGCTACACCAGGTGCCCTTTGTAGCCTAATTTGGCATATATGGGCTACACCAGGCACCCTTTGTAGCCTAATTTGGCATATATGAGCTACACCAGGCGCCTTTAGTAGCCAAATTTGACATATATGGGCTATTCCAGGCGCCCCTTTGTAGCTGAATTTGGAATATATGGGCTACACCAAGTGCCCTTTGTAGCCGAAGTTGGTATATGGGCTACACCAGGCGCCATTTTTGCAGCCGAATTTGGCATATATGGGCTACACCGGGCGCCCTTTTTTCCAGGCGCCCTTTTCAAATAGACGCAGTGTACCATCATGGCTTTATATGAAAATACTACTGTTGTGCTACAATCCACATAACAGAAAACTATCAAAACACCAATGACAACATACAGATAGCCCTCTGTAACGATTGGTGTCAGCACACAGAGAGAATCTGATTATTGATGATCTGCAGAATCATCAACAATACAGATGTATACCTGATTCTGGATGATCTGCAGAATCACCAATAATACAAGTATGACTAACCTCTGGACACCTAAAGAAGTGTTAGTGTTTGGTGTAACTGTAGGCTATCTCCCGTGAGGTGGGAGACACAGGCAGCTCGGCTAGTGACCACCTGAGGGGCAGGTGGCCCTCGGCTGTGCAGGAACTATCTCCTAGATAGAGAGAACCTGGCAACCACTGATAATTGGTGATAAGACTGTACTGCAGCCACGGGACTCCAGAGAAGTAGAGGCCACTGGCAGCTTAGCAGGTCGGACTCTCTGAGGAGCAGGAGTCCAAGTAGCTAACTGACACTTGCTGGAATAGTGTCACAGCTGAGACAGACAGACTGAACACTCAAGGGATGAGTGACAGCCTGGTCGTCGGGCAGGCTAGGTCGGCAACACATGAGCAGATAAGGTACAGAGACAGAAGGCTGATTCGGTAACCAGGTACAAGCAGGGTTTGGCAACAGGTAGGCAGATATGCAGAGGTACCGAATCAGAAACCAAGAGAGAGGTCGACAGAGCAAATGGTCATAACAGATATAAAGCACAATCCGAGGTGTGAGGTCCTTGGTCTCGACACCCAGGAACTAGTCTAAACAATAACTCAGCAATGACACAGTAATCCTAAGCATGGGTGTGAGGTCCTTGGTCTCAACACCCCGGAACTGGTCTAAAGTATAACACAGCAATGACACAGTGATCCTAAGCTTGGGTGTGAGGTCCTTGGTCTCAACACCCCGGAACTGGTCTAAAGTACAAAAGTAGCGTAATCTGAAATCTAAAAGTGTGAATTCCCAGGTCCACCTGGTTCTAACACACTGTGGGATCTGACTGAGGTCTGAGTGCTCACACGTAAGTATTCTCAACGGCAGACAACCAGAGACTAACCAGCAAGATCTATATATACTGCAGCGCTCCTCAGCGCCACCCTGCGCCACTCAGCCAATCAGTAACTGCGCTGGGATCAGCTGATCGACCTGATCAGCTGATCCCTCTCCTACTGGCATAAAGGGCCTGCCTTCCAGCTCTCCATCTGTGTGCACTAGAAGGCCCAGGCAAACCAGACGCATGCTGCTGTGCGGAAACCGCCGGTCTGAACGCGGAGACAGCCGCCCTGCTGTCAGACCGCGCGGCGGCATCTCCGCAATTCATTACACCCTATTTCATTATTTCCAAGTCACAGTATATAAAGCCCATGTCTACTAGTACTATAAGTTGCTGTGGAAACACACTTTGAGTAGGAACAAATTACAGGGGTCCCCTAGTGCCGGTTGCACCTGTAATGACGCAACCAGGTCCAGGATGTGATGGCACTAGGGGGGAAGCAAGTGGCTGATCAGGTGGGCTCCAAGGATTAGGTGAGTGATGCCCGTGGCTGCCACTGCTACTTTCACAGAGGGGGAGTAGAGCAGAACACCAGGGACATGGAGGACGACACGGAGGGGACAGCAACTGACCAAAACAGCTGTCAGGCCTCACTCACCCCCACTGTACACCCATATGTCTGTGCACTGTTGAAAAAAGGTACTCTGCATTTCATATACAGTGCCTCGACTTCCCTCTTTTTTTTGAACAAGTTGCCTTTCCTCTGAGAGCCAGTAAGTATCCAGCCGGCATCTAGTGCCAGTCTTTTTCTAACTTTGTTGTTGTTTTTTCCATTTAATATGGAGTTTCATTCCCCTTTAAAGTGGATCCGAGATAAACTTTTACTCGTTGCATAATTGTGTTCCTTACATATAGTTTGTAGGGCATTCCTAATGCCAAATACGTATTTTTTTTTTTGGGGGGGGGGGGTTAATACTCTAATTCCCTATAAACTAAACAAGTCTCGCCCACAACTCAAAGTACCGTGACTTTCCTTGTAGCAAGAGCTTATGGGAGCTCAGTCTGGGCAGGAGGAGGAGGAGGTTACTACTCAGAGATTTCAGAGGCAGAGAGCAGGAGAGGGGAGTGAGCTGAGGGCTGGAGATGCAGTTGCAGTTTGCCTGTGTGTAATGTGACAAACAAAACATGGCCACTGTCATTGTATCACAGGAATAAATAACCACTTCCGGGTTTCGGGTGGTTTGCATGATCTGTGCTGCGGGGGCTCTTCAGCCCGCAGCACAGATCAGATAGCAGGCAGGGCGATCAGACTTCCCCCCTTTTTTCCCCACTAGGGGGATGTCCTGCTGGGGGGGTCTGATTGCCACCGCGCTGCTGTGCCTAGCGGGGAGGGGCTCCTCAATGCCCCCCTCTGCAGCGCTATTCCTCCCTCTGCCTCCTTCCCTCCCTCCCCTCTTCATTATGGGCTGTGCAGGATGGAAATCCGTCCTGCGCCACCTCAGATAAGCTTCAGTCTATCAGATGCCGGCGATCCCCGGCCAATCAGAGGCCGGGGATCGCCGATCTCCTCTACGGCGCTGCTGCACAGCAGCGCCGTATGTATGTAAACAGCGGGGAAGATATTCCCCGCGTGTTTACATTTACCCTGCGAGCCGCGATCGGAGGCTCGCAGGGTGTTCATGGAGACACTCTCCGTGAACTGACATGGAACGGCCCCATGGAAACCGCTTCAGGATTCAGGGGCGTACTTATGCGTACACAGAATCCTGAAGTGGATAAACATGAAACTGTTGAAGCTGTTTGAAGCTAGATAAACTTTAGATAAGATATATAGACAAGTTACTTGTCGCTATGACGGCAGAGCGCTGTGCGCCGGTCAGGAGCCGCTTTCATTGGCTCCTGACCCAGTCACTCAATGTAAGCCAATGGGAATGGCTTACAGTAATGACAGGGCCAGGAGCCAATGAAAATGGCTCCTGCCCGGCTCACAGTGCTCTGCCGTCATAGAGGCGGCAGGGCAGCACATTGCGGCGGGGACAGAGCGGCAAGAGCGACGGGGATGGGCAGGGGGATGCGGTCAATGGGACGTAGAGTTTACGTCAGTTCAGAACCGTAGCGCCCTCTGCCCGACGTAGAATCGTACTGCGTCAGTCCGCAGGTAGTTAAGTTGTTTTGTTTTTTTAACAATAAAAGCTCTGATAAAAAATATCAATAATTAATTTAAACTCTTGAGAATGGGATGCAGATAGTAAAGTATATTTGTAAGGGTTTAAACTGATATCCAAAGTGTGGCGATTGAGCAATAATAAATAAGAGGTAGAGGCAGTCAATTGGTTTCTAAAAGGAATAATCACCAACACTGTTTTGTTCAAAGCAGAGACGAATGTACCATAAGGCACTGTAGGCACAGTCGCTTAATGACGAAAAGACGGCTTACTCCCCTCCCAGAGTGCCTTCCTTCCTCTCCCCATCCCTATACAGAGTCCTGAGGGGAGTGTAAATAAGAGATTACTCAACCGACTCTCAGCATTTCACTGATGAGAGCTACCTTTAACTGGGGGCACCTCTAGTTACCAAATGCCTTGGGTCACCTGTAGCTCCTTAATACTGAGGGTATCTCTGGCTACCTAACACTATAGGGCACATGTAGCTACCTACACTGGGCAGGGGAAGTAAGGGAGAAGTGACACCTGGGCAAGTCAGCACAATTGTGGTGTTGTTCGGCAGGGATATTGTAGGTTCATGGAGGGCAAAGTCTAGGGTGCCAGGACATCTGTGCCAACAAGCTCCTGTAATGTAAAACCAGGCCTGGTTCAAAGGTTTAAGTGCTTCTGAGCGACATGGATAGAGGCAGACATAGTTAAAGTTTATATTCTGTGTATTCTGTGTATGTGAGAAGTTACTTCTGGAGGAGGTGATATGTCCTGGAAAGAAGAGACAGCTGAATGCTGTAACATTATACTGAAATTCCATATTTGCTTAAGATTTGCTATAAATATTTACAAATGTTTTTACAATTTAATATTATTTTTTATAAAATGACAGATTTAAACAATGAATTTCCAAAACCAGCTGTAAGCACAAACTAAACTTATTTTCTAACTTTGAATTCAGGTCTCAGTAAATCAGTAAACCCAGGTATTTCATTTTCTAGCAATTGTAATAGTCAGCTGCAAAGATTTGGAAGTCTTATAACTTTTTTTTCCCACACATGCACTAATTGAGAGATCAGCACTAGATATGGCCTAAACTGTTCGCCCGCGGACAGTATTCTGCGAACTTCCGCTGTTAGCATTTGCGGCGAACAGCAAACATTCGACCACCTGCCCCCCATACATCATCATTGAGCTAAACTTTAACCCCTTACCTCACAGTCAGCAGACACATGGCAGTCAATGAGCTAGCACCCCCTCCTGGACCTCCCACCCCCCTATCAAAAAGCAGTTGCGGTGGCCATATTGGATTCATTCTCTGCTGGCTGCTGACTGTTAGTGAAAGCAGGGTCAGACTTGATGCAGGAAGGTAGGGAAAGCATTAACTAGGCCTGTGTTCTTGTTTCTCACTTGCTGTGAAAGCACCCCAAACAGCCCTTTTGAGGGCTAGTACATCGGTCTCCTGTGTTACTACATTAAGTTGCAGGCACAGTAGCACTCCAGTGTATTAATATTTCACTGTATTATGATAGTACTATTGCATTTCTCTGTGTGTGACACTCCACAGCTTACTGACACCCAGAGCTGTGCATAATGTGATTTCTGCCCTTTAGGGGTTAAAATCCGACTTTGCGTCAACTCCGTAATTTTTGTTGGGACTTTTTCCATTAATCCCCCTCGGGCATTCCACAGTCCACTTTTCCATCACTTTTGTGGCCAGAAACAGTCTTTGTAGGTTTTAAAATCCATTGAAGTCTATGGCGGTTCGCCGAGTTCGCAAACATTTGCGGAAGTTCGCATTCGCCGTTCGCGAATGGAAAATTTGATGTTTGCAACATCTTTAATCAGCACTCTAAAGATACTTAGCATCATGCTTACCTGAAGAAAATGTATGCGTGCTCTAACACCAAGTCTTAACCCTAGCAAGTCTGGCTCTGCAAATCTGGCTCAATTGGCTATTCATGAGGCAATGCTCATGCAAATATGCATTTGCTTTCGCACGCCAAACTATGCAGGGTCAAAAAATGAATACCGCAAAGCGGTCGCCCTGCGGGAATTAGTTCATGCTACATAAGCACTATCCAGGAGCGCCACGGGGAGGCTTCCCAATGCCCCCATACAGCCGGGGAAACCGCGGGGTCCCAGGCACTCTCACCGCCTGGGAACCGCAGCTGCACCCCGGAGGGGGAAGCTGGGTGGCGCAGGCGACCCCCCCAAGCGTGGCCAGCGCCGGGGGGAGCCGTCCGCTCCAACCTCCCAATATTAAAAACAGGCACTTACCTTAACGTCCATTGCGTTCTGCTTCATGCGCATTAACTTGGGGGCACCACATGAGAAAGGAGTGAAGCATGGGTCACCCCAAGCTTTAGAGCTCAGGGCTGGCTCACACACAACACTCCAGAGGGGGGGAGGAAAGGTGCAAACAACTCACTCCAGGGCTCACACCACCAGAGCAAGCCATCTTCCACCTGCCTCCAAAGGATACAACTACAAAAAATGCTTACCTGAAGAAAATGTATGCGTGCTCTTACACCAAGTCTTAATGCTAGGAAGTCTGGCTCTGCAAATCTGGCTCAATTGGCTATTCATGAGGCAATGCTCATGCAAATATGCATTTGCTTTCGCACGCCAAACTATGCAGGGTCAAAAAACGAATACCGCAAAGCGGTCGCCCTGCGGGAATTAGTTCATGCTACATAAGCACTATCCAGGAGCGCCACGGGGAGGCTTCCCAATGCCCCCATACAGCCGGGGGAACCGCGGGGTCCCAGGCACTCTCACCGCCTGGGAACCGCAGCTGCACCCCGGAGGGGGAGGCTGGTTGGCGCAGGCGACCCCCCCAAGCGTGGCCAGCGCCGGGGGGAGCCGTCCGCTCCAACCTCCCAATATTAAAAACAGGCACTTACCTTAACGTCCATTGCGTTCTGCTTCATGCGCATTAACTTGGGTGCACCACATGAGAAAGGAGTGAAGCATGGGTCACTCCAAGCTTTAGAGCTCAGGGCTGGCTCACACACAACACTCCAGAGGGGGGGAGGAAAGGTGCAAACAACTCACTCCAGGGCTCACACCACCAGAGCAAGCCATCTTCCACCTGCCTCCAAAGGATACAACTACAAAAAATGCTTACCTGAAGAAAATGTATGCGTGCTCTAACACCAAGTCTTAACCCTAGCAAGTCTGGCTCTGCAAATCTGGCTCAATTGGCTATTCATGAGGCAATGCTCATGCAAATATGCATTTGCTTTCGCACGCCAAACTATGCAGGGTCAAAAAACGAATACCGCAAAGCGGTCGCCCTGCGGGAATTAGTTCATGCTACATAAGCACTATCCAGGAGCGCCACGGGGAGGCTTCCCAATGCCCCCATACAGCCGGGGGAACCGCGGGGTCCCAGGCACTCTCACTGCCTGGGAACCGCAGCTGCACCCCGAAGGGGGAGGCTGGGTGGCGCAGGCGACCCCCCCAAGCGTGGCCAGCGCCGGGGGGAGCCGTCCGCTCCAACCTCCCAATATTAAAAACAGGCACTTACCTTAACGTCCATTGCGTTCTGCTTCATGCGCATTAACTTGGGGGCACCACATGAGAAAGGAGTGAAGCATGGGTCACCCCAAGCTTTAGAGCTCAGGGCTGGCTCACACACAACACTCCAGAGGGGGGGAGGACAGGTGCAAACAACTCACTCCAGGGCTCACACCACCAGAGCAAGCCATCTTCCACCTGCCTCCAAAGGATACAACTACAAAAAATGCTTACCTGAAGAAAATGTATGCGTGCTCTAACACCAAGTCTTAACCCTAGCAAGTCTGGCTCTGCAAATCTGGCTCAATTGGCTATTCATGAGGCAATGCTCATGCAAATATGCATTTGCTTTCGCACGCCAAACTATGCAGGGTCAAAAAACGAATACCGCAAAGCGGTCGCCCTGCGGGGGCAATGGGAAGCCTCCCCGAGGCGCTCCTGGATAGTGCTGTATAGCATGAACTAATTCCCGCAGGGCAACCGCTTCGCGGTATTGGTTTTTGACCCTGCAAAGTTTGGCATGCGAAAGCAGATGCATTTCTGCGTGAGCATGTCTCATGGTAAGCCATTTTAGCCAGATTTGCACAGCTAGACTTGAAAGGGTTAAGCTTGGTGTAGAGCACGCATACATTTTCTTGTGATTGAGCATATTTGCATTCTGTCCTTTGGAGGCAGGTGGTGGATGGTTTGCTCTATGAGTGGGCTGTCTGTGCCTGTCCTCCCCCCCCCCCCCCTTCTGGAGTGATGTGTGTGAGCCAGCCCTGAGCCCCACAGCTCGGGGTGACCCATGCGTCACTCCTTTCCCATGCAGTGCCCCGAGTCGATGCGCAGCAGCAGAACGCAATGGACGTTCAGGTAAGTGTCTGTTTTTAAATTTTTGGGAGATGGGTGCGGATGCCCCCCCCCGGCGCCAGCCACGCTTGGGGGGGTCGTCTGCGCTACCCAGCCTCCACCTCCGGGGTGTTGCTGTGGTCCCTAGGCAGTGAGAGAGCCTGGAGCCCCGCAGCCCCCCCGGTTGTATGGGGGCAATGGGAAGCCTCCCCGAGGCGCTCCTGGATAGTGCTGTATAGCATGAACTAATTCCCGCAGGGCAACCGCTTCGCGGTATTGGTTTTTGACCCTGCAAAGTTTGGCATGCGAAAGCAGATGCATTTCTGCGTGAGCATGTCTCATGGTAAGCCATTTTAGCCAGATTTGCACAGCTAGACTTGAAAGGGTTAAGCTTGGTGTAGAGCACGCATACATTTTCTTGTGATTGAGCATATTTGCATTCTGTCCTTTGGAGGCAGGTGGTGGATGGTTTGCTCTATGAGTGGGCTGTCTGTGCCTGTCCTCCCCACCCCCTTCTGGAGTGATGTGTGTGAGCCAGCCCTGAGCCCCACAGCTCGGGGTGACCCATGCGTCACTCCTTTCCCATGCAGTGCCCCGAGTCGATGCGCAGCAGCAGAACGCAATGGACGTTCAGGTAAGTGCCTGTTTTTAAATTTTTGGGAGATGGGTGCGGATGGCCCCCCCCCGGCGCCGGCCACGCTTGGGGGGGTCGTCTGCGCTACCCAGCCTCCACCTCCGGGGTGTTGCTGTGGTCCCTAGGCAGTGAGAGAGCCTGGGGCCCCGCAGCCCCCCCGGTTGTATGGGGGCAATGGGAAGCCTCCCCGAGGCGCTCCTGGGTAGTGCTGTATAGCATGAACTAATTCCCGCAGGGCAACCGCTTCGTGGTATTGGTTTTTGACCCTGCAAAGTTTGGCATGCGAAAGCAGATGCATTTCTGCGTGAGCATGTCTCATGGTAAGCCATTTTAGCCAGATTTGCACAGCTAGACTTGAAAGGGTTAAGCTTGGTGTAGAGCACGCATACATTTTCTTGTGATTGAGCATATTTGCATTCTGTCCTTTGGAGGCAGGTGGTGGATGGTTTGCTCTATGAGTGGGCTGTCTGTGCCTGTCCTCCCCCCCCCCCCTTCTGGAGTGATGTGTGTGAGCCAGCCCTGAGCCCCACAGCTCGGGGTGACCCATGCGTCACTCCTTTCCCATGCAGTGCCCCGAGTCGATGCGCAGCAGCAGAACGCAATGGACGTTCAGGTAAGTGTCTGTTTTTAAATTTTTGGGAGATGGGTGCGGATGCCCCCCCCCGGCGCCAGCCACGCTTGGGGGGGTCGTCTGCGCTACCCAGCCTCCACCTCCGGGGTGTTGCTGTGGTCCCTAGGCAGTGAGAGAGCCTGGAGCCCCGCAGCCCCCCCGGTTGTATGGGGGCAATGGGAAGCCTCCCCGAGGCGCTCCTGGATAGTGCTGTATAGCATGAACTAATTCCCGCAGGGCAACCGCTTCGCGGTATTGGTTTTTGACCCTGCAAAGTTTGGCATGCGAAAGCAGATGCATTTCTGCGTGAGCATGTCTCATGGTAAGCCATTTTAGCCAGATTTGCACAGCTAGACTTGAAAGGGTTAAGCTTGGTGTAGAGCACGCATACATTTTCTTGTGATTGAGCATATTTGCATTCTGTCCTTTGGAGGCAGGTGGTGGATGGTTTGCTCTATGAGTGGGCTGTCTGTGCCTGTCCTCCCCACCCCCTTCTGGAGTGATGTGTGTGAGCCAGCCCTGAGCCCCACAGCTCGGGGTGACCCATGCGTCACTCCTTTCCCATGCAGTGCCCCGAGTCGATGCGCAGCAGCAGAACGCAATGGACATTCAGGTAAGTGCCTGTTTTTAAATTTTTGGGAGATGGGTGCGGATGGCCCCCCCCCGGCGCCGGCCACGCTTGGGGGGGTCGTCTGCGCTACCCAGCCTCCACCTCCGGGGTGTTGCTGTGGTCCCTAGGCAGTGAGAGAGCCTGGGGCCCCGCAGCCCCCCCGGTTGTATGGGGGCAATGGGAAGCCTCCCTGAGGCGCTCCTGGGTAGTGCTGTATAGCATGAACTAATTCCCGCAGGGCAACCGCTTCGTGGTATTGGTTTTTGACCCTGCAAAGTTTGGCATGCGAAAGCAGATGCATTTCTGCGTGAGCATGTCTCATGGTAAGCCATTTTAGCCAGATTTGCACAGCTAGACTTGAAAGGGTTAAGCTTGGTGTAGAGCACGCATACATTTTCTTGTGATTGAGCATACTTAGCATCATAGTGGAACATCTGGGCACTTAAAATCAGTGAGCTGTTTGAAATTATGTTTGTTTTTAATCCTAGAAATGTGCGTAGCTGAACAAAAGGAGTTATTTACTCCACAATTATTATTCCACAAGTAGTATCAAAAAAGTTTCTGTACCGTTTAAGCCAAACAAATTATGTAGGTAAAAATTCCTACCTACATAGTTACATACTGTAGTTATTTGGGTCGAAAAAAGACATATGTCCTGCATGAAGTACATATGTACTGCATGAAAAAAGACATATGTCCGTCGAGTTCACCCAAAAAACAAAGTACAAAACCAGCCTGCACCCTCACATATCACTGTTGATCCAGAGGATGGGGAAAACCCGTAACAGAGCATGATCCACTTAGCCCCAAATGGTAAAAAAAATTCCTTCCCGACTCCAGATGGCAATCAGATAAAATCCCTGGATCAACACCACTGGGCATTACCTAGTAATTTAGCCATGGATGTCTTTTAATGCAAGGAAAGCCCCCCTTAAACGCAGATATAGAATTTGTCATAACTACTTCCTGTGGTAAGATATTCCAGATTTTAATCATTCTTTTCGTGGAAGACATGGGGTGTGTGTTTCAGGAACTGAATTCCATACATTCTAGATTAGAAGTGGCAGTTGTAATAAGGTGTTATACAATACATAATGACCTACACATCCCACATGTTGCAAGTCATACTTTGGTATGAAATTTGACTCATATTCTTTCCAAGAACTATTCTTTAATTGGTATTGATAAAAAGGGAGGTGGGAAGGTAAAGATAGAGGTACATAATCAATGTACTGTATTTAAAGAGGAACTCCAGCCTAAACAATCATACTGTCATTAAGTTACATTAGTTATGTTAATTAAAATATATAGGTAATATAATCTCTTACCCACCCTGTTTTAAAAGAACAGGCAAATGTTTGATTTCATGATGGCAGCCATATTTTTGGTTGAAAGGAGGTGACAGGGAGCATGAGACACAGTTCCCAACTGTCCTGTGTGCTGATCACCCTTCCCAGGTGCTAGGCAACATGAATAACAACATAGGAAATCCCATCATGCTTTGCACAGCATCAGGGAAAAAACGCAGTTTTCTTTGATGGGTGGAGCTTAGCTAAAAATGCAGCTAAAATGATGTTTTGGTAAGAAAAACAAAGTTTTGATGCTACAGAAACACCAAGCCTTTTCAGTTCTGCTGAGTAGATTTTTAGTCCGGAGGTTCACTTTAAGTTTAGATCACGGGAAAAAGAAATAAAATGAGTTTTTATCCTATCCAACAGGTAGAGGCAAAGACAAAGTGAACCCAACCAATTACTATAAGCTTAGATCAAGGAAAATATAGTAATCTAACACTGGCCTACTGCAAATCTCCTTTGGGTTATTTGGTGATCTGAGGACTGGAGTATAGTATTGGAGCACTATATTTTGTGACAAAGAACCTATCCAGTTATAAATGGGAATCTTGCTGATTATTTTAGAAGTGTGATAATCGTATTCCTACATTTAATTAGTAACTTCAGTGTTCTTATTCAGATCTGCTACAAAGGTCATGAAAGTAAAAATCCCATGGGATTTTTTTTTAACTCAACACACCAAGTTTATTGTTCCAAAAAATGGTAGTAATAATAATAATAATAATAATAATACCTTCAGGTGCAGTAACAATAATATGTTTAGATATCATAGGTTATCAGTAGTAAGCAAACATTTACAGTTTGGTGTGCATTACAAAAAACAAACAAACAACAACAACAATAAGAAAAACAGCTACGCCTAAGGGCTTGTTTCCATATAGCGTGCTTTCAGCCTTGCTTATGGAAATGCAATCGCAGGGACAGCAGACAGTGCATAGACTGCACTGTCTGCTGTTTCCATTCATGCACTGTTATTCACCACTGAATCACAGTGCATGGTTGCCTGCATTTCGGGGCAATTCCCAATCAGTATAATAAATGGGATTGCAATGAAAACAAGCCCTTATAGAATCAAATCTAAGTAACATAAAATAACTCGGAACATTAGCAAATCTGTAGCTGTGCACAAGTATATACTGTATAGATCCTCTTATAGTTACTCAAAAGCCGGTGGAACACTGATGCTTGAGACACCCTCTGTCCAAAGAAATAGTAAAACCATATGCAATAGCGCTCATAACTTCACTGGGTGGTTCTATTGTAATTGTAGCAGTCTTCACTTCCATCACAACACAACAGCTATATCAACAGATATAGCTGACTGCATTGCACCCAAAACACACATGTCTGCAGTGCATACGGGCTAAAGCATGCTGATAGGCAGAACCCACCACCGGGGAATTGGGGCCAACATCGCTCTCTTTCCCTAGTCACCAGTTAAACTCTTGTCTTAGGCACATCAACAGTCGGACTCCAGTATGCATCTGGTTACCTCAAACAAACCCAACCCGATTATGTGTAAAATCAATGTAACCAGTTTAATCTCTGCATGCACAACTCTATGCATGTAAATTAACAATCAGCATATCATGTTAAAAAACAGCATATATCATCATCTCCTGGAAGGCTCTCCTGGCCGGAACTTGCGCCACCTCCTTCCTGCAACTGTCCAGCACGTCTCTCTAAGCTTTAAGTTGTCGAACTTTATAACAGTACCAAGGTGTTCAGAAATTAATCTGCGATATGCAAATCTGCGAAAAAAAGAATTTACATTATACACCCAATCTGAGCAAGTGGGGACTGTAGGCCATATCCAAAACTTGGTTAGAATTCTCCTTGCTACATGTAGGGCTTGCAACAGAAAATCTTTAGCATATTTATTAGAAATTTGATCAAGAAGGACATTAAGTTGCTGGCTCAGCTGCTAGGGTTTTGAGCTAGTTCCCAGGCTCCAAAGTGTATAGTCGTCCATGACCCTTTGCAGAGTAATCGCAGCGGAGTGTTCTCATCTGTCCCTCTGACGTACTCCTCTGGGTGCCTCCGTCTTCATCCACGCAGACGCCTCATCTCCGTGACCCAGGTGCACATGAGTAATGTACATGCCGCCAGGTCATGGAGATGAGGCATCCACAAGGATGATGCACACAGACTGAAGGAGGAGCATGCCGTTTGGACAGGTGAGTGCGCCTTGCTGTGCATACTGTGCAGGGGCACCGTGGACCACTATACACATTGGGGGGATGGGGTCGGCAGCCAGCTCTTGGGCCATGGCTACACCCCAATACTATATGGAGGGGAATGCTGGGAGCTGTGGTGCCTCTATAAAGAGGTGGAGCATGCAGGGAACTGTAGTGCTTCTATGGAGGGGCAAACTGGAAGCTGTGGCGCTTCTATAGGTGGGGGGTGCACATGCTGGGGTTGTTTGCCCCTATGGAAACGGGCCCTGGCTTGCCCTTCAATTGTTACCATCCCCTACCCTGGCTGATTATTTACCCTGAACACCCCCTCAGTTCTGACTGCCAGTCTCTATTTTCTCTATCCTTTCTTACCTCACCCAGCCTGACTGATCTCTTCTCACCATGACCACCTCTGCAGTTTTAACTGCCCCTCACCTACCTTACACCAGCCTTTCTGTCCCTAATGCCTGGTACACACGATGAGATTTTCTGGCAGATGTACTGTGAAATCGATTATTTCCAACATGTTCAATCTAATTTCCGATCGATTTTCAATAGAAGTAAACGAAAAATTGGACATATTGGAAATAATCAATCTGACAGGAAATCTGCCAGAAAATCTCATTGTGTCTGCCAGGCATTAGTTCTGTCCAGCCTCGGACAGGCCCACCGAACCACCGATGGTCCCATCGGTGGGCCCCGGCCGTCCCGCCTCCTGGGGGCCCCAGTGCTAAAAAGGAGGGGGGCTAAGCGCAGGAAGGGGGGACATTGTGCACAGATCGGCGGGGAGGGGCGGAATCCCCCCCCCTCCCTCACCTAGGGGCCCCCCTTCCGCGCTCCCCCCCCTCCAGAATTGCAGCCAGCGGCACCACCGGGGAAGAATCACTTAACGGCATGACGGAGAGATCCGTAGCTCTGCGTGCCGCTGGCTGCCTGGCTGGTCTCTGTCTCCTGAACTGACTGTCCAATCACGCTCTCGCAGGAAGTACTGCGAGAGCGTGATTGGACAGTCAGTTCAGGAGACAGAGACCAGCCAGCGGCACGCAGAGCTACGGATCTCCATCATGCTGGTAAGTGATTCTTCCCCGGTGCTGCCGCTGGCTGCAATTCTGGAGGGGGGGGGCCCTAGGTGAGGGAGGGGGGTGGCTTCCGCCCCACCCCGCCGATCTTTGCCCGCTGCCAACCTGCTGCCCACATTGCGATTTTCAGGTGTCTGCTGCCCACATTACGATTTTCAGGTGTCTGCTGCCCACATTGCGATTTTCTGGTCACTGCTGCCCACATTACGATTTTCAGGTGTCTGCTGCCCACATTGCAATTTTCAGGTGTCTGCTGCCCACATTACGATTTTCAGGTGTCTGCTGCCCACATTGCGATTTTCAGGTGTCTGCTGCCCACATTACGATTTTCAGGTGTCTGCTGCCCACATTGCGATTTTCAGGTGTCTGCTGCCCATATTATGATTTTCAGGTGTCTGCTGCCCACATTGCGATTTTCAGGTGTCTGCTGCCCAGTGCCCACATTACGATTTTCAGGTGTCTGCTGCCCACATTACGATTTTCAGGTGTCTGCTGCCCACATTGCGATTTTCTGGTGACTGCTGCCCACATTGCGATTTTCTGGTGACTGCTGCCCACATTGCGATTTTCTGGTGCCTGCTGCCCACATTGCGATTTTCAGGTGTCTGCTGCCCACATTGTGATTTTCTGGTAACTGCTGCCCACGTTACGATTTTCAGGTGTC
The DNA here is from genome assembly GCF_040937935.1 of Hyperolius riggenbachi. Classification (NCBI taxonomy): domain Eukaryota; kingdom Metazoa; phylum Chordata; class Amphibia; order Anura; family Hyperoliidae; genus Hyperolius; species Hyperolius riggenbachi. The sequence goes on along the minus strand of NC_090646.1, from coordinate 292,891,393 downwards.
TGCTGCCCACATTGCGATTTTCTGGTGTCTGCTGCCCACATTGCGATTTTCTGGTGACTGCTGCCCACATTGCGATTTTCTGGTCACTGCTGCCCACATTGCGATTTTCTGGTCACTGCTGCCCACATTACGATTTTCTGGTCACTGCTGCCCACATTGTGACTTTCAGGTGTCTGCTGCCCACATTACGATTTTCTGGTCACTGCTGCCCACATTGCGATTTTCAGGTGTCTGCTGCCCACATTACGATTTTCTGGTGTCTGCTGCCCACATTGTGATTTTCAGGTGTCTGCTGCACACATTGTGATTTTCAGGTGTCTGCTGCACACATTACGATTTTCAGGTGTCTGCTGCCCACATTACGATTTTCAGGTGTCTGCTGCCCACATTACGATTTTCTGGTGACTGCTGCCCACATTACGATTTTCTGGTGCCTGCTGCCCACATTACGATTTTCTGGTGTCTACTGCCCACATTACGATTTTCAGGTGTCTGCTGCCCACATTACGATTTTCTGGTCACTGCTGCCCACATTGCGATTTTCAGGTGTCTGCTGCCCACATTACGATTTTCTGGTCACTGCTGCCCACTTTTGGGGGGGTATCTGCCACCAACCTGATTGCATTTTGGGGGGTATCTGCCGCCAATCTGATTGCATTTTGTGGGGGTATCTGCCGCCAACCTGATTGCATTTTGTGGGGGTATCTGCCGCCAACCTGATTGCATGTTGTGGGGGTATCTGCCGCCAACCTGATTGCATTTTGTGGGGGTATCTGCCGCCAACCTGATTGCATGTTGTGGGGGTATCTGCCGCCAACCTGATTGCATTCTGTCGGAAAATCTGCTGCGATTTGACTACTTGATGAATTATCATGAGGCATGTAACTACTTGAATATTTTATCTAAAATGTATCTGGTCGGACCTAATCTCTGTGAATAACACCGCTACTTATGTTGTGTTTGGTTTTTTTTAAGTCTGCCCATGACTCATCGTGACCACGCCGATGTTCCAGTGCGTGGTGACACCCATTTACCTTCGCTGCGCGCGCCGCATGTGGACATATCCCTATTGGAGACTGTCCTCAGAAGTGCTCACGATCTTTTCCCTACCATAAACTCATGCAAAATTTCTAGAGTACATGTGTATGTGAGCCCAAAATGGGGGGGGGGGGGAGGAGGAGGGGATCGGGGGGGGGGGGGGGGGGGGCAGGCTGAAACTTCCTTGGTGGGCCCTTAGTGTCCCAGTCCGACCCTGGTTCTGTCCCTCTGCATGCATACATCTCCTCTAGTTGACCTTCCTCAGTTATAACTGCCTTCTTCCATACACATGCACACACACATACACAGTTGCAGTGCTGGGACCCTTTCTGGTCCAATAGGTTTCTTCAGTGTGCAAGCAGGATTGTGGCCAAGCGTATCTGTACTGGGCATGTGCAAATAAGGTTTGCATATGCTCAGTAAAATGAAATGCTTGTGCATGGAGGAAAAAACAGTACACAAGTGCCTTAGTTCTACTGAGAATGTGTCAACTTTACTTGTACATGCCCAGTATGGACACACTCGTCTACAGCCAAGCTCAATCACTGCAGAAACCCATTTGACCAGAGAGGGACCCAGTGCTGAAACGGTGGGGTGTAAGATGATTTCTACAGTAGCTTCAGTTAAAGTTTTGTGTTTGCTGGGGGGAAAAAAGTTTGTGTGTGTGGTTGGTAAGGATGCTGCTACGGGGGCAGATGGTGACAGCGGGCCTTGGGCGCCAAAAAGTAGAAATACGGCCCTGTTTATACACATAACGAGCTGAGATCAGGCATTGTGATGAATACTAAATGGAAAAGGAGCGCTCCATGGTGTATTACTTTAAAATTTTGCTTTATTCGCAATAAAGTATTATACTCACAAGATGAATGTAATAAACTCGCATATCAGCGGTAGGCTGGTCCGCTTAACACCCCGGCGGCAATCACGAACACGCTGTGGACGGCAGCAAGGTCTCCGTTGGTTTGGGAGCTGGTCTTGCAAGGGGTAGTGGGCGTGTGACGTCATTACGCACTTTGGCGCCCTGCGCCTTCGTCAGATCGTCATTCTGTGATGAATACGTTATACAAATTTCCCTTTGTGATTTTGATAAGGCAGAAATCTTAAAACATTTCTAATTTTTAAAGTACAGGTATATGGGTTGTGAGGATAAGAACTATACTGCATCATATCATGTGCCTTTTGAGCTATTTCTGCAAATCTTCTATCACTAGCTTGCGGCAGTTTGTTATATTTGGACAATTTAAAAAAAAAGATTTATATAATTACCAGCATAATATGCATATACAGTATACAACATAACGTTAACAGATACATTAAATAATTATTGACACTTATGCTGGTTACCAGTTGAGCTCTGTTGTTAATTTCATTGGTATTAAATATTTTCATCCTAAAAGGGGCACTAACACTAATCTCCCATCTACCTACGCTTAATACTAACTCTGTGCTGCAGCCAATCTGGGTTTGGCTACATAATAGCTGAGCCTTAAAGCCCAAGGAACCTCTGGCACCACTTACTCACCTCCGCCATTTTCTCCACCATCATCTGAAGTTTGGCTATATGGTAGCCAAAATCTGTGCACTGCTTACTGATCCCTGCTGCTATCTGGAGTTCAGCTATGTAATAACCGAATTGTACAAAAGAAGGTTCTGCTCCACAGATGTAATTAAAACCGTCCAATCTTTATTGTGCAAACTGTGGACAAGAATACATCAAAAAAGCTGAGATTGACTCCTTAGTCATAGCTTTTGATGACCAGCCCCATAATTATAGAGGTGGTTGCAGTGGACCCTTCTGCCAGTTGATGTAATAGCTGAATGTTGGCACCCAAATTACTCCCACTGACTCTCGCATCTAAATTACTCAGTGGGCGGTGCAATAGTCGCAAAATTACATTGTGGTCTATGGAGGCACCAAATCTTCCAACTGAACCATTACCTCCTTCATCTAGGTCCTAAGAGAAGTCTTTGAGGTCTGTAAAACAGAAAGTCAGTGATAAGTTAACATATAAACTATTGTATATAATAAAGTATCAGTTAAAGGGGCACTATGGCGAAAAATTTTAAAATTTAAAATATGTGCAAACATATACAAATAAAAAGTAAATTTTTTCCAGAGTAAAATGAGCCATAAATTACTTTTCTCCTATGTTGCTGTCACTTACAGTAGGTAGTAGAAATCTGATAGAAGAGACAGGTTTTGGACTAGTCCATCTCTTCATGAGGGGATGCTCAGGAATTTATTTTTTTTCAAAAGCACTTAGTGAATTGCAGTTGCTCTGTCCAACTACCAAAAAAACTGTGTAGCGAGCAGGGAAGCTGGCCAGCATCATTGTTTAAATCCTTTTTAGGGAATATCTTTCTAAAGAATAAAAGCCTTGCTGAGAATCCCCTATGAAGAGATGGACTAGTCCAAAACCTGTCACTTCTGTCAGATTTCTACTACCTACTGTAAGCGACAGCAACATAGGAGAAAAGTAATTTATGGCTCATTTTACTCTGGAAAAAAATGTACTTATTTGTTTATATTTGCACATATTTTAAATTTTAAAATTTTTCGCCATAGTGCCCCTTTAACTAAAGCACTATAAAGTGAATCCAAAACACTGTATATGGACAAACAATTAATCCATGGATTTTTCATTTTTGACTTTAGATGGGATATCTAAACACTAAATTTACTAAGGGCCATATTGTTGTTGAAAGTTCTGGCTCTGAGTTTGCAGATGACACATTTAGATTTTTAAACAAACCACCTTACAGTACAAAAGCAAAACATGTAAGGAGCACACTTAGGGCTTTTTCACACTAGGAGCTGTTCCATTCGTTTTGAAGGAACACCCCTAGGATGCGGTTAGAAAGGCAACATGAGAGTCTATGGACTTTCAAGTTACCTTTCACATTAGACAAAGCGTTCCAGAGCGTGACCTTGTAACCTTGCTTTTAATCGTCCGGCACAAACGTTTTCCGGTCAGGTAAATTATAACTAGCATCACTGATATGCGTTGAACCACAACTTCCCGGTGTCATTCCATGATTCATAACGCGAAATCTTTCGTACACAAGTTAGCTAGTGTGAAAGAGCCCTTAGCAAATGCTTTTCTGTGTGTCTCACACAGGAGAAAAAAACGATTCCATGTATAAACAAGTTTGTAACAAAGACATGTCCAAGAAAACACTTTACAAAAGCAAATTGCATACATCATTAGAAAGGCATGTTTATGTGAAGTGCAACAGGAAATAAGAACAGAAATTACATCAAAGCTTGAAAACCTATCCCTGTAGCAAAACTCTTGAAAAGGAAATTACTTATTTATTTTCTTCAAAATCCTTCCTGGTACGTGAAGGATAGTTATACTTATAAAGCAAAGAGTACACCAAACAATTATAAGTAATTATATTGCTTAACAGGGCTCACAAACCAATTTCCCTTCACTTTCTTGGTAGAGCTTAGGGGAGTAAGTGACAAGACAATATACTTTGTAAAGCGCTGTGGAAGATGTTAGCATTGTATTCTAAATAATAATAATAACCTATCGGTATTTTGGTGGAGGAAATTTATACAAGCATTTGGAGCAGGGCCGGATTTCTGGCAAGGCCGCATAGGCCATGGCCTAGGGCACCAGAAAATTAGGGGCGGCTCAGTGAGGGGCAGTAAAGTTGTTCTATGTAGCCATCCCTATCTACAAGGACAGCTTTAACCTTTGAACTCTCTGTCCTGTACTCTGTACTGTCCTTGTATCATCCCTGCAAGACCTGTAAGCTCTATCCTGCAGGTACACATCAGCCTACCTTTCATGGTGACACAATGGGTCCATCATTAACGAGATAGCAAACATAACATAAAAAGTTCAAAACATAACTTATAATCTATACGCATATTACTAAAATAGTTATTGTCTGTGACATCCAATGATGGAAAGTAAGTAGAATTCTCATTGGGGCACACAGAGATAACAACCATACAGACATTATAGTTGGCCTTGGGTGGTAAAAAGTACAAATGCGGCCCTGATTGGGAGATTATTAAAACTCTACACAAACACTGAACTGGCTACAAATGAACCTGGGACTTTATGGCTGCCAGGAGTCTAGCATTGCAAGACAAGACTATTCTAATTGTTCCGCCCAGAGCCGGATCTTCAACCAGGCACCTCAAGCACCTGCTTGGGGCCCCATCCTGGCAGCAGGCAACGTGTTAACTTTACTGAAATTATACAATGTAATTTAATATAATGCTCTCCAGCCCCACTTCCCACACACGCAGACACACAGATCTCCATTGCCAAGTAGCAGCAGCAGCAGCAGCAGGCAGGTGAGGGTGGGACTATTTTCTCACCAGTCTGCTGCTGGCGCAAGAACACTCCCTGGCAAGCCCGACAATTAATCTTTAGTTCCGGCCAGGGAGGAAGAGCTGGAGGTGGGGGCGGGGCTGCTGAGCACAGAGACTCGAGTCCCACATGATGTGAGAACCACGAGTGAAGACAGGAATGATGCTGCTGCTGCTGCTGCTACTGCTCAGACTTAAGTAAGTAGAGGGGGGTTGAAGGGGATGGGGGGTCCGCAGCTGCTACTGGCATAGTAAGGCATTAGTAAAAAAAAGCCCCACCGTGGCCGCTGGGAAGCCCCGCCCACAACCCGCGAGAAGCCCCGCCCACAACCCGCGGGAAGCTCCGCCTCCCAGGATCCTTTGCAACTCCTTCCTCCAGCACCAACACTGACCTCTCTTCCCCTCCTGCAACCCACACTGACCTCTATCTCCCCCCATAACCCACACTGACCTCTCCCTCACCCCCTACAACCCACACTGACCTCTCCCTAACCCCCCTGCAACCCACACTGATCTCTATCTCCCCCCATAACCCACACTGACCTCTCCCTCACTCCCCTGCAACCCACACTGACCTCTCCCCCCTGCAACCCACACTGACCTCTCCCTCACCCCCCTGCAACCCACACTGACCTCACTCCCCCTGCAACCCACTCTGACCTCTCCTTCATTTCTCTGCAACCCACACTGACCTCTTTCTCAGCCCCTGCAACCCACACTGACCTCACCCTAACCCCCCTGCAACCCACACTGACCTCTATCTCCCCCCATAACCCACATTGACCTCTCCCTCACTCCCCTGCAACCCACACTGACCTCTCCCCCCTGCAACCCACACTGACCTCTCCCTCACCCCCCCCCCCCTGCAACCCACACTGACCTCACTCCCCCTGCAACCCACTCTGACCTCTCCCTCATTTCTCTGCAACCCACACTGACCTCTTCCTCAGCCCCTGCAACCCACACTGACCTCACCCTAACCCCCCTGCAACCCACACTGACCTCTATCTCCCCCCATAACCCACATTGACCTCTCCCTCACTCCCCTGCAACCCACACTGACCTCTCCCCCCTGCAACCCACACTGACCTCTCCCTCACCCCCCCCCCCCTGCAACCCACACTGACCTCACTCCCCCTGCAACCCACTCTGACCTCTCCCTCACTTTTCTGCAACCCACACTGACCTCTTCCTCACCCCCTGCAACCCACACTGACCTCTCCCTCACTTCACTGCAATCTACACTGACCTCTCCCTCACCCCCGTGCAACCCACACTGACCTCTCCCTCACCCCGTGCAACCCACACTGACCTCTTCTCCCTCTGCAACCCACAGTGACCTCTCCCTCACCCCGTGCAACCCACACTGACCTCTTCTCCCTCTGCAACCCACAGTGACCTCTCCCTCACCCCCCTACAACCCACACTGACCTCTCCCTCACCCCCTGCAACCCACACTGACCTCTACCTCACTTCCCTGCAACCCACACTGACCTCTCCTTCCCCCAGCAGCATCCACACTGACCTCTCCCTCAGCAGCATCCACACTTACCTTTTCCCCTCCTCAGCAGCTCCCACACTGACCTCTCCCTCCCCCATCAGCATCCACACTGACGTCTCCCTCCCCCAGCAGACCCCACACTAACCTCTCCCTCCCCCAGCAGCATCCACACTGACGTCTCCCTCCCCCAGCAGAACCCACACTAACCTCTCCCTCCCCCAGCAGCATCCACACTTACCTTTCCCCCAGCAGCATCCACACTTACCTCTCCCCCTCCTCAGCAGCTCCCACACTGACCTCTCCCTCCCCCAGTAGCATCCACACTGACATCTCCCTCCCCCAACAGCCTCCACACTGAACTCTCCCCCAGCTGCCCCCATACTGACCTCTCCCTCCCCAGCAACGTTCACGCTGACCTGTCCCCCCCACACACACAGCACCCACATTGACCTCTCCCAGTACCTGCACCCCTTCCCCCATAGCAGACACTCAGTGCCCACACCCACATGAAACCCCATACTTGCACTCTGTCCTGATATGGCTAGGTTCTGGCCAAATGGGGCCCAGTGAGTTGTAGCTACGCCCCTGTATCCGGCTCTGGCTGGAGTCTGCCTCCTGCAGTGGCGCTGATTTACAGAAATGAGCTGAGGCTGAGCGTCTTTCATTGCTATGGTAAAGAGACGCTCAGCTGATTAGCCCGCAGAGCCAGTCAGGGTACGCCATCGCCCAGGAGAAGGGGGGGGCCCAAATCTGCTACTTTGCTTGGGGCCCCATTTGGCCTTAATACGGCTCTGGTTCCGCCACACCACCTTCCATCTCCAAAATACCTCAGGTCATTCAAACACCTGCAGTTACTAGGAACCTACTGCACAGAGCATACATACATGTTGCTGTTTCATTCAGGCCTGTACATCCACACTACAACAGACAATAGACAGCCTTTTTGTTGAAATGAATAGACAGCCATATAACATTTGCTGAGTAGCACCAGGACAATTGGTGCAGTGTGTAAATAAACATTGCGTAAAGTGGTATGAAACACAGTATTTCCACGTTGTTCTAAAAGATTATTTATTTTTGTAGCTGAACAGCATTCAAACAGTTAAACACAGCACAGTGGAAAGCTCCCTGCTGCTTCTGGCTGCATCCAAAGAAATGATAAGATTATCTTTTGTTTACATTCCTCTGTTGTTACAATCAGTATACAGCCAGCAGCATGCTAAACCTAAACTGCACTGAGCTGAGAAGCAGAGAGAGGTGAGAAATGATCTCTAAGTAAATGCAATGGCAGTTTTCAGAGTAGATAAACTGTACTTTGGGAACTTACTATTTGTAAACAGGCAATATTGTACACAAAAGCAAATATGGTAACTGTATGGGTAATAAAAAGTAGGAAAACACATTTTTATTGAATGTTATGTCAGAGTTTTATCCCACTTTAAGGTAATGTATGCACTAGTACCTTTACATACTGTGGAACAAGAGGAGGTAACAGGGGTCTTTGAGATGGTGGTTGAAAGGCTAATAAGAGCATTCAGGATAAGTGTATTATTTAAATGAGCCTTTGACACACTTATTATTAGCAATAATACGTGTCCTTGCACAATGGCCAATGCCCAGTATTGCTCAAGTGCTGTATGCAGACCACCATCTGTGGTTTGGCAGAACAATTTGCCTTCTACATACAGTATGTTTGGGGAGAATAGTCCAAGACATGCACATGTAAAAAAAGAAGAAACCATAAAGTAATTGGCACAGAGATCAAGAACAATATTTTGCTTCTTCAGTGTTCAGCATTATAATTTTATAAAACAATATATACAGGGTGGGTCTGTAATGATCTGAGGGCGATTTCCAGTCAGCGCACACAACGTGCGCTGAAGCAGATGGAAACCCCCACAATCACAGAAGCAAAGTACCCAGTATATATTTGTAGAGGGGAATTCCAACCAGCAGGTGGAGCTGTGGAGTACAGAGGAACCAATCCTCTGTACATCCACAGATGCCAAACTGAAATTGCACGATAAAGCAACACCAGGTAATCTAAACAAGAAGCAACTCAAAAGAAGGCAAGAACAGAGACAGATTATATGAATGTCTACCAATCTAGTCACCACCCAGCGACGGTAGACATATCACAACAGAACAGACCAGAGAGAGAGAAAGATAATCGCAAGAGAGGCGATTGCTATCAGCAACACAAGACTGAGCAAAGACAGAGCATGAATTGAGTAAAGGTAGACACAGCAAATAACTACAATCTGAACGCCAAGGAAAATAACAAATGAACTAACTAAACGCGGTAACCGCACGCTATGCACGACAGTGACAAGCGCGTTAATAGTACGGTCACCGCACGCTAAGCGCAACAGTGACAAAACGTACCAACCCTGACTAACAAATGAACACAGAGAACAAAGACAAACAGATAGCGGGAACGCTTGCTAATTGGTTGCCTAACAACAGACAACAGCAAGCGTTCGTTCCAGACAAAACAGACTGAAGGAGCAACCAGTAGCAACCGCTACCAAGGTTATACTCCAAGACACAGACAAGGGAGACCCACCGCCTCTAGCGCTAGGGCGAATGCGATCAAGGAACAAGACTGAACGATTTACCAACGATTCAACAAGATACAAAGAGGCTGAGGCTCTAAGGTTAGTCTCACTAAACAGAAACTATGACGAGCAAGGAATTTTGGGAGGAAGTGACATTTATACTGAAAACCTTCAAAGGAAGCAGACAAGCAGATTGCAAGATAAGTAGATGCAAATCAGTCAGCCTTGCAAACTGACAAAAAGGCCTCTTTTACCTGGACTGAACTATGCAACCTGCATAGGAAACCAAACTGTCCAGGGAATCAACGCCAGCAGAGCATATTCTGACAGGGCCATTTATATGGATACACCTTAATAAAACTCTTTACTTAGGAGCAGCAGAAAACATTTGGCTGGGGCAAAATGAGCGGCTGGCTGTGTGAACCGGCCATAATAATGATATTATAATCAGTGTATTGTGGTAACCTGCAGTGACCGCGCCTCACTGGGGTCACAAGGTTACAGAGAGTGTCTGCAGTACATGTGATCGCAGCGATGCAATAAGAGGAAGTAGCTGACACAGAGATAGACTTTCTTGCGGTGCAGCTCTTCCTGCCGTGTGAGCCGTGTTTGTGTCATATGACATTAACTTGTTATGTCAGGTGATATTAACTTCCTGTTTGTGGCACATTAGTATATGTGAGGAGGGGGGGGGGGACTTTTCAAGATGGGTGGTGACCATGGCAGCCACTTTGAAATCAGCCATTTTGAATGCAACTTTTGTTTTTTCAATAGGAAGAGGGTCATGTGACACATCAAACTTATTGGGAATTTCACAAGAAAAACAATGGTGTGCTTGGTTTTAATGCAACTATTCTTTCATGAGTTATTTACAAGTTTCTGACCACTTATAAAATGTGTTCAATGTGCTGCCCATTGTGTTGGATTGTCAATGCAACCCTCTTCTCCCACTCTTCACACACTGATAGCAACACCGTAGGAGAAATGCTAGCACAGGCTTCTCCAGTATCCGTAGTTTTAGGTGCTGCGCATCTCAAATCTTCACACCATAGACAATTGCCTTCAGGTGACCCCAAAGATCAGGAGACCTTGGGGGCCATTCAACTGGCCCACGATGACCAATCCACTTTCCAGGAAACTGTTCATCTAGGAATGCTCGGACCTGACACCCATAATGTGGTGGTGCACCATCTTGCTGGAAAAACTCAGGGAGCGTGCCAGCTTCAGTGCATAAAGAGGGAAACACATCATCATGTAGCAATTTCGCATATGATGAAGAATGGCCCCACTATCTTTGTACCCCATATACCACACCATTGTTTTTTCAATAGGAAGAGGGTACGAGATGTGCAGCACCTGAAACTACGGATACTGGAAGCCTTTGCTAGCATTTCTCCTGCGGTGTTGCTATTAGTGTGTGAAGAGTCAGAGAAGAGGGTTGCATTGACAATCCAACACAATGGGCAGCACATTGAACACATTTTATATGTGGTCAGAAACTTGTAAATAACTCATGAAAGAATAAAGTTATGTGAAAAACCAAGCACAACATTGTTTTTCTTGTGAAATTCCCAATAAGTTTGATGTGCCACATGACCCTCTTCCTATTGAAAAAAAAAGTTGGATTCAAAATGGCCAACTTCAAAATGGCCACCATGGTCACCACCCATCTTGAAAAGTTTCCCCCCTCACATATACTCATGTGCCACAAACAGGAAGTTAATATCACCAACCATTGCCATTTTATTAAGATGTTTCCATATAAATGGCCCACCCTGTAGAATGATTTGCTTTCAGAAATTACAGCCCACAGCTGGCCTTTTATTGTTTTCCACCTTTCATCTACTATTATATATGCTATGGCCAGATCCCAAAATTGTCCACTTCAGGATTTCGCCATCCAATTTGCTCTTTCTATTGAAACAAAAATACGCTTTGCCGCATATCTACGCGTGCGTAATGCGTCAATGCGTATTTTTGTATGCGTTGCGGTCCGCAACAGCGCTAATTGTAGTAGGGAATGCGTCCAATAATAATACGCATGGCGGCCGGCCGACTGGTGAGTCGTCAAAAACGAAACTAAGTGAGAGCGGGAGACCAGAGGATTCCAGAGCGGCTCCGAGGGCACAGGACTGCTGCAGGGGGCTGGTAATAGCCCCAGGTAATTGAAACTCTTTACCCCCCCCCGTTCAGTTAAGGTTCCCTTTAAGAAGCATTTACTCTTTTCGGACGTTGGCCAGCCAGAATGCAACCTGACAAAATCCGTCTGACCAAGTCCTGAAGAAAGGCTTTCATGGACTGCGGCCACTGGCGCACGGAAGGGGTTGTTCCGGGTGTCTGGAACCACCCCCTTGCACCTAGACCGGAAGTGCCTCCGGAATCTGAGCAGCGGCAGCCACTGAATGTAATAGTGCAGCTGCCGCTTGCTCATGTGTGTGCGCAGTAGGGGGGCCTGGGGCCCGCTAGCCATGTGGGGGGGAGCGCTGTCACCCTCCCTATTGAGGGACCCCCCCAGCCAGATATGCTGCTTCTTCCCCGCAGCCCCGCAGTCTCCCGGAGGCAGATCAGGGCTACGGCAAGATGGCTGCCGAAGCCCTGCTCTGGAGACTGTCTCCAGTACAGGGCTTCGGGAGCCATCTTGCCGTAGCCCTGCACTCTGCCTGTCAGCGCGGGAGATGTGTTGCAGGAGGATCATCGGGGAGCTGGTGCCAGATGCCAGAAGAGGAGAAGACTTCTGTCAGGTAAGTGATTTGGTTTTTTTTCACAGGTGCATTTTTTTTCTAGTTTCTGCTGCCCACATTACGATTTTCAGGTGTCTGCTGCCCACATTACGATTTTCAGGTGTCTGCTGCCCACATTACGATTTTCAGGTGTCTGCTGCCCACATTACGATTTTCTGGTCACTGCTGCCCACATTGCGATTTTCAGGTGTCTGCTTCCCATATTACGACTTTCAGGTGTCTGCTGCCCATATTACGACTTTCAGGTGTCTGCTGCCCACATTACGATTTTCAGGTGCCTGCTGCCCATATTACGATTTTCTGGTCACTGCTGCCCACATTGCGATTTTCAGGTGTCTGCTGCCCATATTACGACTTTCAGGTGTCTGCTGCCCACATTACGATTTTCAGGTGCCTGCTGCCCATATTACGATTTTCTGGTCACTGCTGCCCACATTGCGATTTTCAGGTGTCTGCTGCCCACATTACGATTTTCTGGTCTCTGCTGCCCACATTGCGATTTTCAGGTGTCTGCTGCCCACATTACGATTTTCAGGTGTCTGCTGCCCACATTACGATTTTCTGGTCACTACTGCCCACATTGCGATTTTTAGTTATCTGCTGCCCACATTGCGATTTTCAGGTGTCTGCTGCCCACATTACGATTTTCATGTGACTGCTGCCCACATTACGATTTTCTGGTCACTGCTGCCCACATTGCGATTTTCAGGTGTCTGCTGCCCACATTACGATTTTCATGTGACTGCTGCCCACATTACGATTTTCTGGTCATTGCTGCCCACATTACGATTTTCTGGTCACTGCTGCCCACATTGCGATTTTCAGGTGTCTGCTGCCCACATTACGATTTTCAGGTGACTGCTGCCCACATTGCGATTTTCAGGTGTCTGCTGCCCACATTGCGATTTTCAGGTGTCTGCTGCCCACATTATGATTTTCTGGTCACTGCTGCCCACATTGCGATTTTCTGATGACTGCTGCCCACATTGCGATTTTCAGGTGTCTGCTGCCCACATTGCGATTTTCAGGTGTCTGCTGCCCACATTACGATTTTCTGGTCACTGCTGCCCACACATTGCGATTTTCTGGTGCCTGCTGCCCACATTGTGATTTTCTGGTGACTGCTGCCCACTTTACGATTATTTTCTGATGACTGCTGGCTGCTGCCCACATTACGATTATTTTCTGATGGCTGCTGCCCACATTACGATTATATATATACACTGGCTGTATGCAGGGGGAACTGGCTATATACACTGGCTATATGCATAGGGATCTGGCTATATACACTGGCTATATGCAGGGGGAGGCATCTGGCTGCATACAGTGGGTATATGGGTATATACAGGGGGGGGGATCTCTGGCTATATATACAGGGGATCTGACTATATACACTGGCCATATATACAAGGGGGATCTGGCGAAATACACGGGGGAATGTACTGAACGGGGAGTTATCTGGCTATATACTATAAATGGGGATCATATGGTTACTTATCCTAACTGGGGGGGGGGGGGGGGCTCATCTGGCTACCTGTGTGATAAATGGGGGTCATCTGGTCACCTATACTAAAGAGGGGTGGGGTAATTTCGTTATCCATAATAAAGGGGGGTTATCTGGCTACTTAATCACTGCCACATTATATATATTTTGGCGAAACGCTACTGCATCATGTGTATTTTGTAGGGAAACACTGCGCATTGTGTGTATTTTGTGGAGAAATGCTGTGCATCATGTGGATTTTGTGGGCAAACGCATGCGCGGTAGTGTGCGGCTTGCCAAAAGAGACCTATCAGGAACCCCCCCCCCCCCCTTGAAAATCCTGGCTTTGCCCCTGACTGCGGCGGCAGAGGAAACAGAATAAATTTCAGTGGCGGCATCTGCATTATTTGGCTCCTCCCCATGGGTTATCTCACCTCGGGCTCCGGGTCTTCATGTGTCTCCGGCTTTTATTGCAGCCTATGTTGCCAGCATTCACTGCCATATGGGTAATATTTTAATACGGCAGCGAATACTGGTGACAAAGCGGGAAGGGAGAGAGTACAGGTGTGCTGAGACAGGCTTATATTTCCTCCCTGGAGACAGAGGTGAGTGGACACAGGGGGCAAGTGGCAAGGGTAGGAGTTGAGATATGCAGAGGCAGATGAAACTTTTGCTGTTTGCTTTTCTTCTGGGATTTGGCTGTCCAGATCCTGTTGTTTTGCGTTCTGGACTGCTAAGGTTCAAATACATAAGTGTAACACAGTTTGTTTGCATATTGGCTGCAGTAGCTGGCCACTTCGCATACCTGGCCAGATCCCGAAGTGGCCAGACTTTGGGCTCTGGACATAACATATATACTTTACTGGTTAAACGTTTTAGAGCACCCAAATTTTTCATTTCCTCATCTGCATAACCGCTTATACACACTCTACTTCCTGCTAATCAGGAAGTAGAGTGTGTATAAGCGGTTATGCAGATGGTGAGATGAGACCAGCAGTGCTTGGAACGGGAAGCAAGGAGAGTTCCTCTTACCAGGCTTCCCGCTGCGTGTACTCTGCATAGAGGGGGAATTATGGAAGGGAGCCCCAAGGAGAGAAAGGGAGGGAAAAGTCGGGCTCCCCAGCACACGACAGAGTCTCTGTGTGGCCGTGGCTCCCCCCTCCATCACCTTTGGGGGGGCACCTATCCCCAGCTAATCTATACCTAACTAACCTATACCAACTGCACCTATACCTAGCTACCTATACTAAAGGCAACTACAGTATACATAGCTAACCTATACTAACTGCACCTATACCTAGCTACCTATACTGAAGGCACTTACACCTAGCTAACCTATACTATGCACCTATACCTAGCTACCTATACTAATGGCACCTCTATACTTAGCTAACCTATACTGGTGGCACCTATACCTAGGTAATCTATACTGGCAGCACCTATACCTAGCTAACCTATTATAAGGAACCTGCCTGTCTCTGATGATGTTTCCGCTGAGACCCGGGCGGAATCCATTGCTTCCGGGTCTCAAGGAAAGATGAAGCCAGCACCATCTGTAGATATTTTTCTGCTCTTTTATTGCATTAACCACTTGAGTACCCAGCCTTTACCCCCCCTTAAGGACCAGCATGTTTTTTTATGATCTGTGCTGGGTGGGCTCTGCAGCCCCAGCACAGATCAGGTTGCAGGCAGAGCGATCAGATCGCCCCCCTTTTTTCCCCCCTATGGGGATGTGCAAGGGGGGTCTGATCGCTCCTGCCTGGCTCGGTGTTGCGGGGGGGGGGCACCTCAAAGCCCCCCTCCGCGGCGAAATTCCCCCCTCCCTCTCCTCCCTCTCACCCCTGGTGATCGGGGCTGCACAGGACGGTATCCGTCCTGTGCAGCCTGTGACAGGCTGTCATCTGTCACATGGCGGCGATCCCCGGCTTATTGGCCGGGGATCGCCGATCTGCCTTACGGCGCTGCTGTAGCAGCAGCGCCGTTCAATGTAAACAAAGGAGACAAATGTCTCCTGCGTTTACATTTAGTCTGCGAGCCGCGATCAGCGGCTCGCAGGCTATTCACGGAGACCCGCTCCGTGATCTAACAGGAAACGGCCGCTCGCGCGAGTGCCCTTTCCTGATTAATTAGGGAGGCACCTGGCGACGCAGATGTGCGTCGCTGGTCCTCCAGCTACCACTTTGCCGCCGCACGGTATGAGTGTGCGGTCGGCAAGTGGTTAAAGCATTCCAGCAAGTAAGGCAATGTTTCAAGGCTGCTCACCTCTTTATCAAGCTATGCTGGAAGTCAATCAGATAACACACAGTTGCACATGAAAATTTATAATGAACATGGTTAACAACATTGAATAAAATTCAAACCTCTAAACACCAATCATGATGGTCCTGAGCTGTCGGACCTGATGGGGAACTAGTATGCTGCTGTTGTGATAGGACACAGGATTCTTGGACCTCCCACCCGCAGTGCCCCTCTTGGCTAGCATGCTACATCCTCCTGGGTCCACCTATCAACACAGTGACACCATATCCCCGCCCTAGGCGGACCTGATAGAAGTCCTGCGTGATTTCACGCCGTGGGCGGCACCATAGTGCCGTCCACGGCGTCCACGGTGTGTCTTGACGGATGCTATGCAGACGCGAGCGGCTATAAGCCGCTGACTTCACCAGATGGATTATGGGAGACCGGAGCCGCGAGCCAATTGGCGCTCTCCTACACGTAAATGTCGCACCATAACATAAACAATAGTGCAGCCAGTCCGGCGCACTCTCCTCTCGTACACATGGCGAATTAGCATTTGTAAACACCAGCATAACTCTCATAGTTTAGTCATGGAGACGCGGGGGGGGGGGGGGGGGGACAGAGAGGAGCACAAGGGGAAGAAGACATTTACCAATGTCACAGATAGAATGTTTCAGGGCATCCAAATATGATCTTAAATACATAATAAAGATATCCATAATAAAGATACCAAGCATATAGGTAAACATTGAGTGAGAATAAAAATAAATAAATAAAAATGTACATTGTCAAGACTGGGCACAGTGGTGCGGACTATAAAAAAGGTAATAGATCAAATTCTCTATTTTTACGTCCTCTTGGCTCCATTGTGTCCAGCCTTTTAACCCTCTGGGGGATAATCCCGAGCTGTGCTCCGGGTAAGCCGCCACAGAGGATTTCTCAGGCCCTGGTGGGCCGATTTGCATATTTTTTTTTTGTTGCACGCAGCTAGCACTTTGCTACCGATCGCCGCCACTCCGCGCTGATTCGCCGCTACCCGCCGTGCCGCGCTGCTCCCCCCCTCAAGACCCTGTGCGCAGCCTGGCCAATCAGTGCCAGGCAGCACTGAGGGGTGGATCGGGACTCCCTCTGACGTCACGACGTCATTGACGTCATCCCGATCGTCGCCATGGCGACGGGGGAAGCCAAACAGGAAATCCCGTTCTGAACGGGATTTCCTGTTTGCTTTGATTGCCGGAGGCGATCGGAGGGGGTGGGGGGATGCCGCTGCACAGCGGCTATCATGTAGCGAGCCCTGGGCTCGCTACATGATTTAAAAAATAAAAAAAATTTAAAAATAGTGCTGCGCTACCTCCTGGGCGATATAATTGTATCCCCCAGGAGGTTAATCAGGGCCGGATTTGTACTCTCCAGTGCCCTAGGCCTGCTGTCACCAAGCGTCTCCCCCCCCCCTCCCGCCACCACCACCACCAAAATACATTCTGGCCAACTATCTGACTAGCGATCACTGGTTTGAATGGGCTCATTTCAGTTGTGCTGCTGTGCCCCTCATTGAACAAAGAATCAGTGGATGCCCTGTCCTCTCACGATGGAAATTTGCGCTCCTGCCCGAATGTGTACAGCAGCCGATAGTGTTCTGGGCATGCATACTTGAGAAATTACGGTGATGTATGATCGGTACTTGTCAAGAATGCATAACACTATACTGGCCTCGGTTGCTGTGCACATCTAGGCAGGAGCAGGAAATTACAGGGAGCGCAAGTGGCCAGAGCATGCGCTGCTTCTTTATCCTCTGTGCGACTGGCTGCAGTCGGAGCCACAAACAGGTGGCAGGGCAGAGCAGTGGAGAGAAGCCCATCCAAAACAGAGAACAGGTAAGTAGCAAACATCCTGTCAAGACCCACTTTGGATGTTTGGTTGTAATTAGTGTGGACCTGAACTCAGAACTTCCTCTCTGCTCTAAAAGATACGCAACAACATAACCTTTATATAAAAACATTTTTGTTACAGCTGATACAAATCCTGCAATAAATAGACAGTGTGTTTAATTCCTACTTTCATGGAAGCAAATATATTAACATCTTGTGCTTTAAAATAAGCTTATATGCTGTGGCAGTCAGGTGACACAGGAAAGATATCAAATTTGTGATTAGACACAGATGTGGAAGAATTCGAAAGGCTCTCTAAATACATACAGGGTGCATTTCTCTGTTTTCCTTCTGTCCTGTGCAAGAGTTCAGCTCCACTTTAAAGCATCTGAATGACATTTATTTATATTTGCTGAAAAAATCTACGTATCTCTTTTCAATGCTGAATGTACATATGGTGGTGTGCTCTAACATATTGACAGTATACGGGGACAATGGCCTGGTGCACACCAGAGGAGTTTTTCTGAGCGTTTTGAGTTTTTAAATCTTATCCTATGTGTCTGTGCACACTGGAGCAATGAGGTTTTGTAAAAAAACCCATAGCATTACATTGGGAAGAGCTTTTAGAGGTTTCGAAAGCTCTTCCCAATGTAATGCTATGGGGTTTGTTACAAAACCTCATTGCTCCAGTGTGCACAGACACATAGGATAACATTAGCAGCAGATTTAAAAACTCAAAAAGCTCAGAAAAACTCCTCTGGTGTGCACCAGGCCAAAGTCTGAAGAAGGCTTATTAGCAGAAAGATTACTCTTTTTCTTTTAAGCCAATAAATGGTATCATCCTGATTCAAAACTCTCTGCTTTTGCTGATGGCTAAGATGGTAGAATGCTCTAATGCTACAGGAAAGCAGAAGGATGACAAACCATACACACTAGAATAGAGGTAGTAACAGCTCAGGTGACAGTGACAGTTTAGCAATGAAAGGGAAGCATACAGCATTTTTATTCCAGGCTGCAGCAGTTCTCATAGATGGTCGGAGCTGACAGACAGAAAATGAGTCAGGAAAGAGTTAACTTAAGCAGAGACGAGATCACTGGCTAGGAAGAAAAAAAAAGCAATAAATTACGGCTATATAAGAAAGTGTAATTTACAACTGCTGGGGTCAGTGTCACAGCTGTAAAAAAGAAGGCAAAGAAACTAGCAGAAATGTTTGTGAATGCCTGCATTAGAACTCAGCGGAACTTAGTTTTATCTGCTTTGTAATGTAAATCCCTGGTATTTCTCACATCCACTTGTACTGTATGTCGATCATAATTGGATCATCAGGTGACAGTTATGATTGATCCTGATTGTTATAACACATCAGGAAGTGAGAGATGCAGGGATTGGGGAACTCTGGAATTCAGCTATTAGTGCAGAGCAGGGCGCTGGATGGCTGCGCTGCGGGAACAGAGGAGATGATTTACTTTGACATATGACTTCTTCTCTCTCCAAGTCATGCCGCCCTTCTGATCTTATCTAATTTTATCGCCCTAGGCCATGGCCTTTTGGCCTTTGCAGAAATCCGGGCCTGCTTTCAATCCAATATGCCTCCCGCCAGAGCAGTTTTCTTAGGCGGTCACCCCCCCCCCCCCCCCCTCCTCAGTGGTGCCACTTTCTCTATCACCATAAATCTAAACTGGCTAACATGGTGACCTGCATAAACAAAATGGTAAGCCACTGCCTGATCTGTCAGGCGTTCTCTAATGGCATGTTTGTGTGATGTTTTTTGAGTGATCTCTCCAATATATAGTAAGCCACAAGGGCATTTCAGTGCATATACCACATAGTCTGAGTCGCATGTGTGCCACCCCCTAATTGGAATTTTTGTACCCTGATGGGAATGTAGTAGAGTGTGGCCCTTAATGACAGAGCTGCAGTGGACACAATTAAGGCATACACAAAGGAAAGGGACATCCCTTTCCTTTGTGTATGTACTGAGCTGGTTCTGGTACTAGAGTCAGCATGTACTAGACGGTCTCTAAGTGTTGGTGATTTTTTTATATGATAGGAGTGGGGGGTTCCTGAAGACCTCGAATTACAAAGATTTTTTCATTCTGTGAAACTCAAATACTTCTTTTCAACACCCAAACTTTTGATTTAGCTCCCTCCCCTGACGTCGATTCAAAGATGTTGCAGCTACAAGATACTATGTTGTCAAGGAGAAGTAAATATGAGTGGCACTCCCTACGCTAACCTGGAGCAGTGTAGGTGTATATGGGCAAAATAAACCACCATTCTCACCGGGTCATCGACGCTTCCTGCTGCTGGGACGTGTGCACATCGGGATAGGTGAAGAAAGCCATCAGTACATCCAATACACAGAAAAAGAGCAGAGTCTCCGGGCACCTTCCGTCCAATCGTTTTATTGCAGTATACAAATCGTGCGCCTACATTGCAGCCATACGACTGTTCCTCAAGTGATGGTGTGGTGGAGGTGGGGGGGCACCGAGCACCAGTTGGGGCCTGCGACGGCCATTTCGCGTCTCAGTGCTATGCTCCAATGTAAGGCGAGATGCGGCTTTCCGGTATATCGCGGGAGTATGTCCCGCCCCTTCCGGTTGTCGCACTCGCTATTGGTGGATGGAGATCAAGTGGGACAATCTGGCCAACAGGGGACCGCCTCTCCTCCGTGTCAGAACTACCATGCCCATAAGGTTGTGCGGCCGAAAAGGCATAGAGGGGGTTGTGCGCTTTCGCTGCGTTTCATTGGCTGTCATGCAATCTGTGCAGCCAATCCCTACACAAATTAAACCGCACACAAAATGGCTGCATATATTTTAGCAACGCTGTCCTAACTGCCTGGGTTTGATAAAGGCGGGGGGAGAAAAAAAAGGACTTTGAAGAAAGCTTCCCCTCTAATAATCCTCTCTGTCACGGAGGAGGGTCTCCTTATATGGCATATCCCTAACCATTGTGTGATTAATACAAATGTGATACACCATTTTAAAAGGGATAAAATCCGGGTGTTTCAGACCCAGCTGCAGTCAAAACCGCTCTAATGTTACAGTAAATCACCAAATAATTGTAAACATCCTATTGTATGACTCCAATTTAAATCAGGACAGATAAGCGGAGGGGGAAACAAATATTGAATCAAGGGGGCTCAAGTGGGGCACATTAGATGTCTATAACCTCCATCACACCACCACCCCAGAACGTTTAAAAAGGTATCACAAATCACATATACAAGAAACTGGCAACGTCTATGGGATGCCCTCCCATCATAGATGTATCCATTCATGTCACCTATACTGCCGTATCAAATGCATATTTATGGATCTAACATACATGCCAATTCTATTTTGTCATTCAGACCAGCTGGTCCTATTGCTTCCGTACGCAGTATAATACATGTCTCTTTCCTAAGGAGCAACTTGTCCCTGTCGCCCCCTCGTCTTGGGGCCTCCACTCTATCTAATATTGCAAATTTCAGTCCAGAGAAACTTCCTCCATGTTCTTCCTTCATGTGTGATACCAATGTAGTGCAGCTCTTCCCAGCTTTGATTGTACTAGCATGTTCCCCAATTCGTATTTTAATCGGTCTTGTTGTTTGTCCGATGTGAAATCTTTTACAGGGGCAAAAAATCACATATACCACGTAATCAGTTAAACATGTGTATAACCCTTTCGTATGGAAATCCACTCCTCCCACCGTTATGCATCTTTGTGTAATCATTTTGGGACAATATTTACAAAAACCACACTTGAAGTTCCCTTTAGTAGCGTATCTATTCAGCCATGTTGTACGTCTGGGGGACACAAACTCACTCCGGGTCAACAAATTAGCCAGTGTGGGTGCCCTCCTAAATGCCACCCGTGGGGGTTGTGGAATTTTGCTGGATAGCTCTGGATCCTGTCTGATTATCTCCCAATGATTAAAAATACTCTCCCTTATCTTATCAGCCAAAGGGGTATAATCAAAGGAGAAAACCATCCTCCTATCTCTTTCACCTTGCTTAATGTTGCCCTGCAAAAGGGTCTCTCTGTCCTTCTCAGCAGCTACAAGATACTAACCTGAGACTTAAGAGCTGTTTCCAACCACCATCATGTCAGATCATAGATCTGTTTGTGAGGAAAGTACAAAATGAAGTGTAAACACTCTTAAGGAACCCTTGGCTTTTGGGCCTTTCCATCCGAAAGAATGTCACTAGTGAGCAACAACAAGCCCTGAAAGAACTTTCAGAGAACCCTCTTAACACGATCAAACCAGCAGATAAAGGCAGGGTGGTGGTGGTGATGGATACAACTATGTATCAGGGAGAGGCCATGAGACAGCTCTCTGATACATCCACCTACCAAAAACTAGATGGTGACCCGCTAAATGAAATCCAGAAATGCATTGCTGAAGTGATATCTGTGGCTGTGCAGGCCAAAGTTATTGATGATAAGCTGGCGAAATTTCTTATACAGGAACATCCTATCACCCCTGTACTGTATATCTGCCCCAAAATTCATAAGCAGCTGGATAATCCTCCCGGCCGCCCTATAGTGGTGGGGGTGGAATCTGTGTTCTCTCCGGTGGCAAAATATCTAGATCAATTATTGAGGCCATTTGTAGCAGGGTTAAAATCATATTTGCGTGACACCCAAATGTTTTTGAACATCATCTGCAACATGGAGCCAATATAGGGCCCCTGTCTGCTTGTTACTCTGGATGTGTAGAGCCTTTACACCTCCATCCCACATGATGGGGGTGTAGAGGCGGTAAACTATATGCTGGAGACAGCATCAGATTTCACAGGCCCACAGATTAAGTTTATATGTGATTTGTTGAGGATTGTTTTGCAATTTAATTACTTTCGTTTTGAGGAGACTTTCTTTTTACAGGTCAGGGGCACAGCAATGGGGTTGAATGTGGCCCCGTCCTACGCAAACATCTTCATGGGGGTATACAAGGAAATATTAGTGTACACCAGTGAATTATTTCAGAAATACGCCAAACAATGGCATAGATATATAGATGATGTTTTTTGCGTGTGGGCAGGGCCACATTCGACCCTTGTGACCTTTGTTGAAGAATTGATGGGTAGATGCCCAAATATCCGACTTACTATTCACTCTACCCCCAAACAAGTGAGTTTTTTTGGACACATTTGTTCATCGACGGGGAGACAGATTGAGTACCGACCTCTACATTAAGCCCACAGATGTAAACTCCCTTCTCCATTACGGGAGTTTCCATCCGAGGGCTACTAGGGGTCCCTATTAGCCAGTTTCAGAGGTTACAACACATTGTTGAGGATGAGGAGGTGCGGTAGAGGAGGATGGACGAGATGCAGAACAAGTTTAGGACTAGAGGATACCCAGTAGATACTCTTCAGAGAGCACGTGCGAGAGCTATTGGACAGAATGAGGGACAAAAAATAGACAGCAGATACAGAACCGTATTCCATTTGTTACAAAATACAACACACATAGTCAAGGTATATCTAAAATTATCAGACGACATTGGCAGAGAGCTTCCCTGAAATAGAGCACTTAAGAAAACTGCTCTGGCGGGAGGCATATTGGATTAAAAGGCTGGACACAATGGAGCCAAGGGGACTTAATAGAGAATTTGATCTATTACCTTTTTTATAGTCTGCTCCACTGTACCCAGTCTTGACAATGTGCATTTTTATTTATTTATTTTTATTCTCACTCAATGTTTACCTATGTGCTTGGTATCTTTATTATGGATATCTTTATTATGCATTTAAGATCATATTTGGATGCCCTGAAACATTCTATCTGTGATATTGGTAAATGTCTTCTTCCCCTTGTGCTCCTCTCTGTCCCCCCCACGTCTCCGTGACTAATAGCTGTCTCTATGCAGTGTATACTATGAGAGTTATGCTGGTGTTTACAAATGCTAGTTAGCCATGTGTACGAGAGGAGAGTGCGCCGGATTGGCCGCACTATTGTTTTTGTTATGGTGCGACGTTTACGTTGCACCCGTGTAGGAGAGCGCCGATTGGCTCGCGGCTCCGGTCTCCCATAATCCATCTGGTGACGTCAGCAGCTTATAGCCGCTCGCGTCTCCATAGCATCGGCCGAGACACGCTGGGACGGCACTATGGTGCCGCCCACGGCGTGACATCACACAAGACTCCTATCAGGTCCCCTAGGGCGGGGATATGGTGTCACTGTGTTGATAGGCAGACCCGGGAGGCCGTAGCACCCAAGAGGGGCACTGCAGGTGGGAGGTCCAAGAATACTGTGTCCTATCACAACAGCAGCATACTAGTTCCCCATCAGATCTGACAGCTCAGGACCATCATGATTGGTGTTTAGAGGTTTGAATTTTATTGGCTGTTGTTAACCATGTTCATTATAAATTCTCATGTGCAACTGTGTGTTATCTGATTGACTTCCAGCATAGCTTGATAAAGAGGAGAGCAGCCTTGAAACGTTGCCTTACTTGCTGGAATGCTTTAATGCAATAAAAGAGCAGTAAAATATCTACAGATGGTGCCGGCTTCATCTTTCCTTGTTTGCTGACTGATCCGGAGTGCTGCTGGATCATTAACCTGGCACATCGACCTTCAGTTATACTGGGGTGTGCAGCCACATCACGATTTGCTTGCTTCCGGGTCTCGGCGCTTGTTCCCCGCTGATGATGCTGCTGCTGAGACACAGGCAGCACATTCTGATAGGTGGAGGGCGCATTCCCCGTACGCCCTCCACAGATGTAAACAATAGTCAGCTGACTCCGGTCAGCTGACAATTTGGTGTCAGCTGACACCTAGGTAGGTGTACCACCGTGTGATTGGATGTGCGGAGCGTGGCCGGCCACTGATTGGATGAAAGTTATATTTGAACCTGCAGAGTGCTCCCAGCTGTGCATAGCTGTGGATATTTGCTGGGTGCGCACTCACATCGTTGTATTACTGGATCTTGACCCTTGGCTTGTATTTAACTATTCTTGTCTGCTGTTATTAACCCTAGCTTTGATTCCTGGATACTCTTGCCTGCTGCCTGGACCGACCTTTGCCTGTTACTGGATACCCTTGCCTACCGCCTGGACCGACCACTGCCTGTTAACTGGATACCCTTGCCTGCCGCCTGGACTGACCTCTGCCTGTTTACTGGACACTCTTGTCTGCCATCTGGACCAACCTCTGCCAGTTTACTGGATACTCTTGCATGCTACCTGGACCAACCATTGCTTGTTACTGGACACTCTAAGTATTCTTGAACTAATCTTTGTCTGTTGCTTGAATAACCTTGCATGCAGACTTTGCATGAACTCTCTCATATATTGCCTGGATCATTCACTGCCTGTTGAATAACCTTGCTTGTGGACCTTGCATGAACTCTCTCATATATACCTGGATCCTTCCCTGTCTGTTCCTGATACATCTGTCATTACTGGCAATCGACGCTGAGGTCCTCATCCTCCTGAATCAAGGTAATAGCCCTTTGTGATACTTATGAACTGTTGAACTGTGTTACTAGCCACATTGGGGTTCTGGTGGGTTATTGTACTCTCTACTGCAGTCTGTATGCCTTGCACGTTTAGACCTGGGGGTAACCATAGTCAGGAGACAAATAACGTGTCCTGTTCATGCGGGGGCTAGTCTATAGGTGAAGACCGTGAGCTGGGCTCAGAGCCGTGGCAATAGATTGGGGCATAGAGACTGATTGGGGACATAACCTGTCAGGCCTTACACCTATACTGGCGGCACCTATACCTAGCTAACCTATACTAGCAGCACCTATGCCTAGCTAACCTATACTAGGAGCACCTTTTAGCTACCTATACTGGGGGACAACTACAGCTGGCTACCTGCACTGGGGACACCTATGCCTGGCTACCTATACTGGGGTCACCCATGCCTGATTACCTATACTGGGGGTGTAGTATGGGTTCACGAGTCCACAGGGGGCGTCATTTTTACATAGTTACCCTGGGTGCAATTTAGCCTAGAATCTGCCCTTCTGGTCACTGATTGTTCTGACTCGGCCTTGACTGCTGCCTACCTTGACTTTTGCCTGACCTTCTATCTACACTTTGTCTGCTACGTTCTTCCATTCACTCATTTACTCAGGTAAAGTATCAAGTTCACACTGGCTGTCTGAAAAATAATGATATTATATAAGGCCAAGAACTATTATCAATTTAAGAACCCTTTGTAAGGTGACTGTCAGCGGCGGAATACCGAGACCTGAGCTGCAGCTCCGACTTCCGGGTTTCGGCAAGCCACTGACGTCACTGGAGCGCAAGAGGTCTCATTGGACAGGCGGAGGACACGTTCTCTGTACGCGCTCCGCCGATGTAAACAGTAACCACATGCATGCTTGTGTGTCAGCTGATCAGCTGAAATGCTGAACTGTTATTGGTTTGTGTTCAATTCTGCTTGTGTTTGATGGGTTAGTTCTTGTAACCTGGTGAACGCCCCCAGTCATGGAAAGATTATGTTTCTATTGTGAGGAATCAGGACACATTGTTTAATCATGTCCCAATAAGACAAAGAGGTCAGAACTACAACGCTTAACTGGAGTGGAGAGTACCCAGTTAAGCAAGCAACGTTTCTCTCCAGAAAATAATCTCATCATGTTGCCTGTCTCTATTGTCAAAGGAGAAATTGTGCACAGCTGCCAGGCCTTAGGCCCGGTTCACATTGGCGGTCGCCGTCCGGAATCGCCGTGCCGGACCGCATGCGGAACGGACGGAACGGATGCACGGCATAGCAATGAAAGTCTACGCGTCCGTTCACATGCGTCCGTTCCGTCCGGACCGGAGCCGGACCGGATCCAGACTCCGGCGTAAGACCCAACATGCGCTATTTTTTGGTCCGGCTCCTCCGGCTGACGTATCCGGAGCGGAGCCGGACTGTTGCATCCGGCCAATAGAAACCAATGAGAAACGGAGAGCGCACAACACACTGGCTATAAAAACCGGACGTTCTACCCCACTTCCTATGCGTATTGTAGCGGCGATTTTGGATGGGGACACATGGGCAAGCATTTTGGAGTGGAGCAGCAGTGACTTTAAACGTGCTGGAGATGTTGGCAGTATGTCGGAGGTGGAGGTGAGTGCTAAACAGCGGAGGGCCTGATTCCACAGGTCCACCTTCTGCTGACCTCCCAGACCCCAACATTTTTATTTTATTTCTACTATCTTTTGCCAAACGGATCCGGATCGCATCCTGATGAACACCTGATGCAACCTGACCGGATCCGGATCGGATCCGGATCAGAACCGTACGGTTCCGATCCGGATCCGGTCCGGATCCGGTCAGGTCATCCGGTCCGTTTGGCAGAGAACCGCAAGTGTGAACGGGGCCTTAGTTGATTGTGGAGCTGTGGGCAATTTTATG
The DNA here is from genome assembly GCF_040937935.1 of Hyperolius riggenbachi. NCBI lineage: Eukaryota > Metazoa > Chordata > Amphibia > Anura > Hyperoliidae > Hyperolius > Hyperolius riggenbachi. The sequence continues at coordinate 292,864,291 of NC_090646.1, read as the reverse complement.
GAGTTTGTAGGAACCATTAATAATAATAATTGGAATATAAAATTATCAGCAAATATTAGTGATCAAAGTGTAAATTTCCTTGATTTAGAAATATATGTCGAGTCGGGAATGCTAAAAACCAGAACATTTCAAAAAGCTGTGCATGTAAATAGTTATATTCTTTACAGCAGCTGTCATTTACCTCGCTGATTAAATAGCGTACCTGGAGGGCAGTTCACGAGGCTCCGGCGTAATTGTACAGATGTAGTAGAATATGATACTGAGGCAGGGAGACTCGTGGACTGCCTTCTAGAGAAGGGATACCCTGAAGATATGATTGTAGAGTCAAAGAATATGGTAGATAGGAAGGAACGGAAAGATCTGTTGCTACCAAAGACTAGGATTGAATGTAATAGTGTGGATTTTTCCATGATCTTTCAATACACTTCCCAATCTAAATTGATAGCTGGGATCGTGAAAAAACATTGGAGTGTATTGAAGGAAGATAAAACTCTAGGTGATCTATTGCCAAATATACCAAAATTAATTTTCAGGAGGGCCCCAAATATAGGGTTATCGATTGCTACAGCCGCTAATAAGAAAAAGCAGAATCCACTAGAAGAAGTAAAAGGGAAAAAGGGCTTTAAAAGATGCAGATTATGTATTGGATGTAGAGTTACCCATAATCCCGGCAGGATATTGGAGATTGTTACAGAAGCTGGAGTAATATATAAAATTAAAGATTCAATAACCTGTAATACAAAAGGAGTCATATATTGCATTCAGTGTCCCTGCGATAAACTATATATAGGCAGAACTAAAAGAGCACTGCATACACGTATAGGAGAGCATTGTAAAAATATTATGAAGAAAAATATGAAACATCCACTTTCTAGTCATTTTAAAGAAAAACATGGGGGATCTTTGAGGGAAACCATATTTTGGGGTTTAGAAAAATTAAAAAAGATCCAAGGGGAGGTGATTATATTCGTAAAATGTCAAGAAACGAATCAAAGTGGATCTTTCAGCTGGATACTTTAATTCCTAAAAGTTTAAACAATGAGATGGAAACATTTGCATTTTTTAATGAATAATTAAGTTTTTAAATGTTAATTTCTTGTAGTATATGGATGAATGGTGGTGATTGTGAGTATGGAAAGGGTTAATCACCTGATGTAACTTGGAGAATTTGCAAACTAAATTGAGGGAGGAGACTCCTTTGTAGAGGCGACCATTTGAATAGGATGATCTATATAACAGGAAAAGTCCTAATCGGTAACTATTCCTCCTGAAGAAGGCTAACGTTATTTAGTTGAAACACGTAGAGGTGAAGAAATGGACTTTTGTCTTCCGTGTGTTAAGTTATAGAAGAGTTGTGAACTGTGGAAGCGCTCAGCGGCTGCACATTTGAAAAAGCTCCTATATCTTTAAGGTGACGTCACCTACAACAAAGACACTACAAGCGGTGAAGTTCCGGAAGAGCGAGCGTCGCCACTGAAACTGCCAGAAGGAAGTGACGCAGGCTGCCGGACACCGCCGGAGTATAGACGGAAAGCTTTGAAGTTCCCAGCTACGCGGGTAGCAGAAGAAAAGAACTCGAGTATCCAACATAAGATACCTTGAGTGGACTTATGTTATAGCGATCATTTAAAAAGTCAAGAGGCTTAAAACTGACCTTTGATCATAACCTTGGGAGGACTGATCCTATTGTTTTATTTATAACGGTGGAGATTTTACAAAATTTTGTTACCGCCAATACGGACATATCGGGTCCTTTGTCTAAGGACCTGCACGTTTACGGCTGTTGAAACCTTAGATTTTGCAAGCAAAATTTGAACTGCTCCTTTGAAATCAAGAAGTTTTTTTCCTTGAGGTGTTGGAAGGCCGTGTGTGTTAGGTCATTAATTGTGTGTGATTGTATGGATGGTATGATTGGGGATTTTTGGATTGTTGGATCTTTTAGAAAAGTTTTATTGATTTATTGATTTATTTGATTATTTTTAGAGAAAAAAAGATGGTGGTTTAAGACCTTGTATTGATTGCAGGGGGTTGAATAAGGTTACTGTAAAAAAATCGTTACCCATTGCCCTTGATTGATGATTTGTTGCCGAAGGTTGTGGGTGCTACAATCCTTTCTAAGTTGGACCTTAGAGGTGCTAGTAACCTTATTCGCATCAGAGAGAATGATGAATGGAAAACTGCTTTAAATGCTAAAGATGGTCACTATGAGTATTTGGTCATGCCTTTCGGGCTGTGTAATGCACATGCGGTGTTCCAATACTTTGTTAATGATATATTTTGTGAGTTCCTTGGGAAATTTATGGTTGTTTATCTTGATGATCTATCGATATTTTCTTCTTCCTTGTCTGAACATCGTGACCATGTGAGAAAAGTATTAACCAAGTTGAGAGAAAATTGATTATATGCTAAGTTGGAAAAATGTATCTTTCAGGTAAAATAAGTCACATTTCTGGGTTATGTGATATCTGATACCGGTCTGACCATGGATCAGGAAAAGGTCAATGCACTCTTAGAATGGCCTCAGCCTAACAGTCTTAAAGCTTTGCAACATTTTTTTTGGGCTTTGCAAATTTTTAAAGAAAATTCATTAGTAATTTCTCTGCTAAAGTCGGATCTCACAAAAAAAGGGGCAGATCCTTTGAGTTGGAGCTCTAAGGCTGTTGCGGCTTTTGAGGGGCCTTTGAGGGGCTGAAACAGGCCTTTTGCTCTGCCCCAGTTCTGGTTCATCCTGACATCCAAAAGCCTTTCATTGTCGAGGTAGATGCATCTGAGGTGGGAGTTGGGGCAGAACTCAGCTTTCTGGCATTCCAGAGCAACTACACCCCTGTGCATTTTTCTCCCGGAAGTTCTCTCCCTCAGAAAGAAATTATGACATTGGGAATAGAGAGTTATTAGCCATTAAATTGGCTGTAGAAGAATGGAGAAATTGGTTGGAAGGAGCAGAGAATCCTATGACAATTTATACTGATCATAAAAACCTTGAATACATTGAAAATGGCAAGCGATTGAATTCTCGACGAGCCCGTTGGGCATTGTTCTTCTCCAGGTTCAATTTTTATATCACTTATAAACCTGGTTCGATAAACATCAAGGCTGATGCTTTGTTGAGATGTTTTGAGAAAGAAAATGTCAACATGGATCCTGTACCTATAATTCCTAAGAAATGCATTATCTCTGCTTTTAAATTGTCTCCTGAACTTTCCAACCAGTTGCTCAAAATTCAAGACCAGGCACCTCAGAATAAACCACCTGGGAAGTTGTTTATTCCTTGTGACCTTCGAGAAATAGTCTTTTAACAATTTCATGAGGGTAAATCTGCAGGTAATCCCGGGGTTAAAAAGACTATTGAGCTTCTCAGAAGGGATGTTCGGTGGCCCTCTCTCAATAAGGATGTTGATGCTTTTGTTAAATCATGTTCTGCTTGTGCCCGAAGTAAGGTTGCATGTGACGCACCTCAAGGTACCCTGTTACCCTTACCCATTCCTGAAAAACCCTGGTCACACATATCCATGGATTTTGTGGTTGATCTTCCAGTTTCCCAGGGTAAAACTGTCATTTGGGTAGTGGTGGACAGGTTTAGTAAGATGACTCATTTTGTACCTCTTCCTAAACTTCCATCAGCTAAGGAATAAGCCCAGATTTTTGTTGAGAATATTTTTAAAATCCACGGTATCCCTGAAAACATTGTATCTGATGGGGGTGCAATTTGTTTCCCAGTTCTGGTATGTTTATTGTGACATATTGGGAGTTTCTTTGTCATTTTACTCTGGTTTTCATCCTGAGTCCAATGGACAGACTGAAAGAATGATTCAGTCTCTGGAACAATATTTCAGATGTTTTGTTTCAGATTGTCAAGAAGAATGGGTTCAGTTTTTGCCTTTTGCTGAGTTTGCTATGAGCAATCAGATTAATAGTTCTACAAAGATGTCTCCCTTTCAGATCATTTATGCTTCAAACCCTAAGTTTAATGCACTTTCTGGTATTTCCAATCTTCCTGAGTTAGAAGAATGGTCCTTAAGATGTAAACAAATCTGGAAACAAGTGCAGAATAACATTCGGAATTCTGTAAATACCCAGAGATTGTTCTCTGATATGCACCAAACTATTGAGAATGAATTCATGCCTGGGGATTTGGTATGGGTCTCAACCCGTCATATTCCTTTACGCCAGCCTTCTGCTAAGCTGGGACCCAGGTTTATTCGTCCATATCCAGTGGTGGAGAAAATTAACCGGGTTACCTATCGAGTTAAATTGCCCAAATCCATTAGAGGGGTTAACTCTTTTCATGTTTCTTTGCTGAAATCTGCAGCTAATTATAATACTTCGGATCCACCCCTCCACCCATGGAAGTTGATAGTGAAGAAGAATTTGAAGTTGCGAGAATTCTTGACTCCCGTTTTGTGAGAAATTCATTGCAATTCTTAATCGATTGGAAGGGATATGGACCAGAGGAGAGATCTTGGGTTCCTTCTAAACAGGTTCATGTTGATTTAGCAGTTAAAGAGTTTTATGAGAAGTATCCTGATAAACCTACATTGGAGCCTCCGTAGACCACTTCTAGGGGAGGGGGTACTGTAAGGTCCGCCGGTGACTGTCAGCGGCGGAATACCCAGACCCGAGCTGCAGTGCCGACTTACGGGTCTTGGCAAGCCGATGACGTCACTGGAGCGCAGGAGGCTGCGCAGCTCTCATTGGACAGATGGAGGACGCGTTCTCAGTACTCGCTCCGCCGAGCTGACACGCTGAATGGTTATTGGTTTGTGTTCAATTCTGCTTGTGTTTGATTGGTTAGATTTTGTATTTAAACCTGGTGAGCGCCCCCAGTCATCGCCCGTGATAGCATTAGCTGTGGCTTGTTGCTGGGTATGCGCTCATTATCTGATTGATTCCTGTTGCCGATTATTGCCTTGTATCCTGACCATGCTTAACCTCTGATTGATTCCTTTTGCTGATTACTGCTTTGAATCCTGACCACGTTTAACCTCTGATTGATTCCTGTTGCCGTCTTCTGCCTGGTATCCTGACTACGCTTATCTCTACTGGATTTCCTGCTGCCAACCCTGCTTTTGTATCTGGACTACGTTTGCTAACTGCTTAGATTGACCTCTGTTTGGACTCGGACTTGCATGAACGCTGCCTAGACTGACCTCAGCTTGCCTAGACTACGCTATCTCTGGAAAGTATTATCTGGACTGCCTTGCCATTCTGGAACATCTGTCTCTGCAGTCATCTGATTCATTCATCTGGATTGCCTTATCCTCCAGGCCTCAGGTGACTATAAATGTATACTTGTGAATACTGTGCCATTGCATTGCTAGAGTTATCAGGTTCTGTTGGTGGATAACTATCTGCCAGTCTGTATGCTACATCTACCTGCAGGGTGTATTGTAGTATTGTGTTAGGTAGGTGTTACGAGCTGGGCTATAGGTCAGTCATATGGGCATACAGCCTGACCTATAGTCATTGACCAGACAAGCCTGAAACTCTTAGAGGAGTTGTGCTAAAAGGTACCAGCATCCCAGTTGGGTTTTCATGGAATTAGAATCTAGAATACCTCTGTTCAGTCTGGAATATGAAGTTGCTTCAGGCCACAAAGTCATTGTTCTTCTCCAGGTTTAAGTTACACATCAATTTATGCCCTTGATCAACTAGTTGAAAGTTGACACCTTATTCAGAATATTCCTAAAAGCTGAAACTTCTATAAACAGTTTTATTATAATACAGCTGTAATTGCAATAAATTAAGGGGTCATCAGTCAACATTCCAAGGTTGCACATACTGCCAGGTTCACACTAAGACACCAAGGTATTATCTTTGTAGCCCGCTCAAACCTCCCACTTTTGGAGCATGATAAGTGTGGACTTTATTACAGAACTGTATAAGTCTGAAATTATTATTATTAAGTATTTAGTAGCGCTGACATCTTCTACAGCTCTGTACAGTGTATATTGTCTTGTCACTTAACTGTCCCTCAGAGGGGCTATAATCACTACTATAGTCATATGTCTATATTATGTAGTTTACATATTCTGGTCTAGGTCCAGTTTTAGGTTGAAGCAAATTAACGTATCTGTATGTTTTCAGAATGTGGTAGGAAACCCCACACAGTCACAAGAGAACTTGTAAGCTCTGAGCAGATAGTGCATAGGCTGGGATATGAACCATGGACCCAGCGCTGCAAGGTGAGCATGCTAACCACTACACCACCCTGCTGCCCAGATATCTTGTGCTCCAGGTGAGGCAAGAACTCACAACTTCGGCATTGCTCTGCATTGTGCTGATGTATATGTACCGCGCGATAACTGATTGTGCCACTGGAGCACTAAAAGATTCAGGGTTCTCTTACTTCTCTGTTTGTTATGTTGGGAAAATTTGCCAGTTACAATGCTTATACTACAATACTTACACTATTTACAATGCTTATACTAAATCCTGTATAGTGAAATATATGTAAGCTGTCCAAGAAATTCTTTTCTATTTAACCTTTGTATGAAAGGGCAACTGAACAGATGTGCTGAAACTTGTCTTGTATGAAACCAGTATGAAACCAGATTAGCATGTCTGTGTACAGTTTTTGTTATCTTGCCTGATCAAATACTTTCTTATTTTCCTTTCCTATTGAACAGAATTAACCATTTGATTAACATTCCTGTGTAATTGAGAAAGCTACTACTCTAAATACAAGCATAATACCAAAACAGGGTAATAAATTCCCAACAGACTTTCTTTGATGTTTACTATAAACAATACCATATAAAGTGGTAACCACAACTAAGCTTCTGTGTTGAAAGAAATTGTATACTCTATGCAAATATGCAAATATGTGTTGCAACTCATGTCACATGACTTGAATCCTATATAAAGGACGCTGTAAAGCTGGGTACACACGGTACAATTCACCATGCGATCGATGGATCAATACGATCATTTCCGACCGGTCTGATCGAATTGCGATCGATAATGTGATTGATTTTGGGTAGTTATCAACGCAAAATCGATCACATTATCAATCAGTAGCAACTTGGACGTCTATACATGATGCAACTTCTTGTCAGATCACCCGTCGATCTGATGAAAAATTGTACCGTGTGTATTGAGCTTGTAAATTACAGAAGAATATGCAGACCTGACCCTGTCTGTGTGTGTTTCTTCTCACTGAAGGCTGACTGAGGCCTAGCCCTAATTAGGAATCCATAGCCAACTTTCAAAGGGCCCTTCGATTCCCCGTCTAAAATCTATAGACTTCGGTTTACCCTATTAGTTACAGCTTTTTGACAGATCTGACTTAACTCCTATAAATTAGGCTTAAAGTGTACCAGAGCTGGATTAAATTAAAAGATGTATACATACCTGGGGCTTCTTCCAGCCCCATGCACACGGATCACTCCCATGCCACCGTCCTCAGTGTTCTCCCTCTTCGGTACCGGGTCCCGTCACTTCAGCCAGTTGCGGCCAGTCTGACGTAAGAGAAGTGCGCTCTTAGTGTATCTCTCCAGCAGCCGCTGGAGAGATATGTAGAAGTCACAATTCTTGTGACCATCCAATAGTTTCAGCAGTAATGGGTCCCCTAGAACACTCGGGCAAATTCGTGGATAGACATCTTAAACCAAAGTCTGCCCTCCATTGCGAAGGACAGTTGAGATGTGTAGAAATTGATAAGAGAAGTTCATCTTGAGGATGTTATTTATCAGTGGCGATTGATGTTGGAGTTGCTGATGTGGACATTTTCTTGTCATAGGTCTTTCCAAACTCTACTGAGTGATGTTGATGAATCTGTAAATTCTGACTTTCACTTTAAATTCTACCTGCCTTTCTTTTGCTAGTCATTATTACCTTGATGGGTATAAGTTGAAAGGGCGCCTAAGCCATCTGTGTAAAAAGGGCTCTACCATAGACTTCGATGTTATTTGCCGTAAATGTTGGCTATAAAGTGGTGAAAAGGGCATCCAAGTTGTTTTCCGGCTATAAAAGGGCGCTGGATATAAAGCCAAGATATTTTTTTTCGGCTATAAAAGGGCACTGGATATAGGCAAGATTGTTTCTTCGGCTATAAATGGGCGCTGGATATAGCTGAGATTTTTTTTTTCGGCTATGAAAGGGCCCTAGATATAGCTGAGATTATTTTTCTGGCTATTAACCACTTGAGGACCACAGTCTTTTCGCCCCTTAAGGACCAGAGCCTTTTTTTCCATTCAGATCACTGCAGCTTTCACTGTTTATTGCTCGGTCATACAGCCTACCACCTAAATGAATTTTACCTCCTTTTCTTGTCAATAATACAGCTTTCTTTTAGTGCTATTTGATTGCTGCGGCGAGTTTTAGTTTTTATTATATTTATCAAAAAATACATGAATTTTGTCAAAAAAATGACTTTTTTAACTTTCTGTGCTGACATTTTTCAAGTAAAGTAAAATTTCATATACATTTGAGTGCAAAAGTTATTCTGCTACATGTCTTTGATAAAAGAAAAAACATTCAGTGTATATTTATTGGATTGGGTAAAAGTTATAGCGTTTACAAACTATGGTGCCAAAAGTGAATTTTCATATTTTCAAGTATCTCTGACTATTCTGACCCCCTGTCATGTTTCATGAGGTGCTAAAATTCCAGGATAGTATAAATACCCCCCAAATGACCCCATTTTGGAAAGAAGACATCCCAAAGTATTCACTGAGAGGCATAGTGAGTTCATAGAAGATTTTATTTTTTTGTCACAAGTTAGCGGAAAATGACACTTTGTGACACAAAAAAAAAAAAGTTTCCATTTCTTCTAACTTGCGACAAAAAAAAAATGAAATCTACCACGGACTCACTATGCTCCTCTCTGAATACCTTGAAGTGTCTACTTTCCAAAATGGGGTCATTTGTGGGGTGTGTTCACTGTCCTGGCATTTTGGGGGGTGCCTAATTGTAAGCACCCCTGTAAAGCCTAAAGATGCTCATTGGACTTTGGGCCCCTTAGCGCAGTTAGGCTGCAAAAAAGTGCCACACATGTGGTATTGCCGTACTCAGGAGAAGTAGTATAATGTGTTTTGGGGTGTATTTTTACACATACCCATGCTGGGTGGGAGAAATATCTCCGTAAATGACAATTTTTTTATTTTTTTTTTTACACACAATTGTCTATTTACAGAGATATTTCTCCCACTCAGCATGGGTATGTGTAAAAATACACCCCAAAACACATTATACTACTTCTCCTGAGTACGGCGATACCACATGTGTGGCACTTTTTTGCACCCTAAGTGCGCTAAGGGGCCCAAAGTCCAATGAGTACCTTTAGGATTTCACAGGTCATTTTGCGACATTTGGTTTCAAGACTACTCCTCACGGTTTAGGGCCCCTAAAATTCCAGGGCAGTATAGGAACCCCACAAATGACCCCATTTTAGAAAGAAGACACCCCAAGGTATTCCGTTAGGAGTATAGTGAGTTCATAGAAGATTTTTTTTTTTTTTGTCACAAGTTAGCGGAAAATGACACTTTGTGTAAAAAAAAAATACAAATCAATTTCCGCTAACTTGTGACAAAAAATAAAATCTTTTATGAACTCATAATACACCTAACAGAATACCTTGGGGTGTCTTCTTTCTAAAATGTGGTCACTTGTGGGGTTCCTATACTGCCCTGGCATTTTAGGGGCCCTAAACCGTGAGGAGTAGTCTGGAAACCAAATGCCGCAAAATGACCCTTGAAATCCTAAAGGTACTCATTGGACTTTGGGCCCCTTAGCGCAGTTAGGGTGCAAAAAAGTGTCACACATGTGGTATCGCCGTACTCAGGAGAAGTAGTATAGCCTAGGTGCGCTAAGGGGCCCAACGTCCTATTCACAGGTCATTTTGAGGCATTTGTTTTCTAGACTACTCCTCACGGTTTAGGGCCCCTAAAATGCCAGGGCAGTATAGGAACCCCACAAGTGACCCCATTTTAGAAAGAAGACACCCCAAGGTAATCCATTAGGTGTATGGTGAGTTCATAGAAGATTTTATTTTTTGTCACAAGTTAGTGAAAAATGACACTTTGTGAAAAAAACAATAAAAATCAATTTCCGCTGTTGACAAAAAATAAAATCTTCTATGAACTCGTCATACACCTAACAGAATACCTTGGGGTGTCTTTTTTCTAAAATGGGGTCACTTGTGGGGTTCCTATACTAGGACTATATTAGGGCCTGATCTGATGTGTAGGTGTGCTAGGGGGTGACAGGTGGTGACAGGAGGTGATTGATGGGTGTCTCAAGGTGTGATTAGAGGGGGGAAATAGATGCAAGCAATGCCCTGGCGAGGTGATCAGGGCTGGGGTCTAAGGGCGTTCTGAGGGTGTGGGCGTGTGATTGGGTGCCCTAGGGGCAGATTAGGGTCTAATCTGATGGGTATCAGTGACAGGGGGTGATTGATGGGTAATTAGTGGGTGTTTAGGGTAGAGAACAGATGTAAACACTGCACTTGGGAGGTGATCTGACATCGGATCTGCGGGCGATCTATTGGTGTGGGTGGGTGATCAGATTGCCCGCAAGGGGCAGGTTAGGGGCTGATTGATGGGTGGCAGTGACAGGGGGTGATTGATGGGTGGCAGTGACAGGGGGTGATTGATGGGTGATTGATAGGTGATTGACAGGTGATCAGTGGGTTATTACAGGGAAGAAGAGATGTAAATATTGCACTGGCGAATTTATAAGGGGGGGGTCTGAGGGCAATCTGAGCGTGTGGGGCGAGTGATTGGGTGCCCGCAAGGGGCAGATTATGGTCTATTCTGATGGGTAACAGTGACAGGGGGTGATAGGGGGTGATTGATGGGTAATTAGTGGGTGTTTAGAGGAGAGAACAGATGTAAACACTGCACTTGGGAGGTGATCTGACATCGGATCTGCGGGCGATCTATTGGTGTGGGTGGGTGATCAGATTGCCCGCAAGGGGTAGGTTAGGGGCTGATTGATGGGTGGCAGTGACAGGGGGTGATTGATGGGTGGCAGTGACAGGGGGTGATTGATAGGTGATTGACAGACGATCAGTGGGTTATTACAGGGAAGAAGAGATGTAAATATTGCACTGGCGAATTGATAAGGGGGGGTCTGGGGGTAATCTGAGCGTGTGGGGCGAGTGATTGGGTGCCCGCAAGGGGCAGATTATGGTCTATTCTGATGGGTAACAGTGACAGGTGCTGATAGGGGGTGATTGATGGGTAATTAGTGGGTGTTTAGAGGAGAGAACAGATGTAAACACTGCACTTGGGAGGTGATCTGACATCGGATCTGCGGGCGATCTATTGGTGTGGGTAGGTGATCAGATTGCCCGCAAGGGGCAGGTTAGGGGCTGATTGATGGGTGACAGTGACAGGGGGTGATTGATGGGTGGCAGTGACAGGGGGTGATTGATGGGTGATTGATAGGTGATTGACAGGTGATCAGTGGGTTATTACAGGGAAGAAGAGATGTAAATATTGCACTGGCGAATTGATAAGGGGGGGTCTGAGGGCAATCTGAGCGTGTAGGCGGGTGTTCGGGTACCCGCAAGGGGCAGATTAGGGTCTGATCTGATGGGTAACAGTGACAGGTGGTGATAGGGGGTGATTGATGGGTAATTAGTGGGTGTTTAGAGGAGAGAACAGATGTAAACACTGACCAAACACACAATTGGAGAAACTCACTCCCAAACAGTTCTCTGCTGCTTTATAAAGCCTGCAGGCTGCTTATAAGCCAATGAGCGGTGCACACATAATACACCTAGCTTGCAGTGATAATCAAGCAGAAGCTGAGCAAGTCAGCCAATTAGTTGGAGAGGGCTTCAGTTGCATATAGACAATGGCTATATGACCAGCAGGGGGCACCAGCGTGCAGGATATTCCCTCTCATCTGCCCCCCTCCTAACTAAACTGCATGGGATACTACAATAATTAAAAACAATGGTGCATGAGCCAGCCTGGGGCCCCGGGAACTCTCACTGCCCGGGGCCCCAGAACCAGCATCTAACACCATATGTGAGCGCAGCCAAAACCTTGGAGCTGCCACCTCCAAGGCCTGTCTCCTACTGCTCTAAAACTTACCAAACACACAATTGGAGAAACTAACTCCCAAACAGTTCTCTGCTGCTTTATAAAGCCTGCAGGCTGCTTATAAGCCAATGAGAAGTGCACACATAATATACCTAGCTTGCAGTGATAATCAAGCAGAAGCTGAGCAAGTCAGCCAATTAGTTGGAGAGGGCTTCAGTTGCATATAGACAATGGCTATATGACCAGCAGGGGGCACCAGCGTGCAGGATATTCCCTCTCATCTGCCCCCCTCCTAACTAAACTGCATGGGATACTACAATAATTAAAAACAATGGTGCATGAGCCAGCCTGGGGCCCCGGGAACTCTCACTGCCCGGGGCCCCAGAACCAGCATCTAACACCATATGTGAGCGCAGCCAAAACCTTGGAGCTGCCACCTCCAAGGCCTGTCTCCTACTGCTCTAAAACTTACCAAACACACAATTGGAGAAACTCACTCCCAAACAGTTCTCTGCTGCTTTATAAAGCCTGCAGGCTGCTTATAAGCCAATGAGAAGTGCACACATAATACACCTAGCTTGCAGTGATAATCAAGCAGAAGCTGAGCAAGTCAGCCAATTAGTTGGAGAGGGCTTCAGTTGCATATAGACAATGGCTATATGATCAGCAGGGGGCACCAGCGTGCAGGATATTCCCTCTCATCTGCCCCCCTCCTAACTAAACTGCATGGGATACTACAATAATTAAAAACAATGGTGCATGAGCCAGCCTAGGGCCCCGGGAACTCTCACTGCCCGGGGCCCCAGAACCAGCATCTAACACCATATGTGAGCGCAGCCAAAACCTTGGAGCTGCCACCTCCAAGGCCTGTCTCCTACTGCTCTAAAACTTACCAAACACACAATTGGAGAAACTCACTCCCAAACAGTTCTCTGCTGCTTTATAAAGCCTGCAGGCTGCTTATAAGCCAATGAGAAGTGCACACATAATTGTAACGAGCAGTGCACACAGATTTGCACTGAATGCAGAATGTCACTTAATGTGGAAATACTGAAGACCAAAACCAGGGTAAATGTGAAATAAAGTAATGATTTATTTACAAGGACAGGATATATACACAAGTGATGCTGCAATTGGTGCATGAACATAAATACAAATGAATTGTACAACTAGCAATATGATTGCAGGCAATTGTCTTGCGATCAGACGTACACAAACCAATAATAATATATACAGTGTGCACACAGTGAACCCCGAACCCTGTCTAACTAAGCTAACTAACTAATATATACACAGGATAATATACAACCAAGCGCAGGACATATGCAGCAGGCAATAGGTTAGTCAACAAGCCGAGATCAGATACCAGGACATCAAGCAATACAATCACTGAGCAGAAGAATAGTCAAACAAAGCCAATATCATAAACCAGGGAATCAAACAATCAGGTAACAGGCAGACAGGTTACAGGTAACAGGAATCAGGTAACAGGAATCAGGTAACAGGAATCAGGTAACAGGGAAAGGACCAGAACACAGGCTCTAGGCTATCATCACCAATGAACTAGCAACAGTGTTCTGTTGTAGCTGGACTTTTATACTCTGCAGCATGGTCATGTGACCTCTTCCAAGGCTGCAGAGACACAGTTCTTGAATACAGAGACCTCTGCTGGTGGGCAGAGGGAACTTCAGGAGGAATGTACAATGTTCTTGAAATGAGAGGGGACATCTGCTGGTGAACAGAGGAAGTCCATACAGTTCACAAACGTCACCAGCAGGAACAGATCGTGATAGTACCCCCCCCTTGAGGAGCGGCCTCAGGACGCTCCACCAGACTACCAATTCACATCCACCTGGGTCCCAAGAAACATTGGGCGAAAAGGCAGACAGCAGACTGGAGACCGTCAGGCAACAAGGCAAGATGCACAGCAGTCTGAAGAACATCAGGAAGGACCAGGAATCAGATGTCATCAGGAACGGCAGCAGGCAGAACCAGGAACCAGATATCAGGAAAGGCAGCAGGCAGAACCAGGAAGCAGATGTCATCAAGCAGGGCAGCAGGCAGAACCAGGAACCAGATATCAGGAAAGGCAGCAGGCAGAACCAGGAAGCAGATGTCATCAAGCAGGGCAGCAGGCAGAACCAGGAACCAGATGTCATCAGGAAAGACAGCAGGCAGGACCAGGAACCAGATGTCATCAGGAAAGGCAGCAAGCAGAACCAGGAACCAGATGTCATCAGAAACGGAAGCAGGCAGGACCAGGAACCAGATATCAGGAAAGGCAGCAGGCAGAACCAGGAAGCAGATGTCATCAAGCAGGGCAGTGGACTAGACACCAGCAGGAAGGACAGCATGTAAACAAGTCTCCAGCCAAACAGTTCAATAGTATACCTCCACCAGGACAACCGATTTGGCTTTAGCAGAGGTCTGCAAAACTGCGCTTTGTTGTCAGAAGTCTGTAGGAGCTGAGGAACAACAAAAGTCTGAGGGTGGGCATCAACAAAAGTCTTTAGAGGGTGGGCATCAAACAAGGTAGCAACAGGCTGGCTAGCTTCAGGCAGGGTGGCAACAGGCTGGCTAGCTTCAGGCAGGGTGGCAACAGGCTGGCTAGCTTCAGGCAGGGTGGCAACAGGCTGGCTAGCTTCAGGCAGGGTGGCAACAGGCTGGAAAGCTTCAGGCAGGGTGGCAACAGGCTGGCAAGCTTCAGGCAGGGTGGCAACAGGCTGGCAAGCTTCAGGCAGGGTGGCAACAGGCTGGCTGGCTTCAGGGGTCTGGACCATTAGCTGAGCGCTTGGCTGGGCCGTTGGCTGAGCACCTTGCTGGGCCGTTGGCTGAGCACCTGGCTGGACCGTTGGTAGACACCCCAATACAGTCTGTGCAAGCTGAAACATATCCTGTGCGGGCTGGAGCAAAACCTGTGCGGGCTGGAGCAAAGTCTGTGCGGGCTGGAGCAAAGTCTGTGCGGGCTGGAGCAAAGTCTGTGCGGGCTGGAGCAAAGTCTGTGCGGGCTGGAGCAAAACCTGTGCGGGCTGAAGCAAAACCTGTGCGGGCTGAAGCAAAACCTGTGCGGGCTGAAGCAAAACCTGTGCGGGCTGAAGCAAAGTCTGTGCGGGCTGAAGCAAAGTCTGTGCGGGCTGAAGCAAAGTCTGTGCGGGCTGAAGCAAAGTCTGTGCGGGCTGACGCAAAGCCTGTGCGAGCTGAAGCAAAACTTCCGCTGTACCTGTTGGCAGAGATGCAGCTGGACAGGATGGCTGAGATGCAGCTGGACAGGAGGGCAGAGATGCAGCTGGACGGGCTGGCAAACTTACTGCTGGACTGGTTTGCAAAGATGCAGCTGCACAAGATGGTAAAGATGTAGCTGGGCAGGATAGCAAACTTTCTGCTGGACCTGGTGACAGAGATGCAGCTGGACTGGTTGGCAAAGATGCACCTGGACAGGCTGGTAAACTGGTTGACAGTGGCTGGAGCGAAGTGCTGTCCCTTGCAGACTTGGCAGGAGCTGTAGGCTGTGTAGACATGTCAGAAATTGTAGTTTGCAAAGATCTGGCAGGAAGAGATGAAGTTAACCACTGCTGTACCGAAAGTAAGAAGACTGTGAGCTGAATACAGGTTTCTGCAAGCTGGATGCAAAGTTCTGCTGGCAGGATGCAAGAGTGTGCAGGCAGCTGGAGACAAGGTTCTGCAGATGGCTGTATGCAAAGTTCATCAGGCGGCTGGGTGCAACAGTCTGCAGGAGGCTGGATGAGAGGTTCTGCAAGCGGCTGGATGAGAGGTGCTGCAGGCGGCTGGATGAGAGTTTCTGCAGGCGGCTGGATGAGAGTTTCTGCAGGCGGCTGGATGAGAGTTTCTGCAGGCGGCTGGATGAGAGTTTCTGCAGGCGGCTGGAAGCAAGAGTCTGCAGGCGGCTGGAAGCAAGAGTCTGCAGGCGGCTGGAAGCAAGAGTCTGCAGGAAGCTGGAGACAAGGTTCTGCAGATGGCTGTATGCAAAGTTCATCAGGAGGCTGGGTGCAACAGTCTGCAGGAGGCTGGATGAGAGGTTCTGCAGGTGGCTGGATGAAAGGTTCTGCAGGCGGCTTGGTGCAAGAGTCTGCAGGCGGCTGGGTGCAAGAGTCTGCAGGCGGCTGGATGAGAGGTTCTGCAGCAGGCTGGACGAGAGGTTCTGCAGCAGGCTGGACGAGAGGTTCTGCAGCAGGCTGGACGAGAGGTTCTGCAGCAGGCTGGACGAGAGGTTCTGCAGCAGGCTGGACGAGAGGTTCTGCAGCAGGCTGGACGAGAGGTTCTGCAGCAGGCTGGACGAGAGGTTCTGCAGCAGGCTGGACGAGAGGTTCTGCAGGCGGCTGGAAGCAAGAGTCTGCAGGTGGCTGGGTGCAAGAGTCTGCAGGCTTTGGTGTCAAAGTTTGTAAGGTGATTCCACCTGGATCTGGTGCAACAGGTAGTGAATGGTGAATAGATGAAGTTGGGAAGTATTTCCGTTTATGCTTTGCTTTCTTGACAGTTCTCAAAGCGAGAACAGGCTCTTGGTATGTAACTGGATACTGCTTTAACCAAGGTGTAGATCTTTTTGCAGTCTGAAGGGGAACTGACTTGTGATTAGAAGCAGGTTTAGCCACTGAGCACTGTGTGAGCTGGTCATTAGAAATATTAGCAGAAGGAAAGTAAGTGGACAGAACTCTCTCCCATGCATCAATTAAAGGAGAAACAGACCTTTGCATGCACACACCCAAATCAACCAAAGTTTTTGCAGATTTTATACATGCGGAAACAAATTGTTCATCTTTTTGAGCATAATAGCTAATAAAAGACCTCCAATCATCATTCAAATCATTAAACAGACACTCAATCTCCCATTTTCCAAACGGAGGGTCCCAGTCACTTTTAATGGGAGCAGATAGATTACTCTGAACATAGCTTAAAGGGTTAATTGGCTTAATCTGTTGATTAGGCTGATAATAGGTTGTTGTAGCTGGATTTTTAGCTACCAAGAGACTTTGCAGAATTTGCAGCAGGGCTTGTACATCAGACACTGAAAAAATATTTTGCTGCACAAAATAATTAATTTGTGAAATTAATTGCTGCAATTCATCATAAGAGTAATCTAAAAACTCTTTATAACAGTGTTTTCTATCCTCCTCTGCAAATATGGCAAAGTAATCTATGTCCTGCGGAGTCCAGTTTAACCCCATGGCTGGAACAAATGAACCTTCAGTATTTCCTAGTGACTGTTTTGGCTAGTTCATTCTGTAACGAGCAGTGCACACAGATTTGCACTGAATGCAGAATGTCACTTAATGTGGAAATACTGAAGACCAAAACCAGGGTAAATGTGAAATAAAGTAATGATTTATTTACAAGGACAGGATATATACACAAGTGATGCTGCAATTGGTGCATGAACATAAATACAAATGAATTGTACAACTAGCAATATGATTGCAGGCAATTGTCTTGCGATCAGACGTACACAAACCAATAATAATATATACAGTGTGCACACAGTGAACCCCGAACCCTGTCTAACTAAGCTAACTAACTAATATATACACAGGATAATATACAACCAAGCGCAGGACATATGCAGCAGGCAATAGGTTAGTCAACAAGCCGAGATCAGATACCAGGACATCAAGCAATACAATCACTGAGCAGAAGAATAGTCAAACAAAGCCAATATCATAAACCAGGGAATCAAACAATCAGGTAACAGGCAGACAGGTTACAGGTAACAGGAATCAGGTAACAGGAATCAGGTAACAGGAATCAGGTAACAGGAATCAGGTAACAGGAATCAGGTAACAGGAATCAGGTAACAGGAATCAGGTAACAGGAATCAGGTAACAGGAATCAGGTAACAGGAATCAGGTAACAGGAATCAGGTAACAGGAATCAGGTAACAGGGAAAGGACCAGAACACAGGCTCTAGGCTATCATCACCAATGAACTAGCAACAGTGTTCTGTTGTAGCTGGACTTTTATACTCTGCAGCATGGTCATGTGACCTCTTCCAAGGCTGCAGAGACACAGTTCTTGAATACAGAGACCTCTGCTGGTGGGCAGAGGGAACTTCAGGAGGAATGTACAATGTTCTTGAAATGAGAGGGGACATCTGCTGGTGAACAGAGGAAGTCCATACAGTTCACAAACGTCACCAGCAGGAACAGATCGTGATAATAATACACCTAGCTTGCAGTGATAATCAAGCAGAAGCTGAGCAAGTCAGCCAATTAGTTGGAGAGGGCTTCAGTTGCATATAGACAATGGCTATATGACCAGCAGGGGGCACCAGCGTGCAGGATATTCCCTCTCATCTGCCCCCCTCCTAACTAAACTGCATGGGATACTACAATAATTAAAAACAATGGTGCATGAGCCAGCCTGGGGCCCCGGGAACTCTCACTGCCCGGGGCCCCAGAACCAGCATCTAACACCATATGTGAGCGCAGCCAAAACCTTGGAGCTGCCACCTCCAAGGCCTGTCTCCTACTGCTCTAAAACTTACCAAACACACAATTGGAGAAACTCACTCCCAAACAGTTCTCTGCTGCTTTATAAAGCCTGCAGGCTGCTTATAAGCTGCACTCACATATGGTGTTAGATGCTGGTTCTGGGCAGTGAGAGTTCCCGGGGCCCCAGGCTGGCTCATGCACCATTGTTTTTAAGTTAGGAGGGGGCAGATGAGAGGGAATATCCTGCACGCTGGTGCCCCCTGCTGGTCATATAGCCATTGTCTATATGCAACTGAAGCCCTCTCCAACTAATTGGCTGACTTGCTCAGCTTCTGCTTGATTATCACTGCAAGCTAGGTGTATTATGTGTGCACTTCTCATTGGCCTATAAGCAGCCTGCAGGCTTTATAAAGCAGCAGAGAACTGTTTGGGAGTGAGTTTCTCCAATTGTGTGTTTGGTAAGTTTTAGAGCAGTAGAAGACAGGCCTTGGAGGTGGCAGCTCCAAGGTTTTGGCTGCGCTCACATATGGTGTTAGATGCTGGTTCTGGGGCCCCGGGTAGTGAGAGTTCCCGGGGCCCCAGGCTGGCTCATGCACCATTGTTTTTAACAGATGTAAACACTGCACTTGGGAGGTGATCTGATGTCGGATCTGCGGGCGATCTATTGGTGTGGGTGGGTAATCAGATTGCCCGCAAGGGGCAGGTTAGGGGCTGATTGATGGGTGGCAGTGACAGGGGGTGATTAATGGGTGATTGATGGGTGATTGACAGGTGATTGACAGGTGATTGGCAGGTGATCAGGGGCGATAGATGCATACAGTACACAGGGGGGGGGGGTCTGGGGAGAATCTGAGGGGTGGGGGGTGATCAGGAGGGAGCAGGGGGCAGTTTAGGGTTAAAAAAATATAGCGTTTTTAGATAGTGACAGGGAGTGATTGATGGGTGATTAGGGGGGTGATTGGGTGCAAACAGCGGTCTGGGGGGTGGGCAGGGGGGGTCTGAGGGGTGCTGTGGGCGATCAGAGGGAAGGGGGGGCAGGATCAGTGTGCTTGGTGCAGACTAGGGTGGTTGCAGCCTGCCCTGATGGTCCCTCGGACACTGGGACCACCAGGGCAGGGGGCAGCCAGTATAATAGGCTTTGTATAAATTACAAAGCCTATTATACACTATCCGTGCAGCGATCCGGGTGCTAGTAACTCGCCGGCGCTTCCGAACGGCCGGCGGGTTACAGCGCGGGGGGGCAGAGCCAGTCGCCGGCAGCTGATCGCGTCACGAATGACGCGATCGCCGCATAACCACGCCCGCCGCCGCCACCACCGCCGATGGGCGTATTGCGGTCATTTGGGCCCAGCCCTTGCCGCCGCCCATCGGCTTAAGGCGGTCGGCAAGTGGTTAAAGGGTGCCGGATATAGCTGAAACTTTTTTTACGACTATATAAATGCAGCTACAAGTTCGGTTATATCAGCAGGTGACTAAAATTGGTTATACAGTATCGGTTAATTTGGTGATATTAATTCAAAATAACATATACCGTATTTTTCGGACTATAAGACGCACCTAGGTTTAGAGGACAAAAACCAGGCAAAAAAAAAAAAATACTAAACCTGGTGCGTCCATAGTGCAGGGACGTCTTAGGGACCCCCCCAATTATGTTTCCCTTGTGCCTCATGTGTCCTCCTCTGCCCCCTTGTCCTCTATTGTCCCCCCTGTCATCTTCTGTTCCCCTGGGTCCCCGTCCCTGTGTGTGGTGTCCCATCCCTGTGTGCAGTGTCCCCTATGCCCTATCCCTGTGTGCGGTGTCCCATCCAAGTGTGCAGTGTCCCATTTATGTGTGCAGTGTCCCATCCATGTGTGCAGTGTCCCATCCCTGTGTGCAGTGTCCCCCTGTGTCCCATCCCTGTGTGCAGTGTCCCTCTGTGTCCCATTCTTGTCTGCAGTGTCCCCTTGTGCCCAATACTTGTGTGCAGTGTCCCCCTATGCCCTATCCTTGTGTGCGGTGCCCCCATGTCCCATCCATGTGTGCAGTGTTCCATCCATGTGTGTGGTGTCCCCCTGTGTCCCACCCATGAGTGTTGTGTCCCCCTGTGTCCCACCCATGTGTACTGTGTCCCATCCATGTGTGCAGTGTCCCCCATGTCCCAGTCCCTGCTTGCGGTGTCCCCCTGCGTCCCATCAATGTGCGTGGTGTCCCCCTGTGTCCCATCAATGTGTGTGGTGTCCCCCTGCATCACATGCCTGTGTGTGGTGTCTCCCTGTGTCCTGTCCCTGTGTACTGTGTCCCCATCCTTGCATTTAGTGTCCCCCTGTGTCCTGTATACCATAGCTTCTCCCCCCATTCCTCAGGCTAATAAGAAAACAGCCCTCGACCAATCAGGTGGGGGGTGCTGCCCCAGACTGTCAGTTACAAAGCTTACTGCTTCTGATGGCTTTTCACAGCACCCAAGGTGCTGTTGAGGGTGAGATCAATGGCTTTGTCTGCTATTATGCAGAGACTGACCTGCTTGCGTCTCTCCAACTTGACGCTTGTACTGCAGTAAATTCGCCATCTGCCTCTACCCACCACGTGCAGCCCAGAAACACAGCGTGGCAGTGCTTAGCGGCAGGATACACGCAAAATCCGCACGGTGGAAAGCCGTGCTGTCACAGCCCAATACAGGCGCCGGGTGAAGCTCCGCCCGCATTGTACCGTGATTGGCCCGAATGATCCCGCCCACGGGACTACCGGGCCCTGTAAAAAGAAGAAGCAGGAGAAGTGACCGTCTGGGGCAGTGCCCCCCGCCTGATTGGTCGCTGGCCACTTCCATCATTGGAGCTGCTCGCTGCGGATTGAGGAGTCGGGGAAAACATGGTATGCTGGACACGGGGGACAGCAAACTTAGGGATGGCAACATCAGATGCGGGGACACCGGACACAGGGACATCATATGCGGGGACACAGGGGGACATCAGATGCGAGAACACCGGACACAGGGGGACATCAGATGCGGGGAAACGGAACACGGGGACATCAGATTGGGGACACCGGACATAGGGACATCAGATTGGGGACACCGGACATGGGGACATCAGATGCGGGGACACACTGGACACGGGGACATCAGATGCAGGCACATCAGACGCAAGGACAGGGAAACGGGGCAATTTACACAGGGGGACATCGAACATAGGGACATGGGACACTGCACACATAGAAGGAACACTGCACACATGGGTGGGAAACCACGCACAGGGATGGTGGTCACTGTCAGACACAGGGGGACAGAGGAAAAACATAGGCACTGGTGGTACATTCGGACTATAAGACGCACTGACTTTTCCCCCCCACTTTTGGGGGAGAAAAAGTTCGTCTTATAGCCTGAAAAATACGGTATGTTTGACATGAAATGCGGCGAAGGTTAGGCACCATCGGGGGGGGGGGGGGGGAGGATAGAGCTAGGCATCACAAGGCGGGAGTCTTAGGGTTCGTCATCACCAAGGGGGGCCTTAGGGTTAGGCACCACTGGGGGTGGGGTTCTTAGGTTTAAGCACCACTAGGGCTAAAACACGTACTGTACTATGTAAAATAAATGGGGCATACACATGTATCATTACTATGCTAACAATACATTCAACCTTTATGCAGTCTTCCCAGACATACAGTATGTAGTATAATGCTAGCGGCTAGCCTATTCAAACTTTATCCAATATGCTGCATGCAGTGTTCAAGAAATGTGATCAACTGTAGCTGAGAAATGCCCAAGCAAACAGTGATCCTGCTAGATTTTTTTAAACATTGAACAGGAATGAATGTTGGGTGTACCATGGATAGTTGGATGTGCAGCTGTCAACCAACCACTGGGGAAACTATTTTACACAGAAGGAACAAAAAAAATCTCCTAGGAGAAAACATGGGAGAAAAGTTAAGTTAATTGAATAAGGGCTGATATGTGTTAGGTTTTATTTTATTTCATTTTGGAGGGGTGAGAGGTTGACAGTGAAATTATTTTTATTAGCTTAGCCTATGGATCTAATATGGCAGCTGTCAATGTTGTCTTTATTTAGTGCAGAAAGCTTATCCAGCAATATAAACCAGAAACATTTTATATGAATGGACAGAACATTTATTAGTCAAGTAAGGGATTGTTCATTCAGGCTGCATTTTTTATTTTAAAAAAATTCCAAATCCTGGACACGTCACAGAGTTCCGCCACCGATTTGAGCCAGGTATAATATAAAAGGTGATATGATTAACTTTTAACTTGGAAATCTGACTAAAGCTTAGCGTGCCAAGACATGTAGTAGTCTATAAAAGTTCAAACAGTTCCTCCTTATAACAAATATTTAATAAAGCAACATCAAATAGATATTTGTGAGTGCTATATTAGAGCCAACAACCAAAGTGTGATGACAGGTATATTTACATAGTTTGGTTGAAGAAAAACATCCCTCCAACCGGTAGGAAGAAGAAAAAAAAAGTTTACAAATTAGGTGCATTTCTGTCCTGTGCCCTCACTTATTCTAGTTGATCCAGAGGAAGGCAAAAAAAGGCTTGGAGCAATTAACTTTTAAGGGGAATAAATTCCTTTCCTGCTCCAGGTGGCAGTCAAATAAAATCCCAGGATCAAATCTGCAGGGAATTACCTAGTAATTATAGCCTTGGATGTCCTTCAGTGTAAGGAAAGCATCCAAGCCTCCTTGAAAAGCAGATACAGAATTTGCTATAGCTACTTCCTGTGGTCAAATTTACCACATTTTAACCACTCTTACTGTAAAGAACCCTCTCCTAAATAGATGGCAAATCCTTTTTCCTATATACGCAGATCATTTCTCCTTGTCCTTTGTGCAAACCTAGGGATAAAAAAATCTGCTGAGCTTTTATATTGTCCTCTTATGCATTTATACATCTTTATCAGATCACCTCTTAAGCATTTTTTTTCCAAATAAATCCGGTTTGTTAAACTTTTCTTAGTAAGTAAGACATTCCATTCCTTTTAATAAGTTAGTTGCCTGCCTTTGTACTTGTTTTAGTATGTCAATGTCCTTTTCCTTCCCATAGTGCGGTGCCCAATCCTGTATCCCATACTCCAAATGTGGCCTCACAAGTGATTTATACAGATGGATTAGGATACTTGCATATTGTGATTTTATTTTCCATTTTATACATCCCAGAATTGTATTTGCTTTTGCTGATGCTTGGTATTGATTAAGGTTGTTTAACTTGTTATCATGTAGAATTTCCAAGTCCTTCTCCAAGTCTGATGCTCACAACTGTATGCTATTGATCTTATATGATGCTCTACCATTGACACATCCAAGGTGCATGACCTTACATTTATCTAAATTAAATTTCATCTACTACCTGTCTGCCTATATGGCCATGCTTTTGAGATACTGTTGTAAAATGTCTCTGTTCTGCTTAGTGTTTACTATTCTGCATAATTTTGTATCATCTGCAAAGATGGCAATATTACTCTGTATTCCATCTGCTAGCTCAATAATACAGTGGGATGCAAAAGTTTGGGCAACCTTGTTAATTGTCATGATTATCCTGTATAAATCGTTGGTTGTTGCAATATTTCATCTTTGTCACTGATTCCTGGACATTGGTCTCCAGAATCTGCTGATAATGAGTGGAATCCATGCGTCCCTCAACTTTGACAAGATTCCCAGTCCCTGCACTGGCCACACAGCCCCAGAACATGTTGGAACCACCACCATATTTTACTGTAGGTAGCAGGTGTTTTTCTTGGAATGATGTGTTGTTTTTTCTCCATACATAACACCCCTTGTTATGCCCAAATATCTTAATTTTAGTTTCATCAGTCCACAGCATCTTATTCCAAAATTAAGCTGGCTTGTCCAAATGTTCTTTAGCATACCTCAAGCAGCTCTGTTTGTGCTGTGGGCGGAGAAAAGGCTTCCTCTGCATCATTCTCGCATATAGCATCTGTGACAATCCAGCCCCGCGATCCCGTCGAGATCTGTGCCCGTTAGCGTCCGCAGGAAGTACGGGAACAGACGGCCAACAAGACCGGTTGCTGGATCGTCAGAGGTAGAAGAAAGAAAAAGCGACAGAGCGTGCCAATCCCATCTAATCTGCTCCCGTTAGCATACGCAGGAAGTACGGTGAACAGACTGACAAAGATTGGTCGCGCAGCTGCCGACAATATGTAATGGGACAAACATCCACCAATCCCGTATTACTAGGCCACTGTTGCCATGCAGGTCTCATGCACTAGAGACTGCTGGAGGCAAATTCACTGTGTGCGTAGTAAACTGTTAAGATTGGTTGGAGGTGCCCATACATGTACAATTCTGATTGTATATACAATTGGTAAATAAAAAATATCGATTTCGCGCTGGAAATCGGGTAAATACACTGCCACCACTCTCTCGCGTTCCGTAGGGAGGAAAGAGACTCCCGCTATCATAATACGGTAGCCAGCCCAATCACGTTCGACATGCTCCAGTCACCGTTCGGGGAATAGTCACTTCCGACGGCTTAAAGACTGTGAGCAATGTGACGTTAAAGAACGGAGGTGGACATACCAGGATAAGTGAGGCGCTTCTGTGAGTGAACCAGCGAGGGTCGGACGACAGTGGAGTCCATAAAGTGTGCCCAGCCTGGCAACGGGGGAGAGCCCGTGGAAAAACTCTGTGTGCAATATAACTTTCTGGACATGTGAGTGCAATTGTATAATAAATGTGATTTTAAGAAGACAGTATTACGCTATGTGAGAATTTCTTCCTTTGAGGTATTGCAACCTATAGAAGGATCAAGGAAACAGAGCAGCAATTGGTGCCAGGATCCTGAGGAGCCTGGGATCACTGGAATTGAGCGTGGTTGGCCAGTCTAATAGTGGCCAAGACATCTGGTGAGTGTATCACTAGTGGGTGTCTATGGTGGAGGTATTGCTGACTTTTGATGCATCAATGCTGGAATAGGAATATGGACAGTATATTGGAGCATATGGAGTTGGAGCAATGAGGGTGTGCGCTGAACATTTATAAAATCGAATTTTAATTTACAATCGAGAAACGAAAGTTATCGATTTCACACAGGAAATCTGGTACTAGCTAATCCTAGAAGGAAGAAACGGTTATTAACAACCTAGCTAGCAAATCAACAATTTATAAGCAAATCATAAAACAATGCGGTAGTATGACTGACTCTTCAGAGGGCAGATTCGTTATAGCAGCAATCAGATGACCAGAAAAGGCACACGACTGAGCGATAAAAATCGTTAGTTTATTTCTAAACTACATACACACAGCTTATTTTAGAACAGATTGATTTGACAGAGAGAAGAGATGAAAAGAAACAGAATGTCCGAATATACAGTTCAAATACCGTTATTGGTAGTCCATGCGGCAATCAAAGTCTTTGGCAAAAGTCCAAAATGGCGGTTGCCATGCAGCCTTAGGCCTTTGTGAAAAAGTTCCAAGATGGAGGTTTTGGCCCGTGTCCTTGTAGGCTGCCAGGATGTTACTAGGCATCAGATTGAAGGTAAAGGACCCAGAGCTTTCTGGGCTCTGTGGTTATAGCCCCCACTCCAGCAAGGAGAGGTTAGGGGGCGTGGATCACACACCTCTTTGGAACAGGAGATCTCCCCGCCCCTCGCACGAACCCAAAATTATATCTGAGTCATGATAGGTGTGCTAATCTTCAAACCATACAGGTTATGTTAAATCTAATAACATTTTCAGGTCAATCAGAATTTAACGATAACAATGATATCAAACTTGGGGGGTTTAGAGTGAACGGTGACCCCAAAATGCATATCTCTGCTTTGGCAGGGCTTACCTTGAATTCAGAAACATCCAATTGTGTGGTTGGTTCCGAATTTCCTAATAAGCGGGTTCTAAAGGCTGTTGCCTATTTGGAAAGCCATCTTTATGACAAAAGATGGATTTCATATTTGTGAGGTCACAGATAGGTTTCCTAACTGTCAGTGAGAAAGCCAGCTGTTGTCTCTAAGTGGCTTCTGCAAGAGGTTAGCAGGACCTCCTGTGGCTGCTCTTTTCATGTACGGAGCTGAAGAGCCGCCAAGTCTGAGTTGGGGCAGTGGAGGTGTGAGATTTCCCTCTTTCTGCCTGGTTGGGGGTCCCTGAATGCCCAGGACCCTTTGTCACACGGAGGTGCGAAAAAACTAGGTAATAAGAGCATTTGCTACATTTGACCAGGGAGAGGAACTGTTAACCCCTGGCTTCCCCAGGGCCGGATTTGTACTTTTTACCGCCCAAGGCCAACTATACCGTCTGTATGGTTGTTATCTTTATGTGCCCCAATGAGAATTCTCCTTACTTTCCATCATTGGATGTCAGACAATAACTATTTAAGTAATACGCATATAGATTATAAATTATGTTTTCCATAAGAACTGTTATGTTTGCCATCTCCTTAATGATGGACCCATTGTGTCAACATGAGAGTTAGGCTGATGTGTACCTGCAGGATTGCATAGATGACTCACGTACAGGACAGAAAGTTCAAAGGTTAAAGCTGTCTTTGTAGATAGGGATGGCTGCATAGAACAGCTTTACTGCCCCTCACTGAGCCGCCCCTAAAATTTCTGGTGCCCTAGGCCATGGCCTATGTGGCCTTGCCAGAAATCCGGCCCTGGGCTTCCGTGGTCTTTTTATAAACCAAGCCTTTCCCTAGCTGCTGTCATTTTGTTAATAGTGGCAACAGGGAATATTTCATAAGGCTCTAACTACCTATTTAGGACGAATAAACGTTGATTCGTCACACCTCCCCCTTTTAAGAGATTCGCTGGGGAGGAGTTAACAAGACTCTGAGTAAAGCAATCCACTGTCTGATGGGTCTGGTCTGCCACTTCCGGAAAGGCTGGGTTGCGCCTGACCTTGGGGGGTTGCCTTTTACCCATTGCATCGGTCAGTGGGTTAGTCAGGAGGCTACAGGGCTTGGCAAACTTCCTGTTCCCAGAGAGGCCTGTACCTCTGTCAGCTGACAGCTGTCCTAGTACCAGGGACGAGTGATCGCAGTGTTTCTCCCATGTCGAGCAGAACACAGGGATGTCATCCGGGTACGTGACTGTACAACCGTGCTTGCCCTTCAAACAGGTCGTTCCAGGCCTGTTGGAAGGTGGCTGGGGCATTCTTCCTACCAAAAGACATCCGCATCAAAGCGTTTAAGTCCAAGGGCAGGGTGAATGTGGATTCCAGGCGTGCCTCAAGCACGGTTGGAACCTGCCAGTATCCGAAGCTCCGATCCATGATCGTTAGGTAGTTGGCGGATGCCAGCCAATCCAACAGATCACCGAGAGGAGTCATGGGATACGCAACGGTTATTGGGATGTCGTCCGGCATCCTATAGGCCTCACAGAACCTGGTGGTCTGTAAACTAGAGGATTTGCGGAGGACAGCCATCTGTAACATCTCCTCATACTTCATCTTTACTTTTGCTTGCACCTCCAGAGAGGTGCTGTAGGGGATCTGCCATAAGGGCTTGTGAGTCCCCGGGTCCCTTCTGTGAACTGCTGTATCCTGCCCAGGGTTGCTGCGAAGATTTTGCTGTGGGGGCGCAGTGCGCTTCAGCGAGGCCTTCTGGGAGTACGAGAGGTGGGGGTTGACTTTCACATCATCCGCCAATCCTCGTGTGGGAGCAATCAAGCCTGACAGGGGACCTGTATCTTCCTGCTCTAATTGGCTGTACTCTTCTAGAACTAACTGCGTTCTGTCTGACTGGGCTTCTAACAGATCCACATGGACCGTGCTTTCACCTGGGGTGTCAGTTACATGGGGAATGGGTTCACTGGAGTAGTTACCATTCTCCCTGTACACCTGTAGTGGAGCTTCCGCTGCTGGCGGCTTAGTGGGCTGGCCACTAAGTACATGCAGGTCGGAGTCGCTCTGTAGTATCCTCACGGATGTGGGACTACAAATCTCAGCCAGCTGCCTAGTGCGATCTGAGGTCAGCTGCTGAAAACCAAACTCTCTGGGGTCAGAGCTGACAGGAATGCCTGCAGGCTCTGAGCTCAGATTACCAACAGTACTGTGTGTGTCTGTCTGCACAGGTACACCACAATACACATCCCCTTTTGGGTAAATCAAAATCACGTCAATATTGACATTGGTCTGGGGGTCAGAGATATCAGGGGAAGTCGAGACTTCTCCAGATAGTCCTGAGTCCAGACTACCGGTGACACTGAAAACGTCATCCAGCGTACTCTCACAAACATGCACAACATTATCAAAAGCATTTGCTTAACATGATATGTCATTTTTAGCATGAGTGTCACCCGCCTGAAAGTCAGAATTGTCAGAGGGAATCCCTGCTGTCAGCTCTGAGTTCATGCGGCTGGCCATAGGGCATGTAATGGCCAAAGAATGTACAGCGTTTCTATCACAATTATCACTGACACATGCAATATCATTAGTAATAACAGGTGCAGAAAGAGATAAAAGACAGTCAGTTGCTGGTACATATAAATCTGAGGGTACCTCCCGCCCAGCGTACAGTAGCAATAGCAGGTAAGGGGTTGACCTCTCCCTGTTTTCCCAAAGGTTTGTACAGTACCTGGTGGTCAGGGAGTCCTGCTGGGAACTCCTGCATATCAGCAGAAAATTCCGAAGGGCACACAAGCGTGCCTAGATCAGTGCCAAGCACAGGAGGAGAGGGAAACTCGGCAACAGCCCGCTCTGGAAAACCCATCCCCCATCTGGCCGTCTCGGGACCTGGGATAACAGGATTGTGGTGGTTGGGCCTGACTTCAGTCAGGGTGAGGAGCTTTTGTGGGAGAATATCTTCCTCTGTGGCAAGGTCGGAACAGACCAAGGAAACATCTGCTTCTGGAGCACTGGAGCAAAAGATGATCTGGTCGTCCACTGGAGCACTGTGACGATTTCCGGAACCGTAGAGCATCTCTGACACGCTGACAGGCAGTGCAGAGGGTGATGCAGGTGACGGATCAGGGTTGCTAGCCATCTTCGGGCTAGGGACGGTCGTTCTCTTCCTCTTGGGACAGAAGAACTTTATGTGGCCGGTTGCGCCACAAAGATTACACGTGCGAATGGCAGGTGTGTCAGACTGGGATGCAGCAATAGCAGCAGCTGCAGGTCTCGGTGGCACAAAGCTCACCGGACCAGGAGGAGCGAATGCAGTAGGTTTACCTCCTTCCAAGTCTTGGGACAGTGTTCTGTGACTGTCCAGCACCTAGTGTTGGGCGAACACTGTTCGCCACTGTTCGGGTTCTGCAGAACATCACCCTGTTCGGGTGATGTTCGAGTTCAGCCGAACACCTGATGGTGTTCGGCCAAACTGTTCGGCCATATGGCCGAACTAAGAGCGCATGGCCGAACGTTACCCAAACGTTCGGCTAGCGCTGTGATTGGCCGAACGGGTCACGTGTAGTGTTGGGCGAACATCTAGATGTTCGGGTTCGGGCCGAACATGGCCGCGATGTTCGGGTGTTCGAGCCGAACTCCGAACATAATGGAAGTCAATGGGGACCCGAACTTTTGTGCTTTGTAAAGCCTCCTTATATGCTACATACCCCAAATTTACAGGGTATGTGCACCTTGGGAGTGGGTACAAGAGGAAAAAAATTTTAGCAAAAAGAGCTTATAGTTTTTGAGAAAATCGATTTTAAAGTTTTAAAGGGAAAACTGTCTTTTAAATGCGGGAAATGTCTGTTTTCTTTGCACAGGTAACATGCTTTTTGTCGGCATGCAGTCATAAATGTAATACATATAAGAGGTTCCAGGAAAAGGGACTGGTAACGCTAACCCAGCAGCAGCACACGTGATGGAACAGGAGGAGGGTGGCGCAGGAGGAGAAGGCCACGCTTTGAGACACAACAACCCAGGCCTTGCATGAGGACAAGAAGCGTGCGGATAGCAATTTGCATTTTGTCGCCATGCAGTCATAAATGTAATACAGATGAGAGGTTCAATAAACAGGGACCGGAAACGCTAACCCATCACAGATGTTCATTGTTCATGTTACTTGGTTGGGGTCCGGGAGTGTTGCGTAGTCGTTTCCAATCCAGGATTGATTCATTTTAATTTGAGTCAGACGGTCTGCATTTTCTGTGGAGAGGCGGATACGCCGCCGATCTGTGACGATGCCTCCGGCAGCACTGAAGCAGCGTTCCGACATAACGCTGGCTGCCGGGCAAGCCAGCACCTCTATTGCGTACATTGCCAGTTTGTGCCAGGTGTCTAGCTTCGATACCCAATAGTTGAAGGGTGCAGATGGATTGTTCAACACAGCTATGCCATCTGACATGTAGTCCTTGACCATCTTCTCCAGGCGATCGGTGTTGCAGGTGGATCTGCACGCTTGCTGTTCTGTGTGCTGCTGCATGGGTGTCAGAAAATTTTCCCACTCCAAGGACACTGCCGATACCATTCCCTTTTGGGCACTAGCTGCGGCTTGTGTTGTTTGCTGCCCTCCTGGTCGTCCTGGGTTTGCGGAAGTCAGTCTGTCGGCGTACAACTGGCTAGAGGAGGGGGAGGATGTCAATCTACTCTCTAAAGTCTCCACAAGGGCCTGCTGGTATTCTTCCATTTTGACCTGTCTGGTTCTTTCTTCAAGCAGTTTTGGAACATTGTGTTTGTACCGTGGATCCAGAAGGGTATAAACCCAGTAATTGGTGTTGTCCAGAATGCGCACAATGCGTGGGTCGCGTTCAATGCAGTCCTAGGCCGAAGAGGTCATAGCCTAGGGTCACAAAAACCTGTTTATTTGGGCAATTTCAATGGTGGCGAGTCTGACGTACATAAATCGCAGCAATGGCCGTTAGCAACGTCTGAATCTCACGAAATGTCTTATGCAGGTAGAAGAAATATTGTTAGACTTGGGCTCCAAAGATGGGTTCCCTACATCTCTGCAAACCAGAGTTACAGGGCTCCAAATTTGGTAAAATCCCCCGTAGGCTTTCATTGGGCCTCCTATTTACAGTTCCAAAATCTCACATCTTTTCAAAGGGCAATTGCTCAGCAGTGGCAAATTTTCTAGCATTGTAGGGACCCTTAGGGGGAACATGACTGGTGAGTTTCGGGCCCCTAGGCCGAAGAGGTCATAGCCTAGGGTCACAAAAACCTGTTTATTTGGGCTATTTCAATGGTAGTGATGGTGACGTACATAAATCTCAACCATGGCCGTTAGCAACGTCTGAATCTCACGAAATGTCTCATGCAGGTAGAAGACATATTGTTAGACTTGGATTTCAAAGATGGGGTCCCTACATCTCTGCAAACCAGAGTTACAGGGGTCCAAAATTGGAAAAATCCCCCATAGGCTTTCATTGCCTCCCTATTTCACTTTCCAAAATCTCACATCTTTTCAAAGGGCAATTGCTCAGCAGTGGCAAATTTTCTAGCATTGTAGGGACCCTTAGGGGGAACATGACTGGTGAGTTTCAGGCCCCTAGGCCGAAGAGGTCATAGCCTAGGGTCACAAAAACCTGTTTATTTGGGCTATTTCAATGGTAGTGATGGTGACGTACATAAATCTCAGCCATGGCCGTTAGCAACGTCTGAATTTCACAAAATGTCTCATGCAGGTAGAAGACATATTGTTAGAATTGGATTCCAAAGATGGGGTCCCTACATCTCTGCAAACCAGAGTTACAGGGGTCCAAAATTGGTAAAATCCCCCATAGGCTTTTATTGGGCCTCCTATTTACAGTTCCAAAATCTCACATCTTTTCAAAGGGCAATGGCTCAGCAGTACCAAATTTTCTAGCATTGTAGGGACCCTTAGGGGGAACATGACTGCTGAGTTTCGGGCCCCTAGGCCGAAGAGGTCATAGCCTAGGGTCACAAAAACCTGTTTATTTGGGCTATTTCAATGGTAGTGATGGTGACGTACATAAATCTCAGCCATGGCCGTTAGCAACGTCTGAATTTCACGAAATGTCTCATGCAGGTAGAAGACATATTGTTAGACTTGGATTCCAAAGATGGGGTCCCTACATCTCTGCAAACCAGAGTTACAGGGCTCCAAAATTGGTAAAATCCCCCATAGGCTTTCATTGGGCCTCCTATTTACCGTTCCAAAATCTCACACCATTTCAAAGGGCAATGGCTCAGCAGTGGCAAAACTCACCAGTCATGATCCCCCTAAGGGTCCCTACAATGCTAGAAAATTTGGTACTGCTGAGCCATTGCCTTTTGAAAAGATGTGAGATTTTGGAAAGTGAAATAGGGAGGCAATGAAAGCCTATGGGGGATTTTACCAATTTTGGACCCCTGTAACTCTGGTTTGCAGAGATGTAGGGACCCCATCTTTGGAATCCAAGTCTAACAATATGTCTTCTACCTGCATGAGACATTTCATAAAATTCAGACGTTGCTAACGGCCATGGCTGAGATTTATGTACGTCACCATCACTACCATTGAAATAGCCCAAATAAACAGGTTTTTGTGACCCTAGGCTATGACCTCTTCGGCCTAGGGGCCCGAAACTCACCAGTCATGTTCCCCCTAAGGGTCCCTACAATGCTAGAAAATTTGGTACTGCTGAGCCATTGCCCTTTGAAAAGATGTGAGATTTTGGAAAGTGAAATAGGGAGGCAATGAAATCCTATGGGGGATTTTACCAATTTTGGACCCCTGTAACTCTGGTTTGCAGAGATGTAGGGACCCCATCTTTTGAATCCAAGTCTAACAATATGTCTTCTACCTGCATGAGACATTTCGTGAAATTCAGACGTTGCTAACGGCCATGGCTGAGATTTATGTACGTCACCATCACTACCATTGAAATAGCCCAAATAAACAGGTTTTTGTGACCCTAGGCTATGACCTCTTCGGCCTAGGGGCCCGAAACTCACCAGTCATGTTCCCCCTAAGGGTCCCTACAATGCTAGAAAATTTGGTACTGCTGAGCCATTGCCTTTTGAAAAGATGTGAGATTTTGGAAAGTGAAATAGGGAGGCAATGAAAGCCTATGGGGAATTTTACCAATTTTGGACCCCTGTAACTCTGGTTTGCAGAGATGTAGGGACCCCATCTTTGGAATCCAAGTCTAACAATATGTCTTCTACCTGCATGAGACATTTCATGAAATTCAGACGTTGCTAACGGCCATGGCTGAGATTTATGTACGTCACCATCACTACCATTGAAATAGCCCAAATAAACAGGTTTTTGTGACCCTAGGCTATGACCTCTTCGGCCTAGGGGCCCGAAACTCACCAGTCATGTTCCCCCTAAGGGTCCCTACAATGCTAGAAAATTTGGTACTGCTGAGCCATTGCCCTTTGAAAAGATGTGAGATTTTGGAAAGTGAAATAGGGAGGCAATGAAATCCTATGGGGGATTTTACCAATTTTGGACCCCTGTAACTCTGGTTTGCAGAGATGTAGGGACCCCATCTTTGGAATCCAAGTCTAACAATATGTCTTCTACCTGCATGAGACATTTCGTGAGATTCAGACGTTGCTAACGGCCATGGCTGAGATTTATGTACGTCACCATCACTACCATTGAAATAGCCCAAATAAACAGGTTTTTGTGACCCTAGGCTATGACCTCTTCGGCCTAGGGGCCCGAAACTCACCAGTCATGTTCCCCCTAAGGGTCCCTACAATGCTAGAAAATGTGGTACTGCTGAGCCATTGCCCTTTGAAAAGATGTGAGATTTTGGAAAGTGAAATAGGGAGGCAATGAAATCCTATGGGGGATTTTACCAATTTTGGACCCCTGTAACTCTGGTTTGCAGAGATGTAGGGACCCCATCTTTGGAATCCAATTCTAACAATATGTCTTCTACCTGCATGAGACATTTCGTGAGATTCAGACGTTGCTAACGGCCATGGCTGAGATTTATGTACGTCACCATCACTACCATTGAAATAGCCCAAATAAACAGGTTTTTGTGACCCTAGGCTATGACCTCTGCGGCCTAGGGGCCCGAAACTCACCAGTCATGTTCCCCCTAAGGGTCCCTACAATGCTAGAAAATTTGGTACTGCTGAGCCATTGCCCTTTGAAAAGATGTGAGATTTTGGAAAGTGAAATAGGGAGGCAATGAAAGCCTATGGGGGATTTTACCAATTTTGGAGCCCTGTAACTCTGGTTTGCAGAGATGTAGAGACCCCATCTTTGGAATCCAAGTCTAACAATATGTCTTCTACCTGCATGAGACATTTTGTGAAATTCAGACGTTGCTAACGGCCATGGCTGAGATTTATGTACGTCACCATCACTACCATTGAAATAGCCCAAATAAACAGGTTTTTGTGACCCTAGGCTATGACCTCTTCGGCCTAGGGGCCCGAAACTCACCAGTCATGTTCCCCCTAAGGGTCCCTACAATGCTAGAAAATTTGGTACTGCTGAGCCATTGCCCTTTGAAAAGATGTGAGATTTTGGAAAGTGAAATAGGGAGGCAATGAAATCCTAAGGGGGATTTTACCAATTTTGGACCCCTGTAACTCTGGTTTGCAGAGATGTAGGGACCCCATCTTTGGAATCCAAGTCTAACAATATGTCTTCTACCTGCATGAGACATTTCATGAAATTCAGACGTTGCTAACGGCCATGGCTGAGATTTATGTACGTCACCATCACTACCATTGAAATAGCCCAAATAAACAGGTTTTTGTGACCCTAGGCTATGACCTCTTCGGCCTAGGGGCCCGAAACTCACTAGTCATGTTCCCCCTAAGGGTCCCTACAATGCTAGAAAATTTGGTACTGCTGAGCCATTGCCCTTTGAAAAGATGTGAGATTTTGGAAAGTGAAATAGGGAGGCAATGAAATCCTATGGGGGATTTTACCAATTTTGGACCCCTGTAACTCTGGTTTGCAGAGATGTAGGGACCCCATCTTTGGAATCCAAGTCTAACAATATGTCTTCTACCTGCATGAGACATTTCGTGAGATTCAGACGTTGCTAACGGCCATGGCTGAGATTTATGTACGTCACCATCACTACCATTGAAATAGCCCAAATAAACAGGTTTTTGTGACCCTAGGCTATGACCTCTTCGCCCTAGGGGCCCGAAACTCACCAGTCATGTTCCCCCTAAGGGTCCCTACAATGCTAGAAAATTTGGTACTGCTGAGCCATTGCCCTTTGAAAAGATGTGAGATTTTGGAAAGTGAAATAGGGAGGCAATGAAATCCTAAGGGGGATTTTACCAATTTTGGACCCCTGTAACTCTGGTTTGCAGAGATGTAAGGACCCCATCTTTGGAATCCAAGTCTAACAATATGTCTTCTACCTGCATGAGACATTTCGTGAGATTCAGACGTTGCTAACGGCCATGGCTGAGATTTATGTACGTCAACATCACTACCATTGAAATAGCCCAAATAAACAGGTTTTTGTGACCCTAGGCTATGACCTCTTCGGCCTAGGGGCCCGAAACTCACCAGTCATGTTCCCCCTAAGGGTCCCTACAATGCTAGTAAATTTGGTACTGCTGAGCCATTGCCCTTTGAAAAGATGTGAGATTTTGGAAAGTGAAATAGGGAGGCAATGAAAGCCTATGGGGGATTTTACCAATTTTGGAGCCCTGTAACTCTGGTTTGCAGAGATGTAGAGACCCCATCTTTGGAATCCAAGTCTAACAATATGTCTTCTACCTGCATGAGACATTTCGTGAAATTCAGACGTTGCTAACGGCCATGGCTGAGATTTATGTACGTCACCATCACTACCATTGAAATAGCCCAAATAAACAGGTTTTTGTGACCCTAGGCTATGACCTCTTCGGCCTAGGGGCCCGAAACTCACCAGTCATGTTCCCCCTAAGGGTCCCTACAATGCTAGAAAATTTGGTACTGCTGAGCCATTGCCCTTTGAAAAGATGTGAGATTTTGGAAAGTGAAATAGGGAGGCAATGAAAGCCTACGGGGGATTTTACCAAATTTGGAGCCCTGTAACTCTGGTTTGCAGAGATGTAGGGAACCCATCTTTGGAGCCCAAGTCTAACAATATGTCTTCTACCTGCATGAGACATTTCGTGAGATTCAGACGTTGCTAACGGCCATTGCTGCGATTTATGTACGTCAGACTCGCCACCATTGAAATTGCCCAAATAAACAGGTTTTGTGACCCTAGGCTATGACCTCTTCGGCCTATGACTGCATTGAACGCGACCCACGCATTGTGCGCATTCTGGACAACACCAATTACTGGGTTTATACCCTTCTGGATCCACGGTACAAACACAATGTTCCAAAACTGCTTGAAGAAAGAGCCAGAAAGGTCAAAATGGAAGAATACCAGCAGGCCCTTGTGGAGACTTTAGAGAGGAGATTGACATCCTCCCCCTCCTCTAGCCAGTTGTACGCCGACAGACTGACTTCCGCAAACCCAGGACGACCAGGAGGGCAGCAAACAACACAAGCCGCAGCTAGTGCCCAAAAGGGAATGGTATCGGCAGTGTCCTTGGAGTGGGAAAATTTTCTGACACCCATGCAGCAGCACACAGAACAGCAAGCGTGCAGATCCACCTCCAACACCGATCGCCTGGAGAAGATGGTCAAGGACTACATGTCAGATGGCGTAGCTGTGTTGAACAATCCATCTGCACCCTTCAACTATTGGGTATCGAAGCTAGACACCTGGCACAAACTGGCAATGTACGCAATAGAGGTGCTGGCTTGCCCGGCAGCCAGCGTTATGTCGGAATGCTGTTTCAGTGCTGCCGGAGGCATCGTCACAGATCGGCGGCGTATCCGCCTCTCCACAGAAAATGCAGACCGTCTGACTCAAATTAAAATGAATCAATCCTGGATTGGAAACGACTACGCAACACTCCCGGACCCCAACCAAGTAACATGAACAATGAACATCTGTGATGGGTTAGCGTTTCCGGTCCCTGTTTATTGAACCTCTCATCTGTATTACATTTATGACTGCATGGCGACAAAATGCAAATTGCTATCCGCACGCTTCTTGTCCTCATGCAAGGCCTGGGTTGTTGTGTCTCAAAGCGTGGCCTTCTCCTCCTGCGCCACCCTCCTCCTGTTCCATCACGTGTGCTGCTGCTGGGTTAGCGTTACCGGTCCCTTTTCCTGGAACCTCTTATATGTATTACATTTATGACTGCATGCCGACAAAAAGCATGTTACCTGTGCAAAGAAAACAGACATTTCCCGCATTTAAAAGACAGTTTTCCCTTTGAAACTTTAAAATCGATTTTCTCAAAAACTATAAGCTCTTTTTGCTAAATTTTTTTCCCTCTTGTACCCACTCCCAAGGTGCACATACCCTGTAAATTTGGGGTATGTAGCATGTAAGGAGGCTTTACAAAGCACAAAAGTTCGGGTCCCCATTGACTTCCATTATGTTCGGAGTTCGGCTCGAACACCCGAACATCGCGGCCATGTTCGGCCTGTTCGGCCCGAACCCGAACATCTAGATGTTCGTCCAACACTACCAGCACCAGGGTCCTCTGGCTGTCAGGTACAGGAACCTGATTGTACGCCCTCTCAGAGGTGCGCACAGGAAAGTCTCGTTCCGTGCCCTCTTCCATGGCAGGAAGATTTGCTGTGGGGGTCATGGGTAGAGGTTCGCATCTCTCCACTGAAACACATAGTGAAGAGTGCTGATTCGATTGGGTTAGCTGGGCCAACTCCAATTCACGCTGGAGCTGTAGCGCGTTGTCCTGGAGATCCCACTGGCGCATCCACTCTTGGTGCTCCTGGTATCTGCGCAGATCCTCGCCGGTCAGGTTTGCCAACTCCAATTCCCGCTGGAGTCGTCGCTCCTTGGCCTGGAGAACAAACTGGCGCAGCCACTCTTGGTGCTCTGCTTCACGCTGGAGCTCCTCCGCCTCATGCTGGAGCATCTCTGCCTTATGCTGGCGCTGGCATTCTCGGAACTCCTGGTACAAGCGCAGATCCTCGCCGGTCAGGTTTGCCAACCACTCCGGGGTTTTCAGGACTGCAGGGAATAGAGGCATTAAGCAAGGTGGCGACAAGGTTTCCATCTCTGGGGTAATGCCACTAGCTCAGCCTTGTCTGTGCTGCAAGCAGCAATGCCGTGCGATTCGCAGAGGGCATGTAAGTTAGGAACTGACCAATTCTGGTGAAACTGAACTGAATCAGACATTCGGAAGAGAAAAGTATAAGGAAGAATAGGGTATAGCGAAGAAAAGGTTAGGAAATGTAGACCAATCTATTCGCTATCAATGTGTACCGTTTTGTGCCCAGAACTTCGGTTCTGCAAGACAGGATACTTAGTGACCACTGTCTTATTATTCTGGTTGCAAAGACTGAGTCTGTCAGATCTTTGCGCTCTGATTTCCCAAAAGCTGGCTATGCCTGGTTTTGGGGTGTGCTATCACCACCACTGCCAACCAATGTGACAATCCAGCCCCGTGATCCCGTTGAGATCTGCTCCCGTTATCGTACGCAGGAAGTACGGGCGCAGACGGACAACGAGACCGGTTGCTGGATCGTCAGAGGTAGAAGAAAGAAAAAGCGACAGAGCGTGCCAAACCCGTCTAATCTGCTCCCGTTAGCATACGCAGGATGTACGGTGAACAGACTGACAAAGATTGGTCGCGCAGCTGCCGACAATATGTAATGGGACAAACATCCACCAATCCTGTATTACTAGGCCACTGTTGCCATGCAGGTCTCATGCACTAGAGACTGCTGGAGGCAAATTCACTGTGTGCGTAGTAAACGGTTAAGATTGGTTGGAGGTGCCCATACATGTACAATTCTGATTGTATATACAATCGGTAAACAAAAAATATCGATTTTGCGCTGGAAATCGGGTAAATACACTGCCACCACTCTCTCGCGTTCTGTAGGGAGGAAAGAGACTCCCGCTATCATAATACGGTAGCCAGCCCAATCACGTTCGACATGCTCCAGTCATCGTTCGGGGAATAGTCACTTCTGACGGCTTAAAGACTGTGAGCAATGTGACGTTAAAGAAAGGTTACTGGGTCCCTATCTGATGCAATCTCGAATTTTAAATTACAATCGAGAAACGAAAGCTATCGATTTCGCACAGGAAATCTGGTACTAGCTAACCCTAGAAGGAAGAAACGGTTATTAACAACCTAGCTAGCAAATCAACAATTTATAAGCAAATCATAAAACAATGCGGTAGTATGACTGACTCTTCAGAGGGCAGATTCGTTATAGCAGCAATCAGATGACCAGAAAAGGCACACGACTGAACGATAAAAATCGTTAGTTTATTTCTAAACTACATATACATAGCTTATTTTAGAACAGATTGATTTGACAGAGAGAAGAGATAAAAAGAAACAGAATGTCCGAATATACAGTTCAAATACCGTTATTGGTAGTCCATGCGGCAATTAAAGTCTTTGGCGAAAGTCCAAAATGGCGGTTGCCATGCGGCCTTAGGCCTTTGTAAAAAAGTTCCAAGATGGAGGTTTTGGCCCGTGTCCTTGCGGGCTGCCAGGATGTTACTAGGCATCAGATTGAAGGTAAAGGACCCAGAGCTTTCTGAGCTCTGTGGTTATAGCCCCCACTCCAGCAAGGAGGGGTTAGGGGGCGTGGATCACACACCTCTTTGGAACAGGAGATCTCCCCGCCCCTCGCACGAACCCAAAATTATATCTGAGTCATGATAGGTGTGCTAATCTTCAAACCATACAGGTTATGTTAAATCTAATAACATTTTCAGGTCGATCAGAATTTAACGATAACAATGATATCAAACTTGGGGGGTTTAGAGTGAACGGTGACCCCAAAATGCATATCTCTGCTTTGGCAGGGCTTACCTTGAATTCAGAAACATCCAATTGTGTGGTTGGTTCCGAATTTCCTAATAAGCGGGTTCTAAAGGCTGTTGCCTATTTGGAAAGCCATCTTTATGACAAAAGATGGATTTCATATTTGTGAGGTCACAGATAGGTTTCCTAACTGTCAGTGAGAAAGCCAGCTGTTGTCTCTAAGTGGCTTCTGCAAGAGGTTAGCAGGACCTCCTGTGGCTGCTCTTTTCATGTACGGAGCTGAGGAGCCACCAAGTCTGGGTTAGGGCAGTGGAGGTGTGAGATTTCCCTCTTTCTGCCTGGTTGGGGGTCCCTGAATGCCCAGGACCCTTTGTCACACGGAGGTGCGAAAAAACTAGGTAATAAGAGCATTGGCTACATTTGACCAGGGAGAGGAACTGTTAACCCCTGGCTTCCCTGGTCTTTTTATAAACCAAGCCTTTCCCTAGCTGCTGTCATTTTGTTAATAGTGGCAACAGGGAACATTTCATAAGGCTCTAACTACCTATTTAGGACGAATAAACGTTGATTCGTCACAGCATCTCCTTGTGTAAAGTGCGCCGAATGGTTGAACGATGCACAGTGACTCCATCTGCTGCAAGATGATGATGTAGGTCTTTGGTGCTGGTCTGTGGGTTGACTCTGACTGTTCTCACCATTCGTCACTTTTGTCTATCTGAGATTTTTCCTAGTCTGCCACTTCGAGCCTTAGCTTGAACTGAGGCTGTGGTCTTCCATTTCCTCAATATGTTCCTAATTGTGGAAACAGACAGCTGAAATCTCTGTGACAGCTTTCTGTATCCTTCCCCTAAACCATGATGGTGAACAATCTTTTGTCTTCAGGTCATTTGAGAGTTGTTTTGAGACCCCCATGTTGCCACTCTTCAGAGAAAATTAAAACTTAAAGAGGAGGGAAACTTACAATTGGCCCCTTTACTCTTTCTCATAATTGGATTCACCTGTGTATGTAGGTTAGGGTTCATTGAGCTTACCAAGCCAATTTGAGTTCCAATAATTTGTTCTAAAGGTTTTGAAATCAATAACATTTATGCACCTGCCTAATGTTATTTAAACAATTATTGCACACTATCTGTAAATCCAATAAACTTTATTTCACTTCTTAACCACTTTACCCCCGGTCGTACGAATTTCTCTGTCCCTTTTTCCATCCTTTAACCCCCAGGGACGGAGAAATCCGTACTTTCCGCGCTCCCGCCGCTGCCCGCGCTCCCGCTCGCTCTAGCGCGCATTCCCGCGGGTAAACACGCCGCCGGCGGCTCGCCCGGAGATCAATGAACGGGAAAATCCATTCCCGTTCTAAGCCCCGCAATAATCCGCTGCTTTTCCGCTAAGCAGCACGATCATTGTGAAAAAAAAACAACTTACCCAGCCTCCTACTACTTCCTCCAAGCGTCCGGAAGGACGCTTGGAGGTCGCATTAAACAAAAAGTTACTGGTGCCATCTTGTGGCCAAATAGTAAAACTACACCCTAAACATTTTTCACATACAAATGAATTAGTTATACACAAAAAATACACAAAACTCATTACTTCCCACACTCCCCATTTTTTTTTTTTTTTATAATAAAAAAAAAATTAAAACATTTACAATAAAAACATACATAAATAGTTACCTTAGGGACTGAACTTTTTCAATATTTATGTCAGGAGGGTACAACACTGTTACTTTATAAACACAGTGAAGATGAAATCCGCACACTTGCTGGTACAATCCAAGGGTTTTTATTTGAATCCAACTCGCAAAGACAGAAAATTGGCTGACATGTTTCGGATAAGATCCTTACTCATAGCCTAAACACACTGACATCTTGGTGGGACATATATACTGCGAAGACCGCCCCTAGGGGCGTATACTCCTACAGCCATAGGAGAGAAACCTTAACTCAATTTTATTATTAAAGGCATAAAGTCTACAAAAATATGTCCACCATGACAAACATATAATTCAATACATGAAATAGCAAAATGACAAAAATACAATAACGATAATAAAAAGGTACAAAAGTACAAAATTACCAAAACAGTTAAAACGATATCAGTATATAAAATTGATATCCCACCTGGCATTTAAGCCATTGGGTTCCCTAGTGCCCATCTGTAGAATCCAAAAAGCCTCTCTTATTCGTAATTTTTTGTATGTATCACCTCGTCTAAAAGAAACAGTTACCTTCTCAATCCCATGAAAGGCAAAGCCCCTCATAATGCCATCATGTTTCTCCCTATAGTGTCTCGCCACATTGCTAATATTATCTGTCTTCCAAGAGGCCCCTTTAAAATGCTCAGAGATTCTTTGTCTTAAACAACGTGTAGTGCAACCGACATATTGTAGGTTGCAGATTGTACATGTGACCACGTAAACGACAGATTTCGTATTACAATTGATAAATTATCGTAAGGGAAAATTCCTCTGATTAGCAACGGATGAGACAGTGCGTGAAGAACAACGATGAATACAATAATTGTAGGAGGAGAAACCACACCTGTACGACCCAACGGTAGATAACCATGTGGGCCGCACTGGGGCAGTAGAGGACTGGAAGAGACTGGGAGAGAGGGTGGATCCCAAAGATGGAGCCTTTTTGTAGGCAAACCTGCAACCTGGTTGGAGTACTTGTTGTAGCTTATCATCTGCATATAACACAGGAATGTATTTCTTTATGACCTCTGTAACTTTATTATATTGTTGACTGTATGTAGTTATAAAGTTAACGGAGCTAGCATTAGATTCCTGTCTCGGTGCAATGTCAGACTTATTCCTCAGAAGTTCGTCTCTATCTCTAGAGACGGCAATTCTCTGGGCCCTATCAAGATCTGAATCAGAATAACCCCTTACTTTGAAGCGTGATCTAAGAGTAGAAAACTCCTGTAATGTAAACTCTTCTGTAGAGCAATTTCTTCTTGCTCTAATATATTCCCCTACAGGGACACCCCTCAGGGTATGTTTCGGATGGCAGCTTGTGGCCTGCAACAGAGAGTTCCCAGCACAGGGCTTTCTATAAGTCATTGTGTCAATCCTTCCAAAATCCCCTAATCCACAAAGAGTGATATCAAGGAAATCTATCTGTATGTCATGGGATGTATACGTGAAGGATAGATTAAAGTTATTACTATTAAGGTATGACAAAAACTGTCGTAAAGTCTCATCTGTCCCCTGCCAAATCAAAAGAAGGTCGTCAATGAAGCGACCATACCAAACAATAGAGTCAAGAAAGGGGTTCACCTCTCCAAAAATGCGGAGCTCCTCCCACCACCCCATGTAGAGGTTCGCGAGTGAGGGCAAAAACTTCGCCCCCATAGAAGCTCCGCACTTCTGGAGATAGAACCCCCCATCAAAAGAAAAATAATTATGCGAAAGGAGAAACTCTGTCACCACCAGAATATACGCCTGTAATGAAGTCGAAAATGAACTATACCTGGAAAGGTGAAACTCAAGAGCCACAGTGGCCAAGTCATGAGGGATGGAGGAGTATAAAGCTCTTACATCAAGAGTTACCCACTTATACTGTGACTTCCATTGTATGTCATTAAGGGAGGCAAGAACATGCTTGGTATCTTTAATGAGACCAGGAAGCCTCAAAACCAGTGGCTGTAGGTGGGAGTCCAGCCATTCCCCCAATCTCTCTCCAAGGGAACCAATGCCGGACACAATAGGCCTGCCCTCTGGTGGAGAGACAGGCTTATGTATCTTGGGGAGATGATGAAAGATGGGAATGACTGGACTCCGGACCCTAAGAAAATCTGCCATTTTCTTTTTCAATAACCCCATAGATTCCCCCATGGACACGAGCTGATCAAATTCAAGCTTATAGTCAAAGGTGGGGTCCGTGGGGAGACGCATATAAGTGTTCGGGTCCTGAAGTTGGCGTAAGGCCTCTGCCTTGTAATCACTTGCATTAAGAACAACTACAGCCCCCCCCCCCTTATCCGCATTTC
Source organism: Hyperolius riggenbachi (assembly GCF_040937935.1). Classification (NCBI taxonomy): domain Eukaryota; kingdom Metazoa; phylum Chordata; class Amphibia; order Anura; family Hyperoliidae; genus Hyperolius; species Hyperolius riggenbachi. The sequence goes on along the minus strand of NC_090646.1, from coordinate 292,820,238 downwards.
TAATGACAATATCAGATCTTGATTTTAAATTGTCCAATGCCTGTCGCTCCAAGGGGGTTAGGTTATGCCTAATCCTGCTGGTTTCTGCTAGGGATTTCAAATCTCTTTCTACCAGATCTTGGAAAATTTCCACTGGTGAAGATCTACAGTAGACTGGGTAATATTCACGGTTAAGTGGGGTGGGCAAAACCACATCATCTATATTGATCTGACCCATACTTTCGGATGCTAGCTGTTGTGCTATAACAGAAGTGCACGTGTCTTGAAACAAGGGTATGGGTGGTAATAGGTTGGAGGTGTGAGAAGATAATATATTGGGAGTGGACTGTGATAAAAAATGTTTTTTCAATAGAAGTGATCTAATGAATCTATTAACATCCATATACTTTATAAACTATGGTCTATCAATTCCAGCAAACACTGGTAACGCCCCGCGCTCACTAAAGTGGATTAATGGATTAACAGACAAGCAAATCCTTGAGAGATAAATCACAATAAACACAATAAAACACAATAAAAACAATACAAATTTCTACATATAAAATACTTATGGCTCAAGAGACCACCCCTGAATAATGAGCCACTCTGTATACACAAGGAACTGGTTCAGTTAAACGCCTTCAATACTGTTCCAATTCACATAAATGACCATAATGTCCCCAGACAAAACAGCTTTTAGCTTCGCTGAAGTCAACAATAGGCGAGTAATCCTTCTTATTTGACTGTAAAATTTTCAAGTGCTTGACCAGCGCTGCAAATATTCATGTCACTCCCACCACCAACACCACGTGGAGAGCGACTCACCCTTTATGATGGACCACAAGTTACAATGGTCTGGAAGCGCATCTGGGGCATTTAAGGCTCCCCTCACCTGCAAACGCTATCCCTCCCTTCTGTTGCAGTCATCAGTATACAAAGGGTTCCAATAGGTTCAGCTTTAAAAGTTTCCTCGAATAAAATACATATCACTCATAGCGCAACATTGTATAAAAACAACGAGCCTTTATTACAAATATGCACTCACAAGTTCCAGGAGTTTGATAGCGCTTAGAGTTTATCCCGCGGGCTCTCCCCCGCTCGGCCTCCCGGTATGGCCGAAGGTGTCCTCAATCCCTATGTGTGCGGGTCCGCCTCTTTCCTTCCTCCTATCCCTTGTGCATCGAGTACGCCGTTCGTAGCTCCGCCCTATCGATTTCGTCACATTACACGTGACTCGTCAGGGGTACGGAGCCACGCCGGCGTTGAAGTCCTATAACCTGAACTGGGGCTCTCTGATTGGGTGGTCACTGTTTGCATCTTCTATGGACAGTCTTGCACCATATGAGCAAGGATTCTCCCCCTTTGTTGGACTCATCTACTGTGCATGCTCTATATATGCTGTGGTGGAGACCCCTCTGCTGAGATGACAACTTTCCCTCAGCTTAGGGTGCTGTTTGACCAAGGCCTTGATATTTTGCTGCTTGCTTGGTGAATGTTGCTTGAGTGGATGAGTGATGTTTTGGTTTACAGGGGTGCTGGGGACATGTGCTGCAGAGTGGGTGGTTGGGACTATAGTCTAGGCAATTTTAATGATATTTTCTACAAATAAAATGTATACAGTCTTTCATAAGCATTGTCTCTTTTGAGGTTTATTGGTTTGTACCGCCCACAACATATTGAACCTTCCTAACTGGTTTTGCTTAGTAAGCTAGGGATCTTTTTTTTTATCAATCCAGCTATGAGATATCTGTGTTCAGTTAGATTATGTAAAGCTGTACCTCATGTTTTTAACCAGGTCTGGATCCTTGGTGACGCATATCTATGCCCCTGAAAACTTCAGTTGCAGATCAGGGTGCAGATATGCATCTCTATTTGTTGTGCTCACCTCACGCGATTGTGCACACGTGCATCTTATCCCATCCTGCAAGTCCATGGTTGGTGAATGGAAACATGCTCCCAAAGCTGATCAAAGTGTCTGTTATGAATAACCATAGGCATCAGCGAGATACCTGTGGTCATTCATAACATGAAAGTAAAACACATGCACAACACAATGTGAACTGTTCACAATCCACATGATGAAGTGTGGGGATATCCATACCTCCCAACTTTTTGAGATGAGAAAGAGGTACACTTAAGCCACGCCCCTGATTATGCCCCTGTTACACCCCTAGTCACTCATACCATAAATATTTCAAAGGAAAAATATGTTGTTTTATAATTCAAACCACACTGGTCCTTTCTATACTGGTTTATTTTCCTTCATATTAACATTTTAAAATTAATAATATATCAATGTAAAGGATGGGAATAAAGTTTAGAGTTAATCAAACACATTTTTTTAGTAGAGAAATATATATATATCTACATAGAAAGAGGGACACAGTCCTTGAAGAGGGACAAATGAGGAGGAAAGAGGGACAGAGTTCCCAAAAAGGGACTGTCCCTCCAAAAGAGAGACAATTGGGAACTATGGGATATCTAGTGGTTAAAAAATAAAAATACATGTAAAATACATTAAAATACATTAAAAAATAAATCCCCCATTGTGATACGTAGCGGAGACAACGCCGCCGGGCAACATGGCGGCGGTCTCCGCTTCCCAGCCAGCGGGTTCCGCTTCACATGCGGAATCGCCGGCGCTGGTGCATGGGGACACCGCCGCCGCGGCTGGCGGCATAGTGGCGGGTCCTACAGGGCAGCTGGCGGACCTCGGCCTGGCCTCTCCAGTGCACAGAGGCAGAGGGTCCCGCACGCGCGCGCAAGGAGGCAGGACTTTTACCTCCTACGTAGGAGGGTCAGCTGACTCTCCAGTCTGCTGACCCCAGGACGCCTTCTCATTGGTTGGGCGGCTGGGTGGCGCTGCAGATGCGCTCCCAGCATATAAGGAGCCTGTGTTCAGTTGCTCTTTGTCTGCTGTCGTGAATATTTAGGTGTAAACACTCAGAGCTTAGCTCAGTTCCCGGGTGTTGATATCAAGGACGTCACACCTCAGTTTAGGATTGTATTGCATATTTATCTGTGTCTTGACTTTGGCTATCTCTGACTACTCTCTCCTCTTCTCGATTTTGTACCTTTGCCTATCTGATTCTTAGTTGCCGACCCTGCCTGTTAAACGGACTCTGAATCAGCCTTCTGTTCTTGTACTGCTGCCGTCTCTCTGTTGCCGAACCTTTGCCTGTCTGACCTTTCTCTTTTCCCCAGTGGAACGTCTCCCACTGGTGGGATATCTCTGAGGCTTGCCTCTCCGAGACGCCTGCCCTAGCAGACGATTACTGCCAGGGGCTGAGATCCCAATCTTCACCTGGGCCGAGGATCTCACACACGGGGTTCCCATTCAGAGGTAACCACACCTCTGAGGAATCACCGTGTGGTGGATATTTCCACAATCTTGTATATTGTACAGTGTTGATTGTCATTTTTCTGCTACGGTATCCAGACGTTAGTTGCACTTGCATTATTGGTGATACTGCAGATCATCAATAATCAGGTGACATCTGCATTATTGGCAGGGCCGGCCCTAGACTTTTTGCCGCCTGAGGGAGGACGGGGGACCCAGGCGAGGGAGGGGGGGGGGGTCCGACCCCCCCTCCCCGCCGCTAGGCCCAATACCCCCATCCTGCCAGCTACCCCTCCAGCTCGGCGGCCGGCTCCCCGCACGGACGGGCGGATGCCGCCCCTGGAAATTTGCCGCCTGAGGCAAAAGTTTCACCCCGCCTCATGAGCGGGCCGGCCCTGATTATTGGTGATACTGCAGATCACTAATAATCAGATTCTCTCTGCTTACTGACACCGACCATTACAGAACAGCAGACCACTAGTATGGATGCATTACGCCAGTGGTCCTCAAACTAAGGCCCGCGGGCCGAATGCGGCCCCCTGAGCCTTTTTTACCGGCCCCCATACACAAAATGTATTACTTATAGATGCGGTCAGCTACATCTTTAAATATTGGTGGTCCACAAATAGAATAGCATTGCTGGCACCACCCATCCACATGGAAGCCAGAAAGCAGTAATTCGCTGGTTTCCAATCAAATTCCACATCAGGTGACACTGCTGTCCAATTGGACTTCGGTTGTCACCAGGGTATGCTTCACTTTCTGGCCTACAAAGACGTAATTTTATGTATACTCCGGCCCCCCAGCAGTCTGAAGTATGTTGACCCGGCCCCTGACCTAAAATGTTTGGGGACCCCTGCATTACGCAGTCAGATTGAGACTCTAACCACCTCGCTTAATAACCTCATTGAGGTGGTTAATTCGCAACAGACTCAGATCAATCAATTGGCTGGGTCTGTACGGGTCTTGCAGACGACTGTGGCCACAGTGCAATCCCCTCCGGTCACAGATCTCCGTATGTCAGTGCCCGAAAAGTTTTCAGGGCAAAGATTCGACTTCCAGAACTTCCGCAATCGGGTTTTGTCTTATTTCGAGTTACGACCAACTTTGTCAGGTTCTGAGCAGCATAGGGTGACCTTTATTAAGACCTTATTGTCCGGGGACTCACAAACCTGGGCATATGGTCTTTCGCCCGAAGATACGGCACTGGCGTCAGTTGAGGAATTTTTCAAAGCAATGGCTATAATCTATGATGAGCCGGATGCTTCGATCACTGCTGAGAGGAAGCTCAAAACTCTCAGGCAGGGTCGAGATACAGTTGAGGTTTATGCGGCAGAGTTCAGAAGGTGGGCTGTGTCATCTAGGTGGGGGTCCTACGCCTTATTAGACTGTTTTCTGTCAGGCCTATCAGACGCAGTCTCTGAACTAATGTTAGGGCACCCTGACTCGAAGTTCGTCGATGATGCCATTTCCTTGGCGATACGAGCGGACCGCAGGTTACGCTATCAGCGTCAATCGAGAGGCAAGAATGCAGTAAAAGCTCTCTCTTTTGCATCCTCGTCACCTACCCCCCCCTACTGATGAGCCGATGCAAATCGGACATTCTCGGTTGACTTGGGCCGAGAAGGAGTGCAGAAGGGCTGAAAGACTTTGTTTATATTGCGCAGAGGAAGGCCATATTGCTTATTGCTCAAAATTGCCGTCTAGGTGTAGTTAGAGGTAATACCCTAGACGCACAGAGCTTACCTCTAAATCACAATAATCGGTTACTTCTCCCGTGTTCCATTTCTTGGGGGAATTTGACTGTTTGCACTGAGGCTTTCATAGATTCTGGGTCTGCGGCTAATTTTATAGACTACGAGTTTGTGAAGGGGCTGGGTATTCCTTTACAACTTTTAGACCGACAAGTAGTGGTTACCGCAGTGGATGATTCTCCTTTACAGTGCAGACAACCTCTCTCTCAGACACCAATGTTGTCATGCACGATAGGGGTTTTACACAAAGAGAGTTTACAGTTTCTTGTTTTGCGCATGGCAACCTCCACCGTGATCCTCGGTATGCCTTGGTTACAGCTCCACTCCCCACAGATAGACTGGGCGTCAGATCAGCTACTTAGTTGGTCGCCTTATTGCCATACTCATTGTTTGGGGAAAATTGCCATTTGTGCTGCCAAGCTAGAGGTTAAGGGGGGTACCAGTACAATACGCTGAGTTTTCTGATGTGTTCTGTCCTAGGTCCGCCGATAAACTCCCACCACATCGGAATTTTGACTGCCCTATCGAATTAAGATCTGGTTGTATGCCCCCTAGAGGTCATCTCTATAATTTGTCAGGACCGGAAAAGCTGGCAATGCAAGAATACATTAAGGACAACCTGGCAAAAGGGTTAATCCGCCCTTCCCGGTCACCGGCCGGGGCAGGTTTTTTCTTTGTTCAAAACAAAGATGGTGGGCTTAGACCTTGTATTGACTACCAAAATAGCTATCCGTTGCCTTTGATAGACGATCTCTTTGCCCAGATTACCAATGCCAGTATTTTCTCAAAATTGGACTTACGTGGGGCATACAACCTGGTGCGCATCAGGGATGGTGACGAATGGAAGACGGCCTTCAATACGCCCGACGGGTTATGTAACGCCCCGGCCGTCTTCCAAGAGTTAATAAACGAGGTATTCAGGAAGGTATTGGGGAGGTTTGTCTTGGGATACCTTGATGGCATCCTGATTTTCTCTCCAAACCTTGTAGAGCATCGTAAACATGTCAAGTATGTATTGAAGAAGTTGAGACAGAATTTACTGTATGCAAAACTAGAGAAGTGCCTCTTTGAGGTCACTCAAATTCCTTTTCTGGGGTATAATATTTCAACTTCAGGTCTCTCTATGGATCCAGAAAAGGTTTCGGCTGTCTTAGAGTGGCCGCAACCGGTAGGCTTGAAGGCACTTCAAAGATTCCTTGGTTTTCCCAACTACTACCGGAGATTTATCAAGGGATTCTCTTCGGTAGTAGCCCCTCTGACTAGTCTTACCAAGAAAGGGGCTGACCCATACCATTGGTCACCGGAGGCTCAGTCAGCCTTCGACACCCTGAAGAAATTGTTTTGCTCTGCACCTATATTGAGACATGTCGATGTCACCCTCCCCTTCATGGTGGAGGTGGATGCCTCGGAAATTGGGGTGGGGGCTGTCCTGTCTCAACGTTCTGGTCTGCAGGGCAAGACACATCCCTGTGCTTACTTCTCACGCAGATTTTCCCCTGCTGAAAGAAACTACGATGTGGGCAACAGGGAGCTCCTTGCCATCAAGTTAGCCTTTCAGGAATGGCGTCATTGGCTGGAGGGTGCAGAGCATACTATTGTCGTATATACTGACCATAAGAACCTGGAGTACATTGAGGGCGCAAAGAGACTTACCCCCAGACAGGCCCGTTGGTCCTTGTTCTTTTCACGCTTCAGATTTGTTATCACATACACTCCAGGTTCTAAAAACGTCAAGGCAGATGCTCTCTCCAGATGTTTCGAGCCTGAGACAACTCAGTCAACATTTCCAATACAATACAATAATACAATACAATAACATTTGTAAAGCGCTTTTCTCCCATAGGACTCAAAGCGCATAGTTGTGTCTCAGATTAATACAGGGTTGCAGGCTAGGTTGTGTTACAGAGGAGATAGTCAGATGTTCATGAATGCCAGACTGAAAGGGTAGGTTTTCAGTTTAGACTTAAATGCTTCCAGGGATGGAGCTGTCCTGATTGGGTGTGGCAGGGAGTTCCAAAGTGTAGGGGCAGCATGACAAAAGGCTCTGTCTCCAAAGGTTTTGAGGTGGACTCTGGGGGTGACCAAGGTGTTACGTCCTTTTGATCTAAGATTGTGGGGGGTGTGATGCAGTTGCAACAAGTCCTTCAGGTATCCAGGGCCCAGATTGTGCAAGGATTTGAATGTCAGTAAGCCAATCTTAAACAGAATTCTCCATTTTATCGGTAGCCAGTGGAGTGAGCACAGGGTTGGTGTTATGTGGCAATGGCGGGGTTGGCTCATTAACAGCCTTGCGGCGGCATTCTGTACTAATTGCAGGCGGCATAAGTCTTTCTTATGCAGGCCTGTGTAGAGGACATTGCAGTAGTCTAACCTTTATGTGACGAAGGCATGAACTAGGGTTGGAAGATCCTCTGAAGGAATTAGATGTTTAATCCTTGCAATATTCCTTAGGTGAAAGAAGGAATGTTTCACAACAGCTGAGATTTGATTCCTGAAGCTTAGTTTCCCATCAATCAGTACTCCCAGGCTGTGCACACAGTCTGAGTTGTTCAGGTCTGAGCTCCCTATCCTTAGCGGTGTTGGTTGAGACTGGGGCTGCTTTGCTGTTGAGCCCTGGCCCTCGATAACAAGAACCTCCGTTTTGTCAGCATTAAGTTATTATTCATCCACTCCTGAAGCTCAGCTAAGCATGCGTTTATTTGTGGAGAAGGGTCTGTGGTGTCAGGTTTGAATGACAAATATAGCTGGGTGTCATCAGCATAGCACTGATATGTCAGGCCATGTTTTTGTATGATTTCTCCAAGTGGCAGCATGTATATGGTGAAAAGTAAAGGGGATAATATTGCGCCCTGAGGTACACCGTATTTTAGTGGTACAGGGTTGGAGAGGAAGGGCCCTAAGGCTACCCTTTGTGTTCTGCCAGCCAGGAAGGAGTTGAACCACCAGAGAACAATGCCATCTATGCCACAGTACTCTTGTAGCCTGTTGAGCAAGATTTCATGATCGACTGTGTCAAAAGCCGCTGAGAGGTCGAGCAAAATCAGGATGGAACATTGACCCTTGTCTCTTGCAATGAGCAGATCATTGCAAATCTGGCGAGGGCTGTTTCACAGCTGTGATATTTCCTGAATCCAGTTTGAAGAGGGTCAAGGATGTTGTTTCTGGAGAGCCTGGCTTCAAGTTGGAGGTAGACAGCCTTTTCAATAACTTTTCCCAGAAAGGGGAGGTTTGAGACAAGTCTGTAGCTGTTTAGAGCATCTGGGTCTAAGGATGGTTTCTTGAGTAGTGGCCTGACGATTGCTTCTTTCAGAGTAGAGGGAAACCACCCTTCTTGTAAAGAGCCGTTGACTATTTTGTGGAATGCCGGTGTAAATAGTTCAGGGCATTTCAACATGAACTTAGTGGGGCCAGGGTCCAGATCGCAGGTAGTCTGGCGAAGGTTTGAGAGGATATCCAAGATGTCTTTTTCAGTGATTACCTTAAAATCAGACCATGGTGGTAGGCTATTTTTGCACCTGTTATATGGCTCTGCATGGGTTTCTGGGGCTGTGAATTGAATGGCAGATCGTATGGAGGAGACTTTGTCTGAGAAGAAGTGGGCAAATTTCTCGCACAGTTCCTGTGAAGGTCTGATGCTGGATTTCCTGCAAGATGGATTGCAGAGACTGTCAACCGTGCGGAAGAGTTGGGCAGGTCTGTTGGCTGCATTTGCAATTTCGTGAGACAGGAATAAGGACTTCTTTTTGTTAATCATCGTTTGATATTTTTTCAGGTGAGCAATTAGGGAAAGTTTGTCATCAGGAGACTGATGTTTGCGCCACCTTAGTTCCAGTCTGCGTCCCTGTTTCTTTAGTTCCTTTATAGAGTTGTCAAACCAGCGAGCGTGATGTAATGGTGTGGAACATTTAATCTTTAAGGGAGCTATGGCGTCAAAAGCGGCTGAGACATGGTGGTTATATTTAAGGACCATGGATTCAAGGCCAAAGTTGTGATCTGTCAGTCCGCCTAGATTGAGGCTGTTCTGAAGGTGTTGGGGTGTCAAACCTTTCAAGGAACGATATTTTATTAGTTCTTTCACTTGGTATTTTGTAGTCGGTGCTGTAAAGGAGAAGTGGGCAGTGTGGTGGTCTGACTGGATCTACTGGATCAATTTTCACATTGGATATTAGGAGTTCTGAATGGAAAATCAGGTCCAAAGTGTGTCATTTTTTGTGGGTAGGGAGGTTGACGGCTTGAGAGAAGCCCAGTTCATTCATGGAGAGAAGTAGCTTAGTTCCAAATTGGGAAGAGTGTGTATCCACCCATGCGTTAAAGTCTCCCAGAATTATCCACCTAGGGTGTTTCAGTGTTATGCAAGATACAAGTTCTGCTATTTCCTTGAGAAAAGCTGAGCCAGCATCAGGGGGTCGGTAGTCAAGCAGTATGTTTATTTTTTTTCCAGCTGAGAGCTGGGCTGCCAGACATTCAAAAGAGTGGGTGGGGGCTACAGCAAGGGGTTTAATATTCAAACTGGATTTGAAGCACAGAGCTAATCCTCCTCCCTTGCGGTTTTGCCTTTCACAGTGTAAAACTGAGTAATTGTCTGGTACCGCAGCCACGAGAGTGGGTCCTGAGTCCAGGTCCTGGGTCCAACCATGTCTCTGTAATTAAAGCTAGATCTGAAGCCTCTATTAGATCATGAATAACTGCTGTTTTATTGTTTATGGACCTGGCATTGCAGAGTAGTGCTTTAATGTTGTTTGCCTTAACTTTGAGGCCTGTGTTCCTAGCTCCTGGCTGGAGGTTGTAATCAGGAGTGTGGCAGCTGTCTCTGTTATCTGGGTCCTTTACTGATACAGCTGATTTATAGATATGTGAGGATTGCTTTGGCTTTGATTTATGGGTGCCTGCACGTCCTCCCCTCTTCCCCCGCCTTGTTTTCTTGAGAATCCCAAGGGATTTTAGAGGGGTAATCAAAGCAGAATCTATTTGTAAGAGTTTCTTGGGAACAGAGGTTGCAATATATATAAGCATCTCAGCTGAGTATTTTAATGGTGACATTTAGACAGCTGATAGACACCCTGCTGAGATCAAAGGGAAGGGGTATTTTGCAAGCTGTACTTCTCAGAAAAAAGGAGATGCTCCAGATTAAAACAAATTAAAACAGTTCCTTGTTTCAATTTAAAAAGTTTGGAATAAATGTAGAAATAGGGATAGTCATATAACATAGAAAGCTCACAAGGTGTTTTTTGCCATTTCCGTTACTTACAGAAGGATCAGGAGCTGAGGGTTGAAGAAAGTTGAAGAATTTCAAAGTTTGAGGTCAGCTCCTAGCAGGCTAGGCATTTTCAGTCCAAGTCCAATTTTAATCCAGTTTAAATCTCAGCCATCCAAAGTGATCCATAATTTCTGATGAGCTGTGGTTGTTGCCAGAGAGGTGATGCATAGGATTCCTCTGTATTTTGGGTCCTGTCCGTGCCCAAATGTATTTAAATAGTCACATTTCTGAGACAAGATGTGGAGCAGCTTGAGAGAGCTGCAGCCCAGCTCCAGAGGGTATTCTATCCTCCAAGGTGGTGTTAGCTGCCGTTGAGACTTGGGAGGATTGGGCAGCTACACTAGCTACTTACCAGTTAGATACCCCGGAAGGGAAACCGGAAGGGGTTCTCTTCGTGCCACTTCCTTTCCGATTACAAATCATGCAGTTGTTCCATGCCCATAAGAACGCAGGTCACCCTGGGGTCACTCGCACTCTGGATCTGCTCACTAGGTGTGTGTGGTGGCCTTCATTGGCCTCAGATTGTAGGGAATTTGTCAGAGAGTGTGTTGTCTGCGCCAGGAGCAAGCCTTCCCACCTGGCTCCGGTGGGCACCCTACAATCCTTGCCAGTGCCAAGTGAACCGTGGACCCATCTGTCCATGGATTTCATTGGCGAGATCCCCAGGTCCGAAGGCATGACAGTCATCTGGGTAATCTTAGACAGATTCAGTAAGATGGCACATTTTGTCCCACTTAAAGGATTTCCCTCAGCCCAAGAATTGGCCGACCTCTTCATACAACATATCTTCTGATTACATGGTATCCCGGATGATGTGGTTTCTGATAGAGGAGTCCAATTTGTATCAAAGTTTTGGAGGGCCTTTTGCCATACGTTGGGCATGAACCTGTCTTTTTCGTCGGGGTATCACCCACAGACCAATGGGCAGACCGAAAGGGTTAATCAGGCGCTGGAGCAGTTCCTGAGATGCTATGTAGCGGATGCACAAACCGAATGGGTTAGGTTTTTGCCCTTTGCGGAGTTTGCGCACAACAACCTGAAAGGTTCGTCAACAGGGTTGTCCCCTTTTCAGGTTGTATCGGGAAAATCCCCTAAGTTTTCCCCATTTCCGGTGTGTTCCTCTCCCTTCCCGGCCTTGGAGGATTGGCAGAAGGCTTTGAGGAATCTTTGGGGACAGGTGAAGAGGAATTTGGGAATGGCCTTTCAGAGACAAAAAAGACAGGCCGACAAGAGACGCTCTGTTGAGTGGCACTTTGCTCCAGAAGACAAGGTGTGGGTGTCAACCAGACATTTGGCACTCAGGCAACCGTCCACCAAATTAGGTCCCAGGTTCATAGGGCCTTATCCGGTGGTCAAGAGGATCAATGATGTCTCTTACGTTATTGATCTTCCAACCAGAATGAGATGTGGGAGGTCGTTCCAAGTCTCTCTACTGAAACAGGCAGTGTATGTGAATTCCTCTCCCCCCCCTCCCCAGTGGTAATGGAGGGTCAGACAGAATATGAAGTTGAAAAGATCTTGCATTCTCACCTAGTGCAGAATTCGGTACAGTATCTGGTCCATTGGAAAGGGTATGGTGTGGAGGACAGGTCCTGGGTTCCAGAGGATCGCATGCATGCTGAGAGACTGAGGAAGTGATTTCATCAGTTACATCCTGAGAAACCGTGTAGGAAGTGTCCGGAGTCCACTCCTCAAGGGGGGGTACTGTGATATGTAGCGGAGACAACGCCGCCCCGCAGGGCAACATGGCAGCGGTCTCCGCTTCCCAGCCGGCGGGTTCCGCTTCACATGTGGAATCGCCGGCGCATGGGGACACCGCCGCCGCGGCTGGCGGCATGGCGGCGGGTCCTGCAGGGCAGCTGGTGGACCTCGGTTCGCATTCGTGCGCGGACCCTAGGCCTGGCCTCTCCAGTGCACAGAGGCAGAGGGTCGCGCACGCGCGTAAGGTGGCAGGACTTTTACCTCCTACGTAGGTTGGTCAGCTGACTCTCCAGTCAGCTGACCCCAGGACGCCTTCTCATTGGTTGGGCGGCTGGGTGGCGCTGCAGATGCGCTCCCAGCATATAAGGAGCCTGTGTTCAGTTGCTCTTTGTCTGCTGTCGTGAATACTTAGGTGTAAACGCTCAGACCTTAGCTCAGTTCCCGGGTGTTGATATCAAGGACGTCACACCTCAGTTTAGGATTGTATTGCATATTTATCTGTGTCTTGACTTTGGCTATCCCTGACTACTCTCTCCTCTTCTCGATTTTGTACCTTTGCCTATCTGATTCTTAGTTGCCGACCCTGCCTGTTAAACGGACTCTGAATCAGCCTTCTGTTCTTGTACTGCTGCCGTCTCTCTGTTGCCGAACCTTTGCCTGTCTGACCTTTCTCTTTCACCCAGTGGAACGTCTCCCACTGGTGGGATATCTCTGAGGCTTGCCTCTCCGAGATGCCTGCCCTAGCAGACGATTACTGCCAGGGGCTGAGATCCCAATCTTCACCTGGGCCGAGGATCTCACACACGGGGTTCCCATTCAGAGGTAACCACACCTCTGAGGAATCACCGTGTGGTGGATATTTCCACAATCTTGTATATTGTACAGTGTTGATTGTCATTTTTCTGCTACGGTATCCAGAGGTTAGTTGCACTTGCATTATTGGTGACTCTGCAGATCATCAATAATCAGGTGACATCTGCATTATTGGTGATACTGCAGATCACTAATAATCAGATTCTCTCTGCTTACTGACACCGGTCATTACAGGGCACTTATACCTGGCTACCTACCTATCTATACACTTCAAATGGGGGGGGGGGCTCCCGCTGCTAACCCCAACACCCCCCCCGCTAACCCTGACTTCATGCTGCAAAGAGGAGAGGGGCTACTGGGCAATCTAAGAGAGGAGCGGCTGCCAGCTCATAAGGTAACAGGAGCGGCAGCCACGGGGGGGGGGGGGGGGGGAAGTGGGGCTAGAGGCCAGACCCGCTACGGCCCGGCTGAAAACTACCCATGGACCGGTAGTGGGCCGCGGCCCAGTGGTTGGGGATCCCAGCTGTAGATCATTTCAGTTTGACAAGTAGCGATAAAGTTATTGGGAAATTAATGGGAGGAACGTGATGTGTAAAATTGCTGTGGTTTTTAAGGGGAAATAACCTGTGACAGGGAAGTGGTTTTACTTAAATGATTAAGTGGTTTCACTTAAATGATATACTACATATTAGCCAACAAGCCTGCAGCTACCAATGTGCCTGACTCTCCTCTCTGGGTGGTTTTATATGTTAGACTCCTATATATCATTTTTTGGCATTGTAGCTGGCCTCCTCCATCACTTCTACCTCACATCACTTCCAGCATGTTTAAAAACATTCCTGCATTTTCAGTTCATTACTGCTGCTATTCATTTGAAACAATTTTTAACTAGAACGTATTTCATGTTTTCATCCCCTAAAATGATAGTGTATTTTTTTATTTATGTAAAGTGAACTCGTGGTGATAGTGATATGAAGACTGCTATATTTGTTTCCTTTAAAACAATACCAGTTGCCTTGCTGTCCTGCTTATCTATTTGGCTGCAGTAATGTCTGAAGTACACCAGAAACAAGCATGCGGCTAATCTTGTCAGTTCTGACAATACTGTCAGAAACACCTGATCTGCTGCATGCTTGTTCAGGGTCTATGGCTGAAAGTATTAGAGGCAGAGGATCAGCAGTACAGCCAGGCAATTGGTATTGCTCAAGGCCTCTTTCACACCAAGGCGTTGTGTTTTAGGGGACGTTAAGATCGCATAACGTGCTCCTAACGCAACGCATGGTGGTGTTGAAGTTGGACGTCAGATTGAGCTGCGTTATGCGGCTCTTGGTGCGCTGTTTTTGTTCTATCTATACTGATAGAACAGCCGCTCCAGGATAGTGATGGAAAGTCCGGATCTTTTCAAGGATTCGGATGATTCGAATCGGATCACTGAAAAGATCCGGATCTTTGAACCGAATCATTTGAATCATTTTACTAGGGAAGCAGACTGGGGGTGAAATGACTAGCAGGACACGACTTTCCCTGCACTGTACATTCTGTATGTTCCTGTTTCTTCCAGACAGACATCCACTGTGAACCGAATCGTTCATTGTGATGATCCGGATGATTCGACTCACAAAAAAGATCCGGATCAAATGAACGATTCATTCATGATCCGGACAACACTGAGTCCAGGTTACGTCAGCACAGTGCAGTGAATATTAATGAGCCATGTGGCTAGTCACTGAGCATGTGCAAGCAGTTTAACGCAGCTAAAGCCCAATATAACGCACAGCATGCTGCACTTTCCCAGAACATGCAGCGTTACAATATAACGCAACGTGGGCACTGTGAACAGCCCATTGATTTTTCATTACTGTGTGGTAGGCTGCGTTACAGGCTGCTCTAACGTGCGCCTGTAACGTCCCACTGTGACAGCAGCCTAAAAGGAAATAAATATGGCAGCCTCCATATAACTCTCACCTCGGGTTCACTTTAAAGTGTCATTACCATATGAAAACATGAACATTTATCCATAAAACATTTGACCATAAGACATGTTAGTCGTTCAGACCTTCAGGCATAAGCATTTTAGATCTTAACTAAACTAAAAACTGGAGTTGTTAAAGTGTACCAGAGATGTAGTTAGCTACAGATTTGATACTTACCTGGGGCTTCCTCCCCCCCCCCCATAAACATGTCTGAGTCCCATGCCGTCCTCCTGCGGTCTGCTGTTCAGCCGCGATCAGCCCCGGTAACTTGCTCAGTTGTGTCAGTCCGGGTCTACTGCGCATGCGTGGAAAGTGATTATGGGGCGGGAGGAAGCCCTGGGTAGGTATCAAATCTGTAAAATCTGTAGCTAGCAACATCTCTGGTTTACTTTAAGCATAAGCGTCGTGAGGGGGGGCGGGGAGTGCGACCCGCACCAGGTGGGTTGGTTGACCCCGACCACCCTGAGCACTGAGGGAGGGGGGGGGCGCTGTAATGGAGGGGGGAGTCAGCCACGGTGAGGGCAGCCCGACCTCTCCCTCCCTTCCTCTCCCCAGGCCGCCCTCTGTACTCCCCCCTCTGACTGCAGAGTTAGCGCAGCCAGGGAAGCGTTGTAAATAGTCAGAACTCACCTCCCTGGTTCCAATTGCTGCTCAGTTACCGCTGGTCTTCTCCTCTGCATAGACGCTTATACACACGCTGCTTCCTGTTCAGCAGGAAGCAGCGTGTGTATAAGCGTCTATGCAGAGGAGAAGACCAGTGGCAAGTGATCGGCGGTTGGAACCAGGGATGTGAGTTACTGACTATTTACAGGCTACAGCGCTTCCCTGCGCTAAATCTGCAGCCGGAGGGGGGAGCACGGAGGGCGGCCCGGGGAGAGGAAGGGAGGGAGAGGTCGGGCTACCCTCCCCGCAGCTGACTCCCCCCTCCATTATGAGGGGGGCACGGCACTGACCTACCTACCTTACCTACACTGGGGGGAGCTACCTATCTAACCTATACTGGGGGACAACTACCTAATGTAACCTATGCTGGGGGGCAGCTACCTATCTAACCCATACTGGGGGGCAGCTACCTATCTAACCTATGCTGGGGGGTAGCTACCTATCTAACCCATACTGGGGGGCAGCTACCAATCTAATCTAGGGGGCAGCTACCTATCTAACCCCTACTGGGGGGCAGCTACCTATCTAACCTATACTGGAGGGCAGCTACCTATCTAACCTATACTGGGGGGCAGCTACCTATCTAACCTATACTGGGGGGCAGCTACCAATCTAACCTATACTGGGGGCACCTACTTATCTAACCTGTTTTGGGGTACCTACCTACCTAGCTAGCCTATACTGGTGGCAACTATTCTGGTTCCCTATATTGGAGGCACCTACCTAACTAACCTATACTGGCAACTATTCTGGCTACCTATAGTAGCCCACTGCCTTACTGTTACACAGTTACGTTACAGTTAGCTCCGCCCATGTGATGTCATGGACACACCTGTTTTTTTTTGCAGCGGCACATTTTTTATTTTTTGGGGGGGGGGGGGGGGGGGGTGTTGGTAAATTATCTGCACCGGGTGTCAAATACCCTAGCTACGCCACTGACTTCTGAATGAGTTTCTGAAAACACATTTCTTTTGTTTAAAGGCTCATACACACATCAGACCTTAGTCTTTGGAAAATGAAAGATCACAGACCAATTTTACCCCTTCCATGTAGTATGAGAGCCATACCTACACAGTCTATTCTATGGAGCTGAACTCTCCATCAGACAGAAATCTTTGCAAGATGCTGCACACAAAGATGCTGTAGACATTCAAAGATCAGTATCTGCAAAAGATCTGTTCCTGCATAAGATCTGTTCCTGCAAAATGCATTCATAGTCTATGATATCTGCAGATCATCATACACACCTTGTTTAACAGACATTCATCTGCAGATCAGATCCACCAGGATGGATTTTCAGATCTGCAGATGATTGTCTGATCTGCAGATGAATGTCAGTTAAACAAGGTGTGTATGATGATCTGCAGATCTCATAGACTATAAATGCAATTTGCAGGAACGGATCTTTGGCAGGAACAGATCTTTTGCAGATACTGATCTTTTGTGTCTGTACAGCATCTTTGTGTGCAGCATCTTGCAAAGATTTTTTTCTGATGGGGAGTTCAGCTCCATAGAAAAGACTGTGAAGGTATGGCTCTCATACTACATGAAGGGTGGGAAGATTGGTCTTTCATTTTCCAAAGACTATAGTCTGATGTGTGTATGAGCCTTTACTTATAGAACTGCATTTTCAAATTTAAGATATGTTTGATAGCATTGCTTACGTAAGCATGTACATCTATCCCTATAGGTTCAGAATCTGGTCTCAACTACACTTCTTACTTACAGCAAGTGGACACAGGAACACTTGTTCTTAGAACAATTTATTCCACCCATCACTGCCCTTAAAGAGACACTAAAGCGAGAATAAATCTCGCTTCAGTGCTTATATTCAGCAGGGGCATGTGTGCCCCTGCTAAACCGCTGCTATTGCTCCGCTAAACGGGGGTCCCTTACCTCCTAAATCCCCTCCGTGCAGCGGGGGATCACTTCCGCATTCAGGCAGGGCTAATGGCCGCAGCCCTACCTCACGCGCGTCTGTCAGCGTGTATCTCCGCCTCTCCCCCGGCCCTCTCAGTCTTCCTTCAGTGAGAGGGGCGGGGGAGAGGCGGCGATGCGCTGCTGATAGACGGCGCTGAGAGGCAGGGCTGCGTCCGTTAGCCCTGCCTGAAAAGCAGCAAAATCTATGACCAAGTTGGTCGTTGATTTTGCAGGGGGGGGGGGTTGGGGGTGAAGGGACCCCCGTTCAGCCGCGGGATAGTGGCGTTTTAGCAGGGGAACACATGCCCCTGCTGAATATAAGCACTGAAGCGAGATTTATTCTCGCTTCAGTGTCTCTTTAATATTTGTCCCTTAAATATGTTTTTCATTTGGCAGAAGGTATATGATCTCCAAAACTATAGGGTAAAGTGTCAGCCTTGATATTGTTGGTTCCAGACATGTCTTTGTTGCTGATGTCTCAATTTCCACTAGCAGGAAGGAAGGAATTAGTAAAGAAGATGGGCAGGTGGTCTGAATAGTAAGACAAGAGCTCTGGTGGCAGGATCCACCAAGACTGGGTTGTACAGAAGTCTCCTTTTTGATACTTTAGAGACCCTTACAAGCTCTGGTGCCAATTTAGAGGGGTCAGCATCCTTACAAGTGAAATTAGCTAAGGGTATTAAAAGGGTAGAAAAGCCTCTAATGGCCCTCCCCCAAAAATCAGCAAAATCAGAGCTCTTTAAAGACATTTGAGATTAGAAGGCTAACTCCAGGCCCAAGCCGAGGCAGAGGTGAGAGAGGCTCCATCCTAAGGGCGCAGTGGGAAAGGGCGACGATGAACTCACTCAGCTATTAGGCTGGTTTCACAGTGGGACGTTGCGTTTAAGGGGACGTTATGGTCGCATAACGTGCCCCTAACGCAACGCCTGGTGCTCTCTGATGTGGACGTCAGAGTGAGCCGCGTTGTGCAGCTCACTCTGGCGTCCATGATGCCGTGATGCGTACTCTTGGACGCATGCGGCATCACGTGGTCCCGCCCGGCCAATCGCCGCACAGAGCGGCCGCTCCAGGAAGTAAACACTGCACGTCACTGAATGCAGTGAATATTAATTAGCCATGTGCCTGGCCGCTCTCCGCTCCTCCCCAACATTACTGAGCATGTGCAAGCAGTCTAACGCGGCTCTGCCGCTTATAAAGTACTGCATGCAGTACATTGTCCTATGGCGCAGCGTTACAACGTAACGCAACGTGGGCACTGTGAACAGCCCATTGATTTTTCATTGCTGTGCGGTGGGGTGCGTTACAGGCTGCTCTAACGTGCGCCTGTAACGTCCCACTGTGAAACCAGCCTTATTCCCCTATTGTGTTTGAAGCAGAGAGAAATAAGAAAAGGGGATGCAGTGACTGCAAGCCAAATAACTATAGATTAAGGTGTTGGGGGGACAGTTTGTTAATGCTTACAACTATTTAAAGCATCTATAGAAGTAATTATTACCAGCACAGAACCAATAAAGAACTAATACTGCGGTTGAGGAAGAGCTCTACAGGGCCCCTCTGGCCCAAGGGCCCCGGTGCAGTCGAGACCACTGCAACCCCTATTGCTACGCCACTGACAGAATGTATTGCTCGCTGGTTGAATTCCAAAATGTAGTCATCTGTGGAGCAACACCCTGAACACTGAAAATTAAAGGATACCCGAGGTGACATGTGACATGATGAGATAGACAGGGGTATGTACAGTGCCTACCACACAAATAACTATGCAGTGTTATCCTTTTTTTTCTTACTCTGCCTAAAAAGAGTTCAACATCAGGTATGTAAGTGACAGTTCCTGTCTGAGTCGGGACTGGGTCGGACTACAGTGTGACCCTCACTGATAAGAAATTGCAACTATAAAACACTTTCCTAGCAGAAAATGGCTTCTGAGAGCAAGAAAGAGATGAAAAGTGTCAATAGTTCATAGATTTTAGCTCTGGCATTTTCAGGATCTCTCCTGTAGCATGATCTGTCGCTTGCAGTGGAGCTGCAACTGGGCAGTTCTGACTTGTCTGATTGCATTCGGTTCTGCATTCGCAATGAGTCTCATTGTCATTTGCGATCGCTCTGCAGTTCGGGGCAGCTTAGGATGCTGTCATCATTCCACCTATTGCTTGCTGCTGCGGCCGGATAGCCCTGGATTTCCTGCATGCATGTTGTTACATAATACTGCATGTATTTCTTATGAAGGTCCTTTGCATTCATAGTTAGCTAGCAGATCAGACTAACTCAGGATTGAGTGATTACCATTCTGCTGTGTGGGAGTTTGCATGCCTGCACTCATTGGCTGAGGTCCACATAAAAGTCTGCCTCCCATTTAAGACTCCGCCCGACATAACGGTCAGTACGCTGGTCTGCTGGGCACTTTGTCACTCTGTTATAGATCTGTTAATGTAGTTCAATGCAACCCTATTACTTGTGCTTTAGCTAGTTTCTTGATAAATATATATGCAGACTTACTAATATACATTGATCCATTAGTTGAGCCGTTTGTTATTTTCCTGTATTATTGTGTATTGCCTTGTTTCGATGCCTGATGCACGTTTGCTGCATCCGCGGTGGGTCAGTGAAGTCCATTATCCTGATAGCTTGGATTCTGCCATCACCACGTTGGTGACTGGTTGTATTCCTGCTACTCTCGTTTCTGGGAACGTAACTATAGGCTGCGGTTGCTATTAGTTACGTTCTTTCCTGTAGTCTTGCCTGTGTGGATGCCTGCTGGTCACTGGTTGTTAGCCTGCTTGCTCTGCTTCTGTGGACATGACTGTGAGCTGCGGTTGCTACTAGTTACACTCCAATCTATAGTCCTGTCTTGTACCTGTCTGAATGCTTGCTATCGCTAAGGCAGCGCAACATCGCACTGTGCTGCCATTGTGTCTTATTTGTAGCGATATTGGAAGCCCAGAGCTGCAGTTGCTATGGGCAACCTGTGTAGCCTCTTCCATTATTCAGCTACCAGTCTTGTTGCTCTGGGTGGTCAAAGTATAACCCCCAGGCATTGCAGGCATACTTCAATGAATATATCATTGAGAAAAAAAAAACAAAACAGTAAGAACTTAAAAAGTAGATTTAAAAATAAAATATAAAATAAAACTGTAATATCTTAAAAAGTAATTTAGTACAATGCACAATTCCACAGGGTAGTCCACCCTTGGTCTCTGGCAATCTGGAAAAAACATTAATGTTAGCAGAACTAGATAAACCACTTTCTATCATTTACTTTACATTAATGAATAATAACACGTACACTATCTCTCGATGTTAATTCCCGATGGAGTGAAGATATTATGGGGTTAGATGATGCAGATTGGGACGAAATACTGGAAGAATTCGTTAAAACTTCCATATCTGCCAAAGAAAGACTGATCCAATTTAAGTTCCTACACAGAACATACCTAACACCAGCGCGAATGAGCAAAATTTCTAACACGCACAGCCCTCACAGCCCAAGATGCAAGGTTACTCCGGGTACCTATTTCCATATGTTCTGGGAATGTCCCAAGATACTAAATTTCTGGCAAGAAATTATCACACTCATTAATGAAATACTTGAAACTCATTTGATGTTCTCCCCTAGAATAGCATTATTGGGACTACTAGATGGTACTCCGGCAAACAAGACAAGACAAGACAAATAACATTTATATTGCGCTTTTCTCCTTGCGGACTCAAAGCGCCAGAGCAGAGCAGCAGCCACTAGGGCGCGCTCTATTGGCAGTAGCAGTGTTAGGGAGACTTGCCAAAGGTCTCCTACTGAATTAGTGCTGGCTTACTGAACAGGCAGAGCCGAGATTCGAACCCTGGTCTCCTGTGTCAGAGGCAGAGCCCTTAACCATTACACCATCAGCCAACTGCAAACAAGCACTCGCAGTATTTAGTTAAAATTCTATGTTTTTATGGACGTAAAGAGATACTTCGAACATGGAAATCTGACAAATCTCCATCCCTCAACTTTTGGAAGAGAACCGTTCTTAAAACCTTGCCACTATATCGTCTATAAGAGCAGGAACTGTCCCCAGCGATATGACAAAATATGGGCCCCATGGTACAACAATGTAGATGCTTTCCCAACCGGTCCTGATGATTAATTTTATCCTCCTCCTAACAACCTCTCACTAAAATAAATTAAGCTCAGTGTCTGCGGCTAGATGGGGGAGGTGCTGGAGAATCTTTTTCCTTCTTCTCTCTTTCTTTCTTCTCTCGTCTTCTCTCATACCTTCCGTATACCCTTTCTTAGATCCACAATGTAATCTGAATTTGTATTTGTGTTTGTGGGAAATTGACCCACCCGTCCTCCCCCCATCCTTTGTCACCGTTTCTCTGTGTGCATGAGATTTGCTACATGACATGAACCTTTCTTCAATTGGGCTGCCAGTTATGATCATGCTGTTGTGGGTTTTGGAGAAACACAGAAGACATTTATGCGGGTATTTGAATCATACTTTGAGTCTCCTCAGGTTTCCCTGCAAGTCCCTTATCGCATACCAGGCCGTGTATTTGTATGGCTCCATAATGTCTCTTATTTCCTGTTGCGTGAAGGTGGCCGTGATGAACTTCTCCCATGTTGCAAAGAGTTTTTTGGTAGCTCGTTCCTTGTGCTGTTTTGTCTCCAGATTATCTAGGTTGAAGAGATGTAACAGCTCTTCTTTAAGGTCCCAGGTTGTAGGTGCACTAGGGTATATCCATTTGTTGTATATTACTTTCTTTGCTGCAATTAGTATGAGATGGGCCAATCTTGACATTGGCTTGGTTTTTCCTTCGCTAATTGATGTTTTCACAACAGGGACATAGTGGAACAAACACAACTGGGGAGACAATTCTATATCCACATTACACACTTTTTTAATATAATCTTTGACCCTGTTCCAGTAGCCCTTTATCTTATCGCAAGTCCACATACGGTGAAACAAGTTAGCATTTGCGGTTGAGCACTTAGGGCACTCGGGCTTATAGTGGGGTGGTGGGGATTTATACTTAATATCAAAAGCATATTTTGCCCGGTGGATTAATTTATAGTGTGACTCTCTCAAATTTTCACTTAGTACCAATGATCTAACCAATCTGTTCCCTTCTATGATTGCTGTTCCCAGATCCTCTGATTCGATATCTTTGTGCCATGCCTTGAAATTGTTTTTTGCTAACGACTCGAGGCTTATGGATTGGAGACTATGATGGATTTCTGCCAGTGTCTTTGACCCTCCCTGTGGTTGAAGGAAGCGGTCAAAGGAGTCTGCCTTCATGATGGATGGAAGGTTAGAGGCCTGGGAGTGGACAAAGGATTTTAATTGCGCATAATAGAGAAAGTGTTGTTTAGGGACCCCATATAGCGCTCTTATCTCTTGGAACGAGTACCAACAATTTTTTTTGAATGACCACACACTTTCCAGTTTAGTTATCCCCCTTCTCTCCCAATCCAGGAACCCACCGTGTGCTGTGCTTGCTGGAAAGGCTGGGTGTCCCCATAGGGGCATGTATTTAGACAAGTGATATGGTTTATTGAAAAGCTTTCTAACCGCCTTCCACGTTGCCCACGTGTCGATTATTGTCCTACTTTGTTTGAGTCTGGTCGGAAGATGTCTATAGGGTGTGTGAAGGATTGCCATTGTGGTCCAAGGCTCAAGTAGAGCCTCTTCTAGCTGTGTGTTTGAGTAGGTGTTGGTATTCATTACCCAGTCCCATACATGACGAAAGAGGCAGGCTAGGTTGTATAAGCGTATGTTTGGAAGGCTCGCTCCTGCCCACTCTTTGGGTAGTTTTAGTTTGGCTATGGCTATTCGGGGCTTGCGGCCTGCCCATAGGAATTTTGTATATAATTTATCCATTTCCTGAATGTCCTTATGTTTCAAGAGAAGAGGAATAGTTTGTAGTGGATACAGCAGCCTTCCAAATATCACGCTCTTGATGACAGCCGCCCTTCCCATAAGGTTCAGCGGCAGGTTTACCCACCTTTGTAGTTGTTGCTTAATGTTGTGGAAAAGGGGCGTGTAATTAAGGGTATAAAGGGAATTTGGGTCTCTTGTTAATTTAATACCCAGGTACTTGACCTGAGATTTGATTGCTAAACCCTGCTTTTGAGCTTCTCTGAGATGGAGTCATTGCCATTGGTCAGCAATAGCAGTTCGCTCTTGCTTTTATTTACCCTAAACCCACTTTGTTGGCCTATGTGATGTAACAGGTCAAAGACTTTGGGAAGGTCTTCTTTCGGATTGGCCATGAATAGTAAAATGTCATCAGCAAATGCTGCCTGGCTGGCTATTTCACTTCCTACCTGTATGCCTCTAATGTGTTTATTTAGCGCCCTTAATATTGGTTCAAGTGCTAGGTCGAATAGCAGGGGTGAAAGGGGGCACCCCTGTCGTGTGCCCTTGGTTAGAGGGAAGCTGGGTGAGACAAAGCCTGGAGTGTAGATGTGTGCTTTGGGGTTAATATGCATAGCCTTTATTAAATTGACAAAGGGTCCTGAGAATTTCATTTTTTCCAGGACTTTCCGCAGCCACACCCAGCGCACATTATCAAAAGCTTTCTCAGCATCTAATAATAATATGGCATGATTGCGACATGTGGCCGGGTATGACCGCGCAAAGTCCAAAACTGCCAGTACCTTCCTGATGTTCATAGTTGCTGATCTATGCCGAATAAAGCCTGACTGTGAGGGGCTAACTAGCTTGTACATAAGTTCCGCCAGTCTCCTAGCCATGATCTTGTTCAAAATTTTTATGTCCTGATTCATCAGGGAAATGGGTCTATACGCCGTCGGGAGTAGTGGATCTGTGCCCTGCTTGGGGAGTAATTTGATATACGCCGTCTGTGACGTTGGGGGTAGTTTTCCTGTTTTGATTATTGTGTTAAATACTGACTGTAAAGGCAGCCATACACTGGTCGATGTGCCATCAGATCGACAAGCTGACAGATCCCTATCTGATCAGATAGGGATCGTATGGCTGCCTTTACTGCAAACAGATTGTGAATCGATTTCAGC
Organism: Hyperolius riggenbachi; assembly: GCF_040937935.1. Taxonomy (NCBI): domain Eukaryota; kingdom Metazoa; phylum Chordata; class Amphibia; order Anura; family Hyperoliidae; genus Hyperolius; species Hyperolius riggenbachi. The sequence continues at coordinate 292,795,823 of NC_090646.1, read as the reverse complement.
CTGAAACCGATCACAATCTGTTCAGCTGCTCCTGCCGCCTGTCCTCCCCCCGCGCATACATTACCTGACGCTGGCTCCCGGGCATCTTCTCCACGCTGCACCGCTCTGTTCTTGCTCCATCTCGGCGCTTCCTGTGTCACTCCGTGACCAGGAAGTTCAAATAGAGCGCCCTCTATTTGAACTTCCTGGGTCACTGCAGTGACCCAGGAAGCGCCGGGATGGAGCGGGTGCAGCGCTGAGAAGATGCGGAGAAGACGCCCGGGAGCCCGCATCAGGTAATGTATTTTTCATCGGATCGGCCGCCGCTAGCGACGCGCACTTTACCCGCGGGCGATCGAGGGTAATTTCCCGCACGGCGCGATCGACGGACCGATCCGATTTCGGGAGGAAATCGGATCGTCGGCAGCGTTTACCGCGAACGATTGGCAGCAGATTCGATCCCAGGATCGAATCTGCTGTCGAAACGGCCGGGAATCGGGCCAGTGTATGGCCACCTTAAGGGTTGGAGTAGCTCTGTACATAACAGCTTAAAGAATTCCGCCGAGAGGCCATCTGGGCCCGGGGATTTGTGGTTTGCTAATTGTTTGATTGTATCTTTGATTTCCTCTAGGGAGATGTCAGCGTTAAGGTATTCTAGGTCTGTTTCTGATAAGGATGGCAGTGGGATGTCTTTTAATATATCGTCAGTTTTGTTGGCGTCCTCTGTATCGTGTATGTCTGCGTATAAGTCAGCGTAAAATTGCTGTAGACAGGTGTTTATGCTGCGCGGGTCAGTTAATATGCAGCCGTTTCTATCTTTTATGGCCGATATGTGGGTCTGGGGGCGGTCCCCTTTGATAATATTGCTAAGGAGCTTGCCTGTTTTATTTCCGTATCTACGGAATTTTATGTCGCTAAATGTGCTTGCTAGGTCCTCCTTGGCTTTCAGCCACCTGTCTGTTTCTGCTTTGGCGTTGAGCCATTCCTGGCGGTTGCTGGGGATTGGGTTTTCCTGATAAAGTTTGAGTGCCTTTCTGACTTTTTCTACTGCTGCACTATATTGCTCCTGTGTCTGTTTTCTCTTGCCCCCTACATATCCCATGATTCTGCCTCTCAAGACCGGCTTTGCAGCCTCCCAAAACAGAACAGGGTCTGACATGTGTGCTTTATTGTCCTCACTATACTCTGACCACCATTGGCTTAGCATTGCTGCAAAATTTTCATCCCCGTATAAGTGTGTGGGAAACCTCCAAAGGATATCTGACCCCCTTTGTATAGTTTCACCCATCTCCAGCCGGACCGGACTATGGTCTGATATTACCATGTCCAGAATTTCTGTTGATTTTATTCTGCTAGCAATTGGAGCTGACACAAGAATAAAGTCCAGACGTGCCCACATATCATGAGGACTCGAGTAGAAGGAGTATTGTCTTTCGTATGGATGCTGAAGCCTCCATATGTCTATAAGTTGCGTCTCCTTAGCAAAGGAGCTTAGGTTCTCAATTTTCTTTTGATATAGGGAGGTTAGTTTGTTATTTAGGGTTCTATCCTCACTGGCGTCAATGATTGTGTTAAAGTCCCCCCCTACTACCCAGCTGGTGATGGGAGAAGCCATGAGCAAGCCCTGTACTTCTAACAAGCATCTTTTATTGTCTTCATTTGGGCCGTATATGTTTACAATCTGCACATTTTCCCCATTTAGTTTGCCCCTTATCGACACCCATCGCCCCTCATCGTCATGTTTCATCTCGTCCATATCAAATCTCAAATTTTTATGTATCAGGATAATAACTCCTGCCTTCCTCCCATTGGCTGGCGAACCATAAATTTGACCCACCCAATATCTTTTAAGAAATTTATAGTGCTCTTGAGTGAGGTGCGTCTCTTGTAAGAGTGACACTTCCGCTCGTAACTTTTTAAGGTGGCGGAGCACCATTGAGCGTTTGCGTGGTGTCCTGAGCCCTTTTACATTCCAAGTACAAATGTTAATTACCATGACGATTGGAAGGATGGATATCGTTTAATTCATGTAGATCAAAGTTATATGAATTTATATCATCAGAGAAACAGTGACAAAACCCTGCCCAGAAGATTAACCCCTTCCCCAACAAACCCCATAACATACTGAAAATCATCGTATACTTTACATAACTGCACCAGGAGAAGCCTGGTTCCTGGACTTCTTCCAGTTCACCATTTGTAGGCCTGTAGTGTGACTCCACTTCTTCCCTAGAAGATAAGGGCCAGGGACAGAGTCACGGCTCCTAAGATCTATTAGCTTGGCATGCCTATAAGCATTTGAACAGCCAAGATTGTATTAATATCCGACTGTTTGATATTATTTGCGTGTTAGGTATATATAGTCTTACGGGTATCTATAGTGTTCATCAGTCCACCTTTGCCAGGATGTAGGTTGTAGAATGGGTGGTTAGTGCCCGTCTTTTGGTTTCTTGTCTACTCATCCCGAATCCTCAGGTCGTGGAGATGGTCTCTTCGCGGCGATAACCGCCGTGTCTTTGGCCAGGAACAATATCTCTGCCTCCTGGGGGGTTTTCAGTATGTGAGTAACACCCACGCTGTCTGTGACTTTCAAGATGGCTGGATACATCAGGGTAAACTTCCATTGCCTTTGTATGCATTCGCTACATGCCGCGTTAAACTTCTGTCTTAGCTTTGAGACCTCTAAGGAGAAGTCATTAAACAACCTGAGAGCTGTGCCTTGATATTCTAGCTGCTGTTCACTCTGCCTATAAGCGCGCAGTATGGCCGTTTTGTCTGCGTAATCTAAGTACTTTATCATAATCACTCTTGGCTTCGTATTGCGTTTAATCTCCTTGGGGGGGCACACCCTATGTGCTCTTTCCACTTTGCAAGGTGAGGGGAGTTCCAGGATCTGCGGTATCTCCTCCGAACATAACTTGTGGAGCGTGTCTGCAGCGAATGTCTCCGGGAGGCCTACTAGCCGCAAATTGCTGCGTCTCGAGCGATTCTCCAGGTCTTGTATTTTGTCGTGCATTTATTTGTTTTCGGCGAGGACTTTGTCTAGCTTTATTGCTTGACTGGCGCTATCATCCTCCATGTCAGATATGCGTTGTTCTGCCTGAGTCAGGCGCTGGTTATGGACCTGCAGCTCTTTGTGCACTTTTTTAGAGTTTGTTGTACGGCCCCCTTGATCATGGACTCCAGGTCAGGCCTCAGTTGCCTGACCACCGCTGCTGCTATTTTGTCATAGTTTAAGCCGGACTCACCCTCGTTTCCCCCATCCTCGTTCTCGGAGTCCCAGTCCTGCTGGATTTGATCTTCTGCCCCGTCTGATGTCTGAGACGGCGGGGGAGATTTCTCCCTTGCGCCTGGCTTGGATCTGCTCTTCGGCGCCATCTTGCCTTCCAGCTCAGTGTCTCCCCGGCTGTCGTCTTTGCGGGTGAGATATTTCTCCATGGCGTCTCTGGCTGAGTTGCGGAGCTCTGTTGTGTGACCCCCTGCCTCTTCCAGAACGAAACGGGCACATCCGTAGGTTATAGGCTTGGCTGGAGTATATTCACGGAGCGGAGCTCTGGCTCTAGCCTCCTCTCATCGCGGCGCCGGAACCGGAAGTCTGAATTTGTATTCTTAGACATTGGTCACAGGGTCATTATGTATAGAGGCCCAAAGTATGCACATGCAATGTTATTCATGATTGGCTTGGTATAACTTTATGATCAATACTGATGTATGTAACTACTATGTATACTCACCTACGTTGACAGGATAAATTGTCATGCACTGCTCACTAATGTAAGCAAATGATAACAGTAATGCTCAGATTCCTGTTGGACTACTGTACTGTCTTTCACTTCTTAACTATGTTTATGTATTGTTAAAACAAACAAAACAATAAAAATTGAATTGTTAAAAAAAAAAAAAAAGTCATTTAGGATAGATACAATTGTTTATTTCATTTTGTTTATTTTCCCCTCGCTTTTCCTTTAAAGAGAGAAAATAAGCTTCTACCAGCCCCCTGCAGCTGTCCCGTGCTCTCGTAGTCTGGATCAGATCCTCCTGTCCCCCGCCGTCAGGTACTTTCACTTCGTCGACAGGCCCGACAGGCCTGGCCACGCGAATCCTTCTACGCTTTCCTGTCCGCAATAGCGTCCTGCGCCTGTGCAGGGCACTGTTGCAAACAGGAACGCATAGAAGGAGATGCGTGGCTAGGCCTGCGCAGGTGGAGTGCGCCTGTCAGCAGAAATCAAAAGTAGCTGGCATCAGGGGACAGAAGGATCCACTAGTGAGTGCGAGAGCACGGGACAGCTTAAGGATCACTTTAAGTTCAGCAGTAAAGACTGGTTCATTGTCGTAATATAAAAAAGTCTACTGCATTCAAACATGCACCCAAAGTCAGTTAGGCAAGGTCTTAACAAAACAGTTAAAAAGCTCAGGTTTTGGGACTTCCTGAAGGCACAAAAAAATTAATAGTTTCATTTTCTCCTCTTGTGTATCCTGTGCCAGTTGAACTGAAACGTATATAAACAGGTATTATGGGAGTTTCCAAAATGATGGTGGCAAAATACCAACCTCATTATGTAAGGCATTGGATTCTCAGAAGATGTCTGATAGATGGCCAGCAAGTTAAATTGTTGAATATGGACCTTCGTGATGCAAAGGGGTTGTGCATTGGCCCTTTTGCAATGTAGGGTTCAGGGAATGCAGAAGTTGTGTTTTGTACTCAGAAACTCAGAAATAGTGAAACTGTGTTGCAAGCTGAAGTATGACTGGGAGTAACTTTCTGAAAGGACTGCAATAAGGGCTCGTTCACACTGTAGGCGGTTTTGTTTTTTTAACACGTGGGCGAATTTTAAAATCTCCCACCAAACGCTTGTGCAATGAATGACTATGGGAAGGTTCATATCAGCACGAGTTATGCGCTGTCCGTTCGGTAAAGCAGTGCGTGGACCATTTTTGAGGCGATTCCGCCTCAATGGAAAGTATAGGAGCAAAGCAAAATGTTCAAAAAATCGCTTTGTGTATCGATCGCGTTTGCGTTTTTAAGAATAAATACTTTGTATTTATCATTTTCCGGGTCAATGAGTTCACTTCCTGACTTGTGTCAGGGAGTGAATTACAAAACGCTTAGAAAACTGCTAAGCACAAAAACAAATCGCCCGCCCAAGCGCCGGGAATCGGAAAAAAAGATACCTCAAAAACAGCCCAACGCGGATGGACACGCGAGCCGAACGCAATGTGAACAAGGCCTAACATAACTTCCAATTGTCCCTCTTTTCGGGAACCCAGTCCCTCTGTCACTTTTTCTTTCTCATTTGTCCCTCTTTCAGGACTAATGTACAGATCTATGTAAACGTGTATTTTTCTACTGAAAAATGTTTTTAACGGACTCTAAACTTTAAATTTCCATCCTTGAAATTGATATATTTCTTATTTTTATATTTTGACATGAAGGAAAATGATCCAGGATAGAAAGAACCAGTGTGGTTTGAATTATAAAACAACATTTTTTTTCTCATTAAATCATTATGGTATGCATGGACGAATTTCAGGCAAAGCCGCAAAGGCCATGGCCTAGGGCACCCGGCAAGCAAGGGGCAGGGTGTAAGCAGCAGTGTGGCAGTAGCGGTTAGCCTGCTGAACATTCGTCCTACTACACAGAGTTTGCACATAGTGGTGGATGGCCACCAACAGCCGGATCTGGCACTTGGGGGATGAAGGGGCAGCAAACAGGCACTTGCAGTGATCTATGAGCTGCCTGTCACTCACTGAATGTGCTGCTAGCCAAGGAGCTTACAATCTAATCCCTGCCATCATGTCACTAACTGTCCTCAGAAGAGCTTATAATGTATTCCCTGCCATCCTTTCAGTAACTGTCCTCAGAGGAGCCTACAATCTAATGCCAGCCGTGCTGGAGGGGGAGTTTAAGAGACTGTCTGCCCGGAGGCAGCCGGTGATGGTGAGCCTTGGACGGTAAAAAAAACAAATCCGGCCCTAATGGTATGTGTGACTAGGGGCGTATCGGGGGCACAATTAGGGGTGTGGCAGGGGCAGGGCTTAAATTCCTTTTTCTTATATCAAAAAGTTGGGAGGTACAAATAAGGAGGCAGGCTCACCAGATGGTATGGCTGATCCTGCTCTGACCAGCTAACAGCACTTAGTACAAACTCCAAAGTTCTCCACTTGATAGAATTGCAGGGTTGGCCTTAAAAACTCAAAACATAGGCTACCATAGCATAGCATAGCATAGGCTACCGCTATGACAGGCAAGGGTAGTAAGGGAGAAGTGACAGCTGGGAAAACCGGCACACTTGCGGTGCAGTTTGGCAGGGGTTTGTAGGTTTGTGGAGGTTGAAGTCTAAGGTGCCAGGACATCCGTGCCTAGAGGCTCCTGTGAGGTAAATCCGGGCCTAGAAAGATCGTGATTGGGCGGAAATTATGTCTCTGGGCTAATCAGAGGCCCCCCAGCCAGGCCCTAGCAACCAATCATAGGAGGGGAGGTTATGCCCTCCCCTCCTGTACATAAAGCGGCGGCAATCTTAAAAAGCTGAGAGGATCATCTCTAGGCTATTTGTTGCTTAAGAAAGCGTGTTTTTATTTCCCGAAAACATAGCGTTTTTACTCCTAACATTGCTCTTATACTGTAGTATATACTTGTATTCAGCTAGCTAGTCGGTGAGTGATTACTAAAGTTAGTTGTAGTCAGTGTAGTTCAGTGAGAGACTGTAGTGATCAACTTCAGTTAAAGATCAACTTCAGTTAGTTGCAGTCACTGCCACAGTTGTTCAGTCACTAAGTTTAGTCAGTGACATTGTACTGTTCAATTAGTGCACTGCAGCCAGACTGCTGTCCACTAATTTTTGTGCTCTATATTTTACTGTATCTGACACTTGTATTCAGCTCATAGCCAGTGATCAACTTCAGTTAGTTGCAGTCACTGTCACTGGTCAGTCACTAAGTTTAGTCAGTGACATTGTACTGTTCAATTAGTGCACTGCAGCCAGACCGCTGTCCACTAATTTTTGTGCTCTATATTTTACTGTATCTGACACTTGTATTCAGCTCATAGCCAGTGATCAACTTCAGTTAGTTGCAGTCACTGCCACTGGTCAGTCACTAAGTTTAGTCAGTGACATTGTACTGTTCTATTAGTGCAGGCAGACCCCTGTCCATTAAATTTTGTGCTCTATATTACTTTACTGTATAACTTGTATTCAGCTCATTAGCCAGTGATCAACTTAAGTTAGTACTTGCAGTCACTGCCACTGTTCAGTCACTAAGTTTAGTCAGTGACATTGTACTGTTCTACTAGTGCAGGCAGAGTGCTGTCCACTAATTGTTGTGCTCTTTATTATTTTACTGTATATCAATTGTATTCAGATCATTAGCCAGGGATCAACTTAAGTTAGTTGCAGTCACTGCCACTGGTCATTCATTAAGTCTAGTCAGTAAAATTGTACTGTTGTAGTAGTGCAGGCAGACCGCTGTCCATTACATTTTTGGGCTCTTTATTATTTTACTGTATCTGAGACTTGTATTCAGCTCATAGCCAGTGATCAACTTCAGTTAGTTGCATTCACTGCCACTGTTCAGTCACTAACTTTAGTCAGTGACATTGTACTGTTCTATTTGTGTAGGCAGACCGATGTCCACTAATTTTTGTAATCTATATTTTACTGTATCTGACAGTTGTATTCAGCTCATAGCCCCAGTGATCAACTTCAGTTAGTTGCAATCACTGCCACTGTTTAGTCACTAAGTTTAGTCAGTGACATTGTACTGTACTAGTAGTGCAGGCAGAGCGCTGTCCACTAATTTTTGTGTTCTATATTTTACCGTATCTGACAGACTGACAGTAGTATTCAGCTCATAGCCCCAGTGATCAACTTTAGATAGTTGCATTCACTGCCACTGTTCAGTCACTAAGTTTAGTCAGTGACATTGTACTGTGGTAGTAGCGTGCAGCCAGTTACTTTGCTGTGTGCATAGTGCAGTCAGACCGCGGCGCTATTCATTTCAGTGATTTTCGAGTTCTATACTGTATTCAGTATTTGCAAATTGTGCCGTCTGTGCATTTTTATTTATCTATTTTTATTTTTTGTATTCTTTTCTGACACTGTACTGTTCTAGTAGTGCAAGCAGACCGCTTTACACTAATTTTTGTGCTCTTTATTATTTTACTGGCCTCAATTCACAGAGCTTTATCAAACACTTTATCAAACGTTTGATGATTTTCCTCATGGGTAAAATCTAATTTTGAATTCACTAAGATGTTATAGATTTATAGATAATTTAATCGATAAAACATTTGATAAATCTATAACGCCTCAGTGAATTCAAAATTTTATTTTACCCATGAAGTAAATTATCAAACGTTTGATAAAGTGTTTGATAAAGCTCCGTGAATTGAGGCCAGTGTATGTCACTTGTATTCAGCTTATTAGCCAGTGATCAACTTCAGTTCGTTGCAGTCACTGCCACTGTTCAGTCACTAAGTTTAGTCAGTGACATTGTACTGTGGTAGTAGCATGCAGCCAGTTACTTTGCTGTGTGCATAGTGCAGTCAGACCGCGGCGCTGTTCATTTCAGTGATTTTCGAGTTCTATTACTGAATTCAGTATTTGCAAATTGCGCCGTCTGTGCATTTTTATTTATCTATTTTTATTTTTTGTATTCTTTTCTGAAAAATCAATAAAAGCCCCTGATATATTTTGTCTGTCCCCAGGCCCACACACGTATTGACTGTAAAAAGCAGCACACTTTCTCCTCCTTGAAATCTTGTGCATATATCTTGTGAAATCTGTCTGGCAGGGGTCGTGGGTGTGGCAGGAGAGGAAGTGCCATTGCCTCCGCCAGTTCTGGGACTGGTCCACGGCCAGAGAGGGCGCTCAGCTGTAGGGTGTACAGCAGAGAGGGATCTATCCACGGCACAGCCTGGGCCGAGTCTGATTTATGGTGCTGTGGTACCACCAGTGAGGTGCCATACTCTTCTTCTGTGCTGCCACAGAGTGCTGTTTAGTCCTCCAGCTGCCGCCTCTCATGTCGTTTTGAACGACAACAGCAGTCTGTGTACCCACCACCAGGATCCAGAGATGCTACAAATTTTGGCCTGATTTATCGTTCTGTGGTGCCACCAGTGAGGTGCCATACTCTCTTTCTGTGCTGCCTCAGAGTGCTGCTTAGTCCTCGTTTTGAATGACAACAGCAGTCTGTGTGCCCACCCCCAGGGCCCGGTAATGCTACAATTTTTGGGCTGATTTATTGTGCTGTGGTGCCACCAGTGGGGTGCCATACTCTTCTTCTGTGCTGCGGCAGAGTGCTGCTTAGTCCTCCTGCAGTTGCCTCTCATGTCTTATTTAGCGACAAAAACAGTCTGTGTATCCCCCACCAGGGTCCGCGGATGCTAAATTTTTTGGGCTGATTTATCGTGCTGTGGTACCTCCGGTGAGGTGCCATACTCTTCTTCTGTGCTGCCACAGAGTGCTGCTTAGTCCTCCTGCAGCCGCCTCTCATGTTGTATTTAGCGACAACAGCAGTCTGTGTATCCACCCCCAGGGTCCAGGGATGCTACATATTTTGGCCTGATTTATCATGCTGTGGTGCTACTAGTGAGGTGCCATACTCTCTTTCTGTGCTGCCGCAGAGGGCTGCATAGTCCTCCAGCTGCCGCCTCTCATGTCGTTTTGAACGACAACAGCAGTCTGTGTACCCACCACCAGGATCCAGAGATGCTACAAATTTTGGCCAGATTTATCATTCTGTGGTGCCACCAGTGAGGTGCCATACTCTCTTTCTGTGCTGCCTCAGAGTGCTGCTTAGTCCTCGTTTTGAATGACAACAGCAGTCTGTGTGCCCACCCCCAGGGCCCGTTAATGCTACAATTTTTGGGCTGATTTATTGTGCTGTGGTGCCACCAGTGGGGTGCCATACTCTTCTTCTGTGCTGCGGCAGAGTGCTGCTTAGTCCTCCTGCAGTTGCCTCTCATGTCTTATTTAGCGACAAAAACAGTCTGTGTATCCACCACCAGGGTCCGCGGATGCTAAATTTTTTGGGCTGATTTATCGTGCTGTTGTACCTCCGGTGAGGTGCCATACTCTTCTTCTGTGCTGCCACAGAGTGCTGCTTAGTCCTCCTGCAGCCGCCTCTCATGTTGTATTTAGCGACAACAGCAGTCTGTGTATCCACCCCCAGGGTCCAGGGATGCTACATATTTTGGCCTGATTTATCATGCTGTGGTGCTACTAGTGAGGTGCCATACTCTCTTTCTGTGCTGCCGCAGAGGGCTGCATAGTCCTCCAGCTGCCGCCTCTCATGTCGTTTTGAACGACAACAGCAGTCTGTGTACCCACCACCAGGATCCAGAGATGCTACAAATTTTGGCCTGATTTATCGTTCTGTGGTGCCACCAGTGAGGTGCCATACTCTCTTTCTGTGCTGCCTCAGAGTGCTGCTTAGTCCTCGTTTTGAATGACAACAGCAGTCTGTGTGCCCACCCCCAGGGCCCGGTAATGCTACAATTTTTGGGCTGATTTATTGTGCTGTGGTGCCACCAGTGGGGTGCCATACTCTTCTTCTGTGCTGCGGCAGAGTGCTGCTTAGTCCTCCTGCAGTTGCCTCTCATGTCTTATTTAGCGACAAAAACAGTCTGTGTATCCACCACCAGGGTCCGCGGATGCTAAAATTTTTGGGCTGATTTATCGTGCTGTGGTACCTCCGGTGAGGTGCCATACTCTTCTTCTGTGCTGCCACAGAGTGCTGCTTAGTCCTCCTGCAGCCGCCTCTCATGTTGTATTTAGCGACAACAGCAGTCTGTGTATCCACCCCCAGGGTCCAGGGATGCTACATATTTTGGCCTGATTTATCATGCTGTGGTGCTACTAGTGAGGTGCCATACTCTCTTTCTGTGCTGCCGCAGAGGGCTGCATAGTCCTCCAGCTGCCGCCTCTCATGTCGTATTGAACGATAACAGCAGTTCTGTGTACCCAGGGTCCACGGATGCTACAATTTTTGGGCTTATTTATCGTGCTGTGGTACCACCAGTGAGGTGCCATACTCTTCTTTTATGCTGCCGCAGAGTGCTGCCTAGTCCTCCTGCTGCTGCCTCTCATGTCGTATTTAGCGAAAACAGCAGTCTGTGTACCCACCAACAAGGTCCAGGGATGCTATAAATTTTGGCTGATTTATCATGTTGTGGTGCCACCACTGAGGTGCCATACTCTCTTTCTGTGCTGCCGCAGAGTGCTGCTTAGTCCTCCTGCAGCCGCCTCTCATGTTGTATTGAACGACAACAGCAGTCTGTGTACTCACCACCAGGATCCACGGATGCTACAATTTTTGAGCTGATTTATCATGCTGTGGTGCTACTAGTAAGGTGCCATACTTTCTGTCTGTGCTGCCGCAGAGTGCTGCTTAGTCCTCTAGCTGCCGCCTCTCATGTCGTTTTGAACGACAACAGCAGTCTGTGTACCCACCACCAGGGTTCAGGGATGCTACAAGTTTTGGCTTGATTTATCGTGCTGTGGTGCCACCAGTGAGGTGCCATACTCTCTTTCTGTGCTGCTTTCATAGTGCTGCTTAGTCCTCCAGCTGACGCCTTTCATGTCGTTTTGAACGACAACAGCAGTCTGTGTACCTACCACCAGGGTCCGCGGATGCTACAATTTTTGGGCTGATTTATTGTGCTGTGGTGCCACCAGTGAGGTGCCATACTCTTCTTCTGTGCTGCCGCAGAGTGCTGCTTAGTCCTCCTGCTGCCGCCTCTCATGTCGTATTTAGTGACAACAGCAGTCTGTGTACCCACCACCAGGGTCCAGGGATGCTACAATTTTTGGGCTGATTTATCGTGCTGTGGTGCCACCAGTGAGGTGCCATACTCTTTTTCTGTGCTGCCGCAGAGTGCTACTTAGTCCTCCTGCTGCCACCTCTCATGTCATATTGAACGACAACAGCAGTCTGTGTACCCACCACCAGGGTCCGCGGATGCTAAAATTTTTGGGCTGATTTATCGTGCTGTGGTACCACCAGTGAGGTGCCATGCTCTTCTTCTCTGCTGCCGCAGACTGCTGCTTAGTCCTCCTGCTTAGAGATGGCCTGAACGGTTCGCCGGCGAACGGTTCCAGGCAAACTTCAGGTGGTTCGCGTTCGCCATGGAATGTGAACTTTTCCGGAAGTTCGGTTCACCCCCATAGTGCACCATTAGGGTCAACTTTGACCCTCTACATCACAGTCAGCAGGCACATTGTAGCCAATTAGGCTACACTCTCTCCTGGAGCCACTCCCCGCTTATAAAAGGCAGGCAGTGCTGGTCATTACACTCACTCATGTGCCTGCATTAATTAGTGAAGGGACAGCTGCTGGCAGACTCTCATAGGGAAAGATTAGTAAGGTTCTTTTAGGCTTGTTAGCTTGCTCCTGGCTGATTGTTATTGTTAAAATAGCACCCCTCAACAGCTCTTTTCAGAGCTAATGTTCTCCTGATGTGTTTTTTTTGTGTTGCCCACTGACACTGCATTATACAGCCCTATCTGTTGCAGCTGGATCTTGGTAATTGCTATTACTGTGCCAGCCAGGCCCTGCCTAAATATCTATACTGGGACACCTACCTATGCCTACCTAACTACTGGGGCTCCTACTTACCTATACGGGACACCTACCTATGCCTACCGACCTACCTATACTAGGGCACCTACCTATGCCTACCTACATATACTAGGGCACCTACCTATGCCTACCTACCTATACTGGGTCTCCTACCTATGCCTACCTAACTACTGGGGCACCTACTTACCTATACGGGGACACCTATTGATGCCTACCTACCTACACTAGGGCACCTACCTATGCCTACCTACCTATACTGGGACTCCTACCTATGCCTAGCTAACTACTGGGGCACCTACCTATGCCTATCTACCTATACTGGGACACCTACCTACCTATACTGGGACTCCTACCTACCTATACTGGGACTCCTACCTATGCCTAGATAACTATTGGGGCACCTACCTATGCCTATCTACCTATACTGGGACACCTACCTACCTATACTGGGACTCCTAGCTATGCCTATCTACCTATACTGGGTCTCCTACCTATGCCTACCTACCTATACTGGGACGCCTACTTATGCCTAGCTAACTACTGGGGCACCTACCTATGCCTATCTACCTATACTGGGACACCTACCTATCTATACTGGGACTCCTACCTATGCCTACCTACCTATACTGGGACTCCTACCTATGCCTAGCTAACTACTGGGGCACCTACCTATGCCTTTCTACCTATGCTGGGACACCTACCTGTGCCTACCTACCTATACTGGGACTCCTACCTATGCCTACCTACCTATACTGGGACTCCTACCTATGCCTAGCTAACTACTGGGGCACCTACCTATGCCTATCTACCGATACTGGGACTCCTACCTATGCCTACCTACCTATACTGGGACTCCTACCTATGCCTAGATAACTACTGGGGCACCTACCTATACTGGGACTCCTACCTATGCCTACCTACCTATACTGGGACTCCTACCTATGCCTACCTACCTATACTGGGACTCCTACCTATGCCTAGCTAACTACTGGGGCACCTACCTATGCCTATCTACCTATACTGGGACACCTACCTATGCCTACCTACCTATACTGGGACTCCTACCTATGCCTACCTACCTATACTGGGACGCCTACCTATGCCTAGCTAACTACTTGGGCACCTACCTATGCCTATCTACCTATACTGGGACACCTACCTACCTATACTGGAACTCCTACCTATGCCTAGCTACCTATACTGGGACTCCTACCTATGCCTAGCTAACTACTGGGGCACCTATCTATGCCTTTCTACCTATGCTGGGACACCTACCTATGCCTACCTATACTGGGACTCCTACCTATGCCTAGCTAACTACTGGGGCACCTACCTATGCCCATCTACCTATACTGGGACACCTACCTACCTATACTGGGACTCCTACCTATGCCTAGCTAACTACTGGGGCACCTACTTATGTCTATCTACCTATACTGGGACACCTACCTAACTATACTGGGACTCCTACCTATGCCTACCTACCTATACTGGGACTCCTACCTATGCCTATCTAACTACTGGGGCACCTACCTATGCCTATCTACCTATACTGGAACTCCTACCTATGCCTACCTATACTGGAACTCCTACCTATGCCTAGCTAACTACTGGGGCACCTAACTATGCCCATCTACCCATACTGGGACTCCTACCTATGCCTACCTACCTATACTGGGACTCCTACCTATGCCTAGCTAACTACTGGGGCACCTACCTATGCCCATCTACCCATACTGGGACTCCTACCTATGCCTACCTACCTATACTGGGACTCCTACCTATGCCTAGCTAACAACTGGGGCACCTACCTATACTGGGACTCCTACCTATGCCTACCTACCTATACTGGGATTCCTAACTATGCCTACCTACCTATACTGGGACTCCTACCTATGCCTAGCTAACTACTGGGACACCTACCTATGCCTACCTACCTATACTGGGACTCCTACCTATGCCTACCTACCTACACTGGGACTCCTACCTATGCCTAGCTAACTACTGGGGCACCTACCTATGCTTATCTACCTATACTGGGACTCCTACCTACACCTATCTAACTACTGGGGCACCTACCTATGCCTATCTACCTATACTGGGACACCTACCTATGCCTACCTACCTATACTGGGACTCCTACCTATGCCTACCTACCTATACTGGGACACCTACCTATGCCTAGCTAACTACTGGGGCACCTACCTATGCATATCTACCTATACTGGGACACCTACCTACCTATACTGGGACTCCTACCTATGCCTACCTACCTATACTGGGACTCCTACCTATGCCTAGCTAACTACTGGGGCACCTACCTATGCCTTTCTACCTATACTGGGACACCTACCTGTGCCATCCTACCTATACTGGGACTCCTACCTATGCCTACCTACCTATACTGGGACGCCTACCTATGCCTAGCTAACTACTGGGACACCTACCTATGCCTACCTACCTATACTGGGACTCCTACCTATGCCTACCTACCTATACTGGGACTCCTACCTATGCCTAGCTAACTACTGGGGCACCTACCTATGCTTATCTACCTATTCTGGGACTCCTACCTACGCCTATCTAACTACTGGGGCACCTACCTATGCCTATCTACCTATACTGGGACACCTACCTATGCCTACCTACCTATACTGGGACTCCTACCTATGCCTACCTACCTATACTGGGACTCCTACCTATGCCTAGCTAACTACTGGGGCACCTACCTATGCCTTTCTACCTATACTGGGACACCTACCTGTGCCATCCTACCTATACTGGGACTCCTACCTATGCCTACCTACCTATACTGGGACGCCTACCTATGCCTAGCTAACTACTGGGGCACCTACCTATGCCTATCTACCTATACTGGGACACCTACCTACCTATACTGGGACTCCTACCTACCTATACTGGGACTCCTACCTATGCCTAGCTAACTACTGGGGCGCCTACCTATGCCTATCTACCCATACTGGGACTCTTACCTATGCCTACCTACCTATACTGGGACTCCTACCTATGCCTAGCCAACTACTGGGGCACCTACCTATACTGGGACACCTACCTACCTATACTGGGACTCCTACCTATGCCTACCTACCTATACTGGAACTCCTACCTATGCCTAGCTTACTACTGGGTCACCAACCTATGCCTATCTACCTATACTGGGACACCTACCTATGCCTACCTACCTATACTGGGACTCCTACCTATGCCTACCTACCTATACTGGGACTCCTACCTATGCCTAGCTAACTACTGGGGCACCTACCTATGCTTATCTACCTATACTGGGACTCCTACCTATGCCTAGCTAACTACTGGGGCACCTACCTATGCCTATCTACCTATACTGGGACACCTACCTATGCCTACCTACCTATACTGGGACTCCTACCTATGCCTACCTACCTATACTGGGACGCCTACCTATGCCTAGCTAACTACTGGGGCACCTACCTATGCATATCTACCTATACTGGGACACCTACCTACCTATACTGGGACTCCTACCTATGCCTACCTACCTATACTGGGACTCCTACCTATGCCTAGCTAACTACTGGGGCACCTACCTATGCCTTTCTACCTATACTGGGACACCTACCTGTGCCATCCTACCTATACTGGGACTGCTACCTATGCCTACCTACCTATACTGGGACGCCTACCTATGCCTAGCTAACTACTGGGACACCTACCTATGCCTACCTACCTATACTGGGACTCCTACCTATGCCTACCTACCTATACTGGGACTCCTACCTATGCCTAGCTAACTACTGGGGCACCTACCTATGCTTATCTACCTATACTGGGACTCCTACCCACGCCTATCTAACTACTGGGGCACCTACCTATGCCTATCTACCTATACTGGGACACCTACCTATGCCTACCTACCTATACTGGGACTCCTACCTATGCCTACCTACCTATACTGGGACTCCTACCTATGCCTAGCTAACTACTGGGGCACCTACCTATGCCTTTCTACATATACTGGGACACCTACCTGTGCCATCCTACCTATCCTGGGACTCCTACCTATGCCTACCTACCTATACTGGGACGCCTACCTATGCCTAGCTAACTACTGGGGCACCTACCTATGCCTATCTACCTATACTGGGACACCTACCTACCTATACTGGGACTCCTACCTACCTATACTGGGACTCCTACCTATGCCTAGCTAACTACTGGGGCACCTACCTATGCCTATCTACCCATACTCGGACTCTTACCTATGCCTACCTACCTATACTGGGACTCCTACCTATGCCTAGCCAACTACTGGGGCACCTACCTATACTGGGACACCTACCTACCTATACTGGGACTCCTACCTATGCCTACCTACCTATACTGGAACTCCTACCTATGCCTAGCTTACTACTGGGTCACCAACCTATGCCTATCTACCTATACTGGGACACCTACCTATGCCTACCTACCTATTCTGGGACTCCTACCTATGCCTACCTACCTATACTGGGACTCCTACCTATGCCTACCTACCTATACTGGGACTCCTACCTATGCCTAGCTAACTACTGGGGCACCTACCTATGCTTATCTACCTATACTGGGACTCCTACCTATGCCTAGCTAACTACTGGGGCACCTACCTATGCCTATCTACCTATACTGGGACACCTACCTATGCCTACCTACCTATACTGGGGCACATACCTATGCCTACCTACATACAAGAAGATAATAAGGTTGTTGCTTTATTGTGGACAGACCAAATTTGATCAGCTGGACAGTCACTGTTGTTCTATCATTGAGCTACCACAACCCAGCAACCATATGGGCTTGAAAACCGCTATCGCCATGGTGCGCACCAGTCCAGCATGGCCGTCACTACGCAAACAGTTGTTTGCGGTGTGTTACACAGTGAGTTTGGTGTGTCAGTGTGAAGCAGTACTCAGTAGACCCCTTGAAACATCTTTTCCATCACTTTTGTGGCCAGCTTAAATGTTTCTAGTTTTCAAAGTTCGCATCCCCATTGAAGTCCATTGCGGTTCGCAAAAACTGAACCTTTTGCGGAGGTTCGCGAACCAAAAATCGGAGGTTCGGGCCATCTCTACTCCTGCTGCCGCCTCTCATGTCGTGTTTAGCGACAACAGCAGTCTGTGTACCCAGGCCCGTTTCTAGGGCCGTGCGGCCCGTGCCGCCGCCCTGGGCGCCGAAGGACTGTGGGCGCTGTAATGGAGGAGGGAGCCGCAGCCGCGGGGAGGGCAGCTCTGCCCTGTGTGTACCCACCACCAGGGTCCACGGATGCTAAAATTTTTGGTCTGATTTATGGTGCTGTGGTACCACCAGTGAGGTGCCATACTCTTCTTCTGTGCTGTCGCAGAGTGCTGCTTAGTCCTCCTGCTGCCGCCTCTCATGTCGTATTTAGTGACAACAGCAGTCTGTGTACCCACCACCAGGGTCCAGGGATGCTACAAATTTTGGCCTGATTTATCATGCTGTGGTGCCACCAGTGAGGTGCCATACTCTTCTTCTGTGCTGCCGCAGAGTGCTGCTTAGTCCTCCTGCTGCCGCCTCTCATGTCGTATTTAGTGACAACAGCAGTCTGTGTACCCACCACCAGGGTCCACGGATGCTACAATTTTTGGGCTGATTTATCGTGCTGTGGTGCCACCAGTGAGGTGCCATACTCTTTTTCTGTGCTGCCGCAGAGTGCTGCTTAGTCCTCCTGCTGCCACCTCTCATGTCATATTGAACGACAACAGCAGTCTGTGTACCCACCACCAGGGTCCGTGGATGCTAAAATTTTTGGGCTAATTTATCGTGCTGTGGTACCACCATTGAGGTGCCATGCTCTTCTTCTGTGCTGCCGCAGAGTGCTGCTTAGTCCTCCTGCTTAGAGATGGCCTAAACGGTTCGCCGGCGAACGGTTCCAGGCAAACTTCGGGTGGTTCGCGTTCGCCATGGAATTTGAACTTTTCCGGAAGTTCGGTTCACCCCCATAGTGCACCATTAGGGTCAACTTTGACCCTCTACATCACAGTCAGCAGCCACATTGTAGCCAATTAGGCTACACTCTCTCCTGGAGCCACTCCCCCGCTTATAAAAGGCAGGCAGTGCTGGTCATTACACTCACTCATGTGCCTTCATTAATTAGTGAAGGGACAGCTGCTGGCAGACTCTCATAGGGAAAGATTAGTTAGGTTCTTTTAGGCTTGTTAGCTTGCTCCTGGCTGATTGTTATTGCTAAAATAGCACCCCTCAACAGCTCTTTTCAGAGCTAATGTTCTCCTGATGTGTTTTTTTTTGTGTTGCCCACTGACACTGCATTATACAGCCCTATCTGTTGCAGCTGGATCTTGGTAATTGCTATTACTGTGCCAGCCAGGCCCTGCCTAACTATCTATACTGGGACACCTACCTATGCCTACCTAACTACTGGGGCTCCTACTTACCTATACGGGGACACCTACCTATGCCTACCGACCTACCTATACTAGGGCACCTACCTATGCCTACCTACATATACTAGGGCACCTACCTATGCCTACCTACCTATACTGGGTCTCCTACCTATGCCTACCTAACTACTGGGGGACCTACTTACCTATACGGGGACACCTATTGATGCCTACCTACCTATACTAGGGCACCTACCTACCTATACTGGGACTCCTACCTATGCCTAGCTAACTACTGGGGCACCTACCTATGCCTATCTACCTATACTGGGACACCTACGTACCTATACTGGGACTCCTAGCTATGCCTATCTACCTATACTGGGACTCCTACCTATGCCTACGTACCTATACTGGGACGCCTACCTATGCCTAGCTAACTACTGGGGCACCTACCTATGCCTATCTACCTATACTGGGACACCTACCTATCTATACTGGGACTCCTACCTATGCCTACCTACCTATACTGGGACTCCTACCTATGCCTAGCTAACTACTGGGGCACCTACCTATGCCTTTCTACCTATGCTGGGACACCTACCTGTGCCTACCTACCTATACTGGGACTCCTACCTATGC
This sequence comes from Hyperolius riggenbachi, assembly GCF_040937935.1. Taxonomy (NCBI): domain Eukaryota; kingdom Metazoa; phylum Chordata; class Amphibia; order Anura; family Hyperoliidae; genus Hyperolius; species Hyperolius riggenbachi. The sequence continues at coordinate 292,776,228 of NC_090646.1, read as the reverse complement.
CTACCTACCTATACTGGGACTCCTACCTATGCCTAGCTAACTACTGGGGCACCTACCTATGCCTATCTACCGATACTGGGACTCCTACCTATGCCTACCTACCTATACTGGGACTCCTACCTATGCCTAGATAACTACTGGGGCACCTACCTATACTGGGACTCCTACCTATGCCTACCTACCTATACTGGGACTCCTACCTATGCCTACCTACCTATACTGGGACTCCTACCTATGCCTAGCTAACTACTGGGGCACCTACCTATGCCTATCTACCTATACTGGGACACCTACCTATGCCTACCTACCTATACTGGGACTCCTACCTATACTGGGACGCCTACCTATGCCTAGCTAACTACTGGGGCACCTACCTATGCCTATCTACCTATACTGGGACACCTACCTACCTATACTGGAACTCCTACCTATGCCTAGCTACCTATACTGGGACTCCTACCTATGCCTAGCTAACTACTGGGGCACCTATCTATGCCTTTCTACCTATGCTGGGACACCTACCTATGCCTACCTATACTGGGACTCCTACCTATGCCTAGCTAACTACTGGGGCACCTACCTATGCCTATCTATCTATACTGGGACACCTACCTACCTATATTGGGACTCCTACCTATGCCTACCTACCTATACTGGGACTCCTACCTATGCCTATCTAACTACTGGGGCACCTACCTATGCCTATCTACCTATACTGGAACTCCTACCTATGCCTACCTATACTGGGACTCCTACCTATGCCTAGCTAACTACTGGGGCACCTACCTATGCCCATCTACCCATACTGGGACTCCTACCTATGCCTACCTACCTATACTGGGACTCCTACCTATGCCTAGCAAACTACTGGGGCACCTACCTATGCCCATCTACCCATACTGGGACTCCTACCTATGCCTACCTACCTATACTGGGACTCCTACCTATGCCTAGCTACCTATACTGGGACTCCTACCTATGCCTACCTACGTATACTGGGACTCCTACCTATGCCTAGATAACTACTGGGGCACCTACCTATACTGGGACTCCTACCTATGCCTACCTACCTATACTGGGACTCCTACCTATGCCTACCTACCTATACTGGGACTCCTACCTATGCCTAGCTAACTACTGGGGCACCTACCTATGCCTATCTACCTATACTGGGACACCTACCTATGCCTACCTACCTATACTGGGACTCCTACCTATACTGGGACGCCTACCTATGCCTAGCTAACTACTGGGGCACCTACCTATGCCTATCTACCTATACTGGGACACCTACCTACCTATACTGGAACTCCTACCTATGCCTAGCTACCTATACTGGGACTCCTACCTATGCCTAGCTAACTACTGGGGCACCTATCTATGCCTTTCTACCTATGCTGGGACACCTACCTATGCCTACCTATACTGGGACTCCTACCTATGCCTAGCTAACTACTGGGGCACCTACCTATGCCTATCTATCTATACTGGGACACCTACCTACCTATATTGGGACTCCTACCTATGCCTACCTACCTATACTGGGACTCCTACCTATGCCTATCTAACTACTGGGGCACCTACCTATGCCTATCTACCTATACTGGAACTCCTACCTATGCCTACCTATACTGGGACTCCTACCTATGCCTAGCTAACTACTGGGGCACCTACCTATGCCCATCTACCCATACTGGGACTCCTACCTATGCCTACCTACCTATACTGGGACTCCTACCTATGCCTAGCTAACTACTGGGGCACCTACCTATGCCCATCTACCCATACTGGGACTCCTACCTATGCCTACCTACCTATACTGGGACTCCTACCTATGCCTAGCTACCTATACTGGGACTCCTACCTATGCCTACCTACGTATACTGGGACTCCTACCTATGCCTAGCTAACTACTGGGACACCTACCTACCTATACTGGGACTCCTACCTATGCCTACCTACCTATACTGGGACTCCTACCTATGCCTAGCTAACTACTGGGGCACCTACCTATGCATTTCTACCTATACTGGGACACCTACCTGTGCCATCCTACCTATACTGGGACTCCTACCTATGCCTACCTACCTATACTGGGACGCCTACCTATGCCTAGCTAACTACTGGGGCACCTACCTATGCCTATCTACCTATACTGGGACACCTACCTACCTATACTGGGACTCCTACCTACCTATACTGGGACTCCTACCTATGCCTAGCTAACTACTGAGGCACCTACCTATGCCTATCTACCCATACTGGGACTCCTACCTATGCCTACCTACCTTTACTGGGACTCCCACCTATGCCTAGCCAACTACTGGGGCACCTACCTATACTGGGACACCTACCTACCTATACTGGGACTCCTACCTATGCCTACCTATCTATACTGGAACTCCTACCTATGCCTAGCTTACTACTGGGGCACCTACCTATGCCTATCTACCTATACTGGGACACCTACCTATGCCTACCTACCTATACTGGGACTCCTACCTATGCCTACCTACCTATACTGGGACTCCTACCTATGCCTAGCTAACTACTGGGGCACCTACCTATGCTTATCTACCTATACTGGGACTCCTACCTATGCCTAGCTAACTACTGGGGCACCTACCTATGCCTATCTACCTATACTGGGACACCTACCTATGCCTACCTACCTATACTGGGGCACATACCTATGCCTACCTACCTATACTGGGGCACATACCTATGCCTACCTACATACAAGAAGATAATAAGGTTGTTGCTTTATTGTGGACAGACCAAATTTGATCAGCTCGACAGTCACTGTTGTTCTATCATTGAGCTACCACAACCCGGCAACCAAATGGGCTTGAAAACCGCTATCGCCATGGTGCGCACCAGTCTAGCATGGCCGTCACTACGCAAACAGTTGTTTGCAGGGTGTTACACAGTGAGTTTGGTGTGTCAGTGTGAAGCAGTACTCTAATTACACTCCCTGATTGATGTATACACATGCAAGATGTTCGAAAGCACTTTAGGGCTGCAATTTAGCATTCAATGTGATTTCTGCCCTTAAAACGCTGCTTTGCGTCACATCCAGATTTTTCCCCGGGACTTTTGGCATCTATCCCACTCATCCATGCCCCCCTCCAGGTGTTAGACCCCTTGAAACATCTTTTCCATCACTTTTGTGGCCAGCATAAATGTTTCTAGTTTTCAAAGTTCGCATCCCCATTGAAGTCCATTGCGGTTCGCGAAAACTGAACCTTTTGCGGAGGTTCGCGAACCAAAAATCGGAGGTTCGGGCCATCTCTACTCCTGCTGCCGCCTCTCATGTCGTGTTTAGCGACAACAGCAGTCTGTGTACCCATGCCCGTTTCTAGGGCCGTGCGGCCCGTGCCGCCGCCCTGGGCGCCGAAGGACTGTGGGCGCTGTAATGGAGGAGGGAGCCGCAGCCGCGGGGAGGGCAGCCCGACCTCTCCCTCCCTTTCTCTCCGCGGGCCGCCCTCCGTGCTCCCCCCTCCGAATGTAACTGCAGGGAAGCGCTGTGTAGGGAGGGCAACTCACCTCCCTGGTTCCAATCGCCGCCTGTCTCCGTCTTCTCTTCATAGCCGCTCATACACACGCTGCTTCCTGTTTATCCGGAAGCAGCGTGTGTATGAGCAGCTATGAGGAGAAGACAGAAGAGGAGACAGGCGGCGATTGGAACCAGGGAGGTGAGTTGCCCTCCCTACACAGCGCTTCCCTGCAGTTACATTCGGAGGGGGGAGCACGGAGGGCGGCCCGCGGAGAGGAAGGGAGGGAGAGGTCGGGCTGCCCTCCCCGCGGCTGCGGCTCCCCCCTCCATTATGGGGGGGCAGCTACCTATCTAACCTTTACTGGGGGGGCACCTACCTAATCTAACCTATACTGGGGGGGCACCTACCTAATCTAACCTATACTGGGGGGGGGGCACCTACCTAATCTAACCTATACTGCAGGGCACCTACCTAATCTAACCTATACTGGGGGGCACCTACCTAATCTAACCACACTGGGGGGGGGGGGGCACCTACCTAATCTAACCTATACTGGGGGCAACTATACCGGCTACCTATACTGGAGGCACCTACCTGGCTAACCTATACTGGGGGCAACTATACTGGGGCACCTATGCCTGGCTACTTATACTATGCCTAGCTACCTATACTGGGGGGACCTATAGCTGGCTACCGATACTGAGTGCAACTAGACCTGGCTAACCTACACTGCGGACATGTATACCTAGCTTCGCGGGGGGGGGGGGGGGGGCGCAATTTTAACCCTTGCCCAGGGTGCATTTTAGCCTAGAAACTGCCCTGTGTGTACCCACCACCAGGGTCTACGGATGCTAAAATTTTTGGTCTGATTTATGGTGCTGTGGTACCACCAGTGAGGTGCCATACTCTTCTTCTGTGCTGTCGCAGAGTGCTGCTTAGTCCTCCTGCTGCCGGCTCTCATGTCGTATTTAGTGACAACAGCAGTCTGTGTACCCACCACCAGGGTCCAGGGATGCTACAGTTTTGGGCTGATTTATCGTGCTGTGGTGCCACCAGTGAGGTGCCCTACCCTCTTTCTGTGCTGCCGCAGAGTGCTGTTTAGTCCTCCTGCTGTCGCCTTTCATGTCGTATTTAGCGACAACAGCAGTCTGTGTACCCACCACCAGGGTAGCTACAATTTTTGGCCTGATTTATTGTGCTGTGGTGCCACCAGTGAGGTGCCATACTCTCTTTCTGTGCTGCCGCAGGGTACTGCTTAGTCCTCCTGCAGCCGCCTCTCATGTCGTATTTAGCGACAACAGCAGTCTGTGTACCCACCACCAGGGTCCAGGGATGCTACAATTTTTAGCCTGATTTATTGTGTTGTGGTGCCACCAGTGAGGTGCCATACTCTTCTTCTGTGCTGCCGCAGAGTGCTGCTTAGTCCTCCTGCTGCCAGCTCTCATGTTGTATTGAACGACAACAGCAGTCTGTGTACCCACCACCAGGGTCCGCGGATGCTAACATTTTTGGGCTGATTTATCGTGCTGTGGTACCACCAGTGAGGTGCCATACTCTTCTTCTGTGCTGCCGCAGAGTGCTGCTTAGTCCTCCTGCTGCCGCCTCTCATGTCATATTTAGCAACAACAGCAGTCTTTGTACCCACCACCAGGGTCCAGGGATGCTACAATTTTTTAGCTGATTTATTGTGCTGTGGTGCCACCACCAGTGAGGTGCCATACTCTTTTTTTGTGCTGCCACAGAGTGCTGCTTAGTCCTCCTGCAGCCACCTCTCATGTCGTATTGAACGACAACAGCAGTCAGTGTCCCCACCACCAGGGTCCAGGGATGCTACAATTTTTGGGCTGATTTATCGTGTTGATTTATCGTGTTGATTTATCGAACTACTTTGCTGCCATGTCATTGCTATCGATGCAAGAAAAAAGAAACCTCTATGGGCGTTTTTGTGGCATTGCCCACTTATCCTCCTTAAGTAGTACCACCACCGCCAGGTGCCATTGGTACTCGCCATCACCTCTAGGATTGATTAAAGTGTATATCCCTGTTTAAAACCAATTATTACCAATTAATATAATATACATTTAAAGTGTTTATTTAACTTTAAAATCTATTTTCTCAACAACTAAAAGTTCTTTTTGGAATTTTTGTTAAGTTGTAGCCCCTAATCACCTTTATAATCCAGTGTTCTCCCCAGAATCAAACAAGTGGGCGGGCCGCCCACTTGAAATTAAGCACCGCCCGGCTGGTTTCACGTGATCTATCAAGACGCGCTGGGCTCTCTTGCAAAATGGCAAAACCCAGCGCTGTCCTGAATCTGCTCTGCTTTTCTGCTGCGTACAAACTCTTCTGCTTCCCGGCAGACTCGTACATTCATTGGCTCAGCGCGTGGTGAGAGGTGGGACCATCTGCACTAGCCTATAGACTGTGGGGGGCGTGTTAGAGGCTGTCTGCTTGCTGGAGTTTACATAGCAGGGAGACTCGAGCCTGTATGAGGTACGCGCACATGGTTTGGCAGACGGGGATTTATTGATGCAGTCACAGTTTCCAAATACCACAGCTTCTCCCTCTGCTTGTACTCCTCACAGCCAGGTCCCTTCTCTCTGCAAGCGTCCAGCGTGTCAGGCTCTACCTCCAGCTACTGCTGTCCTCCGTATTCTTGTGATAGCCGGGACAGCATGGTTACGCTTAAGCAAGCGAGTCACACTTTCTAGACCTCACAGCGTGTGGCCAGCTAATGGAGCATGGCAGCCCGCACAGTAATGCTGTCCCTCACTCCTTACATTCCATCGGGGCTTGCTCTGGTCTGACTCCTGTGACCACTGACCAGGTCACATAGAGTTCATTCATGCCTGCATATAGCAGGAGAGGCCGAGCCATTTTAGTTTCCTCAATTCCTACTGCACTGTCTGTGCGAGAGGTGAGGGCCAGATCCTGTACTGCTAAAATGAAAAAAAAATTCTGATTGGACTGCAGTCTGCCTCCATTTCCTGCCCCCATCCTGCCACCTTTGCCCAGCATTTTTCAAAAAGGTCTGTACCTTGTATCCTCTGCCTTCACCCACCCCTAGTCCTACCATTCCTTGCCCAGAGGCACCATTGCTGCAAGACCTCACTGCTTTTTCTATACTGTATAGCAGATCTCCACTGCTGCAGCACAGATAAATTTAGGTAAAGAACAGTATTTTCTGTGTCATCTGACAGGCAGCCATGCGCTGTAAACTTGCATGCTGTATAGCAGCGTGGCTTCATTTTATAACCAACACTGATACACAGCTCTGGGTGGGCTTACAGCATTTAGTCGCCTTTCAGATGACGCAAAGGGCTCACATGTCCCTGCTTTTACCAGTACTGCTGCAGGGAGATAATCAGAAGGGCACTATCTGCATGGAGTCTGTATGTTCTCCCTGTGTCTGCATGGGTTTCTGCTGGGCACTCCAGTTTCCTCCCAAAACCATACAGATAAGTTCACTGGCTTCCCCTAAATTAGCCATAGACTACAATACATACACTACACAATACACACATATGACTATGGTAGGAACTAGACTGAGCCACTTTAATGGACAGTTAAGTGACAAGACAACGTACGCTGTACAGCGCTGCGGAATTTGTCTGAGCTATATAAATACTTAAGTAATAATAATAATAGTGGGCACTCACCACCAATGAGTAGGTAAGCAATATATGGGTGGGGGTGGTTTGAGGGTGAGACAGGGTAGTAAATACCACATACATTTTCCCGTCACACCCCACCCGGCTACTTTTTCATGCCACCCGGCTGGAAAAAATTTCTGGGGAGAACACTGTAATCCATGCAGTTTGGGGGATTGTAGCATGTATGGGAATGTAGCATGTATTGTAGCATGTATGGGAACGCTATTCCGTGATCACGGCCGTGTTTAGACGTGATTGCTTCATTCACGGGAAAAATCCGAGTCGAATTCGTGAGTCCGGCTCAAAACCAGAAATCAATCACGCCGTTTCCAGATTTTTTTCAATCACGGCCGAACAGTCGAATCCGTGATCGTATTCGAGCACTACTGGTTCACACTAAGTGTGTTGCATGTGCCTATAAACACAGGCATAATGCAATACACATCCTCCTTGATTCCTCCACTCCAGTGCTTGGTCCTTCTGATTAAGAGCTTGTTGATTGTGCATTTGTGGCCGCATTCCTGTTTGTGTACAAGCCCGTCCGTCCTAGGCATGTGCAAGTACAGGCCGTGCATGCCCAGTAGAATGAAACCGCTTGTGCATGGCTGTCTAATAGAAGGATCACTGGCTACTTGGAGGAGGGAATGATGATCCTGACTACTCGTAACCTTGGAGAAGGGGATGTTGCCTAATGTGTGTGTGTGTGCGTGTGTGTGTGGGGGGGGGGGGTTACTGACTACTTGAAAGAGGGAATGCTGCCTAATGGGGAGTTACTGGCTACTTGGAGGGGGATGCTGCGTAATAGGGGACCAGGGCTACGTGTGTGTGAGTGTGTGTGTGTTAGGCATCACTAGCTACTGGGGAAGGGAAAGATGACTAATGGGGTGGGGGGAGGGTCTAATGAGGGTTCAAAGGGGGAGGTGCTGCCTAATGCTGGTTTATCAACTACTTGTAGGGGGGTTAGGTGCTGCCTAAATGAAGAGGGGGTCACTGACTCCTTGGAAGGGGGATACTGCCTAATGAGTGTTACTCGTTTCTTGGAGCAGAGGGGATGCTGCTTAATAAGAGTTATAAAACATTTTGGTATTTGTTTTTGCTGCCAACAGTTGACTTGAAAATATTTCAAGTCATCAAGGCTGTCCTCACTCAAAAAAGTTTGAGAACCACTAAAGTGTGGTATTGAGAAAACCTGCTATTAACATTCAGGCTGGTTTCACAGTGGGACGTTACAGGCGCACGTTAGTGCAGCCTGTAACGCAGCCCACCGCACAGCAATGAAAAATCAATGGGCTGTTCACAGTGCCCACGTTGCGTTACACAGTAACGCTGCGCCATAAGTCAACGTACTGCAGAGCCGCGTTAGACTGCTTGCACATGCTCAGTAACATTGGGGAGGAGCGGAGAGCGGCCAGGCATATGGCTAATTAATATTCACTGCACTCAGTGACGTGCAGCGTTTACTTCTTGGAACGGCCGCTCTGTGCGGCGATTGGCCGGCGGGACCACGTGATGCCGCATGCGTCCAAGAGTGCGCATCACGGCATCACGGACGCCAGAGTGAGCTGCACAACCCGGCTCACTCTGACGTCCAAAGCAGGGAGCACCAGGCGTTGTGTTAGGGGCACGTTATGCGACCATAACGTCCCCTAAAACGCAACGTCCTGGTGTGAAACCAGCCTCAGTCTTCTAAATCTTTAAAATATATACCGTACACTACCAAACCTTTTTGTTCTCAATCATTTTGACTTAGGTTTTATGAACTTATGTATTATAAATGTATATGATAATTTATAGTTATGAATTATTATTTATTATAAATGCGACTATATTGTCTGACACAACACAATTTGTCAGTGTGAAAGTAGCATCTGTTCTGAAAAAAGTTGTGCCAAAATCATCTGTCCAGTAAGAATAAAATAAACAAAAAATTCCCCAGCACTTTCGAAACATTTATACTAGCAGTGGTAAAGTAAAGTGGCTTATAAATAAAGACATCAATTATTTATTTGGTCTCTAAACTGATTATCATCATGAAAAAAAGCAGTTGTGTTTTTGCTAATTATGACTGTTGGTCAAAAATCTATGGGAAATGCAAGCAATTTCTGCATATCTTCTATACCAACTATGCATATTCTGGTAACCATGACCTAGTGACTGAGTGAGGGCTGGAACCCACTAGAGCGATTTTATGAGCGTTTAGGGAGCGATTCAAACCGCTAGCGATTTCCCTAAACGCTCAACTAATGTTAATGGATGGGCCAGTTCCACTGGAGCGACTGCGATTACCAAATCGCAAAACGCAGGACATGCAGCATTTTTGGCGTTTAGCGTTAGCGATTAGCGTTTCTGCAATGTAAAGTTTATAAACGCTTGCGTAATCGCTCATCAAAACCTGCACAGCGCGATTTTGCAAGCGTTTTGAAGTTACTGCACACTGTAACAAAATAAAAATTAATTGAAAGGACCAATCAGAATTAAAACTCTAATCGCTACACAACCGCTGGCAAACAGAATACACTTTTTAAAATCGCTCCTGAAAACAATCATGAAATTGCTTGCAAACCGCTCATACAAAATGCTAGCGATTGCGATTAGCAATAGCGTTTTGTAGTGGGTTAAAGGCCTGAATTGAACTTTTCCAAAAAGGACTTTTTTTTTTTTTTTTTTTTACAAAAATAACTATCTATGCACATAGCGAACTCCTGGGCAGGATCATATCAACAAGTGGAAACGACTAGTTTATAAGTTTTTAATGGGCGGAACTATTAAAGTAGAGGTTTGTTAGGGTCTCTAGTGAGCTCTGCCTCTCCACCCCCTCCTTCGTGTCACCCCTGTGTGGCTGACGTCACGTAGAGTTTGTTGCCTGGACGGCTCTCTCTGAGGCAACAGCAGCCGCTCGGTATTATACATGTTCTAATGCAGTAAACTGAAGCTTGAGCGAACATATTCCCCGCCCGAGATGCACCAGGCCACTTGCCCGCTTCTCATAGCTGTGTAGCCGCCTCCAGTCCGGTAAGTTGGTGCGCTATAGAGTGTAGCAGAGCGCTAAGACTTCGCTGTGGGAAGTGTAGAGGCGCCTGTGTAACTCAGTCGGGGTCCATTACATGCGTGTTTCCTCTATTTCCCTCATTCAGCATAATGAAAGATCCGCTACTATCTGGCTCCTCTGCTGCTGTGCTGCCAGGGACCTCGCTGCAGAAAGCCTGCAAGTTATTGGTGTTCTTCTGCGCCATTCACCTCAGTGTTACCCTGGTCTACTACATGTCTGGCAGCGAGCTGAATCTCCTCCAGTTCTTCACAGATCACCCGCAGTACCGAAAAGCAAACGGGAGCAACTTTACGGCGGGGTCCCCGCTCTCTACCGTCATCACTAGACTCGGGGAAAGTGCGGCCACCACTGGTGTGACCACCGAGCCCTCTGTGCTGCCTGATTGCCCGGAGACCTCTCCTCTGCTGGGTAAGTGCTGCTGTGGGTACCCCGCCCTGGTATTTACATCTGTATGAAGTGGATGTGTTGTGTACATGTGCAAATTAGTGAGCTGTTCTGTGTATTCCGGAGCCCCTGCTGTGCCCCTGCTCTGGATGTTAGCTGAGCACTATCAGGAGTTTGAATTCTTTTTGACAACGTCATCATATTTGTGATCAGATTTTATGTTAAACATTTGGTGTCAAAGGAAATTTTTTTTTTTTTTTTTTTAACAGATGAAAAGTTTTGGGCTATATAATGTTGTTTGCTTACTGTGTACAAGCAGTGGAGTGTTTTACTATGTTAGCCACCAGCAAAGGCTAATTCACACTACTAGAGTTCTCTCACATTACATAACGTGTGCACGAACCCGGTTTCGTGCATGCGTTATGACCTACGGCGTGACGTCGAGAAGGTGCAGTTCGCTGATAAGCAGCGCTAGTTCTAATTCACCTGAAAATGCAGGCGCTGGACGATTAAAAGCTCCCTGATGCGTTACAATGTAACGCTCTGGAACTCTTTGTCTAATGTGAAAGGTAACCTGAAGTCAAATAGACTGAGTCAGAGTACCTGAAATGGATATGTTGGTTTAGGGTCTATGGCTAAAAGTAATAGAGACCCAGGATCAGGAGGCCTGCCAGGCAACTGGTATTGTTTAAAGGGAAGGTTCAGGGACAGTTGGTAAAAAATAAAAATCCGAATCCACTTACCTGGGGCTTCCTCCAGCCCGTGGCAGGCAGGAGGTGCCCTCGGCGCCGCTCCACAGGCTCCCGGTGGTCTCCGGTGGCCGACCCGACCTGGCCAGGCCGGCGGCCAGGTCGGGCCTCTTCTGCGCTCCATTGTGCGTTCCACGCCGGCGCGCTGACGTCATCGGACGTCCTCCGGGCTGTACTGCGCAGGCTCAGAACCTGGCCAGGTTGGGTCGGCCACCGGAGACCACCGGGAGCCTGCGGAGCGGCGCCGAGGGCACCTCCTGCCTGCCACGGGCTGGAGGAAGCCCCAGGTAAGTGGATTCGGATTTTTATTTTTTACCAACTGTCCCTGAACCTTCCCTTTAAAAATAAATAAGTATGCCAGTCTCCATGTCACTCTCACCTCGGGTTCCCTTTGAAAGACAACTGAAGCGAGAGGTATATGGAGGCTGCCATATTTATTTTCTTTTATACCATACCAGTTGCCTGGCTGTCCTACTTATCCTCTGCCTCTAATACTTATATAGCCATAGACCCTGAACAAGCACGCAGCAGATCAGGTGTTTCAGACATTATTGTCAGATATGACAAGATTAGCTGCATGCTTGTTTCTGGTGTAATTCAGACACTACTGCAGCCAAATAGATCAGCAGGGCTGCCAAGCAACTGATATTGTTTAAAAGATAATAAATATGGCAGACTCCACATTCTTCTCACTTAAAGGGAAGGTTCAAAAGTTAGCGGAAAATGACACTTTGTGAAAAAACACAAAATCAATTTCCGCTAACTTGTGACAAAAAATAAAATCTTCTATGAACTCGCCATACTACTAACGGAATACCTTGGGGTGTCTTCTTTCTAAAATGGGGTCATTTGTGGGGTTCCTATACTGCCCTGGCATTTAAGGGGCCCTAAACCGTGAGGAGTAGTCTTGAAACGAAATTTCTCAAAATGACCTGTGAAATCCTAAAGGTACTCATTGGACTTTGGGCCCTTTAGCGCAGTTAGGGTGCAAAAAAGTGCCACACATGTGGTATCGTCGTACTCGGGAGAAGTAGTACAATGTGTTTTGGGGTGTATTTTTACACATACCCATGCTGGGTGGGAGAAATAACTCTGTAAATGGACAATTGTGTGTAAAAAAATCAAAAGATTGTCATTTACAGAGGTATTTCTCCCACCCAGCATGGGTATGTGTAAAAATACACCCCAAAACACATTATACTACTTCTCCCGAGTACGGCAATACCACATGTGTGGCACTTTTTTGCACCCTAACTGCGCTAAAGGGCCCAAAGTCCAATGAGTACCTTTAGGATTTCACAGGTCATTTTTGTTTCAAGACTACTCCTCACGGTTTAGGGCCCCTAAAATGCCAGGGCAGTATAGGAACCCCACTAATGACCCCATTTTACAAAGAAGACACCCCAAGGTATTCCGTTAGGAGTATGGTGAGTTCATAGAAGATTTTATTTTTTGCCACAAGTTAGCGGAAATTGATTTGAATTGTTTTTCTTCACAAAGTGTCATATTCCGCTAACTTGTGACAAAAAATAAAATCTTCTATGAACTCGCCATACTCCTAATGGAATACCTTTGGGTGTCTCCTTTCTAGAATGGGGTCATTTGTGGGGTTCCTATACTGCCCTGGCATTTAAGGGGCCCTAAACCGCGAGGAGTAGTCTTGAAACTAAATGTCGCAAAATGACCTGTGAAATCCTAAAGGTACTCATTGGACTTTGGGCCCCTTAGCGCACTTAGGGTGTAAAAAAGTGCCACACATGTGGTACCGCCGTACTCAGGAGAAGTAGTATAATGTGTTTTGTGGTGTATTTTTACACATACCCATGCTGGGTGGTAGAAATATCTCTGTACATGACAATTGTTTGATTTTTTTTTACACACAATTGTCCATTTACAGAGAGATTTCTCCCACCCAGCATGGGTATGTGTAAAAATACACCCCAAAACACATTATACTACTTCTCCTGAGTGCGGCGATACCACATGTGTGACACTTTTTTTGCAGCCTAGGTGCGCTAAGGGGCCCAACGTCCTATTCACAGGTCATTTTGAGGCATTTGTTTTCTAGACTACTCCTCACGGTTTAGGGCCCCTAAAATGCCAGGGCAGTATAAGAACCCCACAAGTGACCCCATTTTAGAAAGAAGACACCCCAAGGTATTCCATTAGGTGTATGGCGAGGTCATCGAAGATTTTATTTTTAGTCACAAGTTAGTGAAAAATGACACTTGTGAAATGACACGTGAAGAAAACCCAATAAAAATCAATTTCCGCTAACTTTTGACAAAAAATAAAATCTTCTATGAACTCGTCATACACCTAACAGAATACCTTGGGGTGTCTTTTTTCTAAAATGGGGTCACTTGTGGGGTTCCTATACCGCCCTGGCATTTTACGGGCCCAAAACCGTGAGTAGTCTGGAAACCAAATGTCTCAAAATGACTGTTCAGGGGTATAAGCATCTGCAAATTTTGATGACAGGTGGTCTATGAGGGGCCGAATTTTGTGGAACCGGTCATAAGCAGGGTGGCCTTTTAGATGACAGGTTGTATTGGGCCTGATCTGATGGATAGGAGTGCTAGGGGGGTGACAGGAGGTGATTGATGGGTGTCTCAGGGGGTGATTAGAGGGGAAAATAGATGCACTCAATGCACTGGGGAGGTGATCGGAAGGGGGTCTGAGGGGGATCTGAGGGTTTGGCCGAGTGATCAGGAGCCCACACGGGGCAAATTAGGGCCTGATCTGATGGGTAGGTTTGCTAGGGGGTGACAGGTAGTGACAGGAGGTGATTGATGGGTGTCTCAAGGTGTGATTAGTGGGGGGAATAGATGCAAGTAATGCAATGGCGAGGTGATCAGGGCTGGGGTCTGAGGGTGTGGGCGGGTGATTGGGTGCCCTAGGGGCAGATGGGGGTCTAATCTGATGGGTAGCAGTGACAGGGGGTGATTGATGGGTAATTAGTGGGTGTTTAGAGGAGAGAACAGATGCAATGCACTTGGGAGGTGATCTGACTGCGGGTCTGCAGGCGATCGGATGGTGTGGGTGGGTGATCAGATTGCCCGCAAGGGGCAGGTTAGGGGCTGATTGATGGGTGGCAGTGACAGGGGGTGATTGATGGGTGATAGGTGATTGACAGGTGATCAGTGGGTTATTACAGGGAAGAACAGATGTAATTAATGCACTGGCAAATTGATAAGGGGGGGTCAGAGGGTAATCTGAGCGTGTTGGCAGGTGATTGGGTGCCCGCAAGGGGCAGATTCGGGTCTGATCTGATAGGTAAAAGTGACAAGTGGTGATAGGGGGTGATTGATGGGTGATTGATGGGTAATTAGTGGGTGTTTAGAGGAGAGAATAGATGTAAACAATGGATTTGGGAGGTGATCTGATGTCGGATCTGCGGGCGATCTATTGGTGTGGGTGGGTGATCAAATTGCCCGCAAGGGGCAGGTTAGGGGCTGATTGTTGGGTGGCAGTGACAGGGGGTGATTGATGGGTGATTGATGGGTGATTGACAGGTTATCAGGGGGGATAGATGCATACAGTACACAGGGGGGGGGGGTCTGGGGGGGGGTCCTGGGGAGAATCTGAGGGGTGGGGGGGTGATCAGGAGGGGGCAGGGGGGGAGATAAAAAAAAAATAGCGTTGATAGATAGTGACAGGGAGTGATTGATGGGTTATTAGGGGGGTGATTGGGTGCAAACAGGGGTCTGGGGGGTGGGCAGGGGGGGGTCTGAGGGGTGCTGTGAGCGATCAGTGGGCGGGGGGGGGGGGCAGATCAGTGTGTTTGGGTGAAGACTAGGGTGGCTGCAGCCTGCCCTGGTGGTCCCTCCGACACTGGGACCACCAGGGCAGGAGGCAGCCTGTATAATACACTTTGTATACATTACAAAGTGTATTATACACTTTGTAGCGGCGATCGCGGGGTTAACATCCCGCCGGCGCTTCCGTATGGCCGGCGGGATGTTACGGCGGGTGGGCGGAGCCAGTTGCCGGGGGAAGCGCGCGTCATCAATGACGCGATCGCTCCCCCGGCATAGGAAAAGGACGCAACGCCCTAAGGCGTATTGCGGTCCTTAAGGCATCCACTTTGCCGCCGCCCATGGGCTGTGGGCGGTCGGCAAGTGGTTAAATAGGTCTCTTACAATCATTCCAATCTGCTCATTGTTATAATTGGCAATGTACACGGACACATTAAAGAGACACTGAAGCGAGAATAAATCTCTCGCTTCAGTGCTTATATTCAGCAGGGGCATGTGTGCCCCTGCTAAAACGCCGCTATCCCGCGGCTAAACGGGGGTCCCTTACCTCCCCCAATCCCCTTGTGGAGTCCCGGGCAGCGCTTCCGCATTTAGGCAGGGCTAACCGCTGCAGCCCTGCCTCACGCGCGTCTGTCAGCGCGTATCTCCGCCTCTCCCCCGCCCCTCTCAGTCTTCCTTCGCTGAGAGGGGCGGGGGAGAGGAGACGATGCGCCGCTGATAGACGGCGCTGAGAGGCAGGGCTGCAGCCGTTAGCCCTGCCTCAAGAGCAGCAAAATCTACGACCAAGTTGGTCGTAGATTTTGCAGGGGGGATTTGGGGGGTAAGGGACCCCCGTTTAGCCGCAGGATAGCGGCGTTTTAGCAGGGGCACACATGCCCCTACTGAATATAAGCACTGAAGCGAGATTTATTCTCGCTTCAGTGTCTCTTTAAATGGAGCAGCTGATTGTCCAAAGGTTGATAAATCAGTTGCATTCACTACACCTATTGTGTGAAATGTTAGCTGTGTCCGGGTTTTGATTCAACAACTATTAGTAGAAAGCAATGATCCACAAACTTTTTTTTTTTTTTCTCATGAAAGGCTAGTTCACAGTGAACTAGCCTTTCATGAGAGAAAAAAAAAAAAAAATTGTTTAAGAATCCAGACTGGGTGAAATAACAGAGGAAAAACTTAGCAATTTGTTGTGTTCACTATAACCACTAAACATTACAATACTGAATGTACTAACACTTCTAAATATTAAAATATAACGCAGTGGCTAGCATTCTTCTCTTGAAGAGCTAGGGTCTCAGGCTCAAATATGAGCAAGGACACCATTTGTAAGTTATATCTACGCCTGTGTAGGTTTCTGCTGAGCACTTAGGCCTTCCTTGTGGGCCGTGAGCGTGTGCGTAACTCTACCTTAAGTCCACCCCCCCCCCATTGTGCCATCCTCCTCCCCATGCTGTCATGGTCCCACCACCTCCTCCTCCTCCTTTTTAAGTATGTCTTGTTTTTTTATTGTGTGTGTTAGGTTATAAAAACCATAGTGGGTTCTTTTCAAGACTCCAGTCACACCATTCATGCATACACCACAGTCGGCCTCGGTAATCGGTCAAAACGGTGGCATCGGGAGTAAGAAACGAACACACACAGATCGATATGTGCGTTCAAGATTCACTCAAAGGTTTATTTACTTTTCTGCTGTTATAAAGAAAAAATTATGTATTTTGCATCATAGAAGAAAAACAGCCAATGAATGCTATTAATATAATGAGCAGATAATTAATGAGCACTAAACCTTCTCATAACAATGACTTGTCCATCATTCTTGCATACAGTAAATATTACGGCTAAGTTTTTATGTTTTGGGCTGTTCTAGAAATGTTCAAACAACTAATGAAAACAATTATCATTCCCTGGCCAGATGGTGTTTTTCAACCTTGGTTACTTGGACAGAGAGGCAGTGACCAGCGCTGATAGACACGCTGAGAGGCGGGGCTGCAGCCATTAGCTCTGCCTCAACAGGAAGCGATCCCCAGACACCACGGAGGGGATTTGGGGGGTAAAGACACCTCGTTCAGCCGCGGGAGAGCAGCGTTTTAGCAGGGGCAAACATGCCCATGTAGAATATAAGCTAAAAAGCTGTTTTTAACCATTTAACGACCGCCTAACGCCGATAGGCGGCGGCTGGTCGTTTGTGGTTTTACATGGAAACCATGTCAGTTCACGGAGGGTGTCTCCGTGAACTGCCTGAGAGCCTCCGATCGCGGCTCGCAGGCGAAATGTAAATACGCGGGGAAGAAAGCCCCGCTGCTTACATCATACGGCGCTGCTGCAGCGCCGTAATGGAAATCGGCGATGCCGGGGATTGCCGGCATCTGATAGGCTTCAGCCTATCAGAGGCGGCACAGAATGGATATCTGCGGAGGGGGGCTTTGATGAGCCCCCCCCCCCCCCCCCGCTAACCACAAGTAGCCGGCGGCGATCAGACCCCCCCCCCCCCCCCCAGCAGGACATCCCCCTAGTGGGGAAAAAAGGGGGGGGGGGGAAGTCTGGTCGCCCTGGCTGCAACAGGATCTGTGCTGTGGGCTGGAGAGCCCAAGCAGCACAGATCCATCAGAATTGGCCCGGTTCTTAAGTGGTTAAAGTCGCTTCAGACTCTCTTTAATGTACTATAAAAAGTTACAATACAAAGAAAATAGCAGCTAAAGAAACGGCCACTAAGAAAAAATGGCTGCCGCTGAGCACAAAATGGCCGCTCAGCACAAAATGGCTGCTAAGAGGATCAAATAATCTTATCAGTGTGTTTTTGTGTGTATCCTTGTCTAAGCTTACTAAGTATCAGACCGCACCAGGGGGGGGGGGGGGGGGGAATTACCTAACTCTCCTCGCTGCCTCTCTGCGCTGCATTCCATGTCACAATCCAGCTCTTTCCTTTTTCTGGCTGTGAAGGAGGGAGTGTATGAGAGCTGGAATGTAATGTGGTGGGCAGCAGGGCTGTGGAGTTGGTACAAAAATTATCTGACTCCGACTCCTCAGTTTATGAAACCTCCGACTCAAAGTACTCAAAATGGCACCGACTCCTCGACGCGACTCCTTAGTCTTTTTTACAAAGGCTATGGATTTAGTTCAAAAATCATCACTCTGACTCCTCAGTTTATTGAAACCTCTGGCTCCAGGTACCCAAAATTGCTTTGACTCCGACTCCACAGCCCTGGTTGGCAGTGCACAAGTTCTGTTCTGAATCATTCAGAAAGCTCATCTCTAGTCATATTGTTTTGAAAGTACAGTCCTGGCCAAAAGTTTTGAGACTCAAAAATATTGGAACTTAGAAAAGTTGGTGCTTAAGTTTTTATAATGGCAATTTGCTTATATTTCAGAATGTTATGAAGAGTGTTCAGATGAATTGCATAGTCCTTCTTTGCCATGTAAATTAGCTGAATCCACAAAAAACCTTTCCACTGCATTTCATTGCTGTCATTAACCTCCCTGGCGGTACGCAGTTTCAGAGGCTGCGTCCACGGGATGATTTTTATTAATAAAATTTGATTTAAATGCTTAAGCTAGCACTTCGCTAGCTAACTATGGCCCCCAAGTCCCCTGGCACCGCTCTGATCCCCCACCCCGATCGCCGCTGGCAATATTTACCCGTCTGTGATCCCGCGAGAGCCGCAGCTTCACCATTTAGCTTCAGTCAACATTCTCACTCGAGTGAACAAGACGATTACTGAAATGATCTCAGCAGGTCCTTTAACCTCCCTGGCGGTAAGCCCGACCTATACTCGGGCTAGCCGCCGGAGAGGATCACATGGCCCCTGGAGGATTTTTTCTCATAAAATTTGATTTAGTTATCAGCCTAAATTAAAATAAGCGCTACTTACCCGGGGCTTCCTCCAGCCCCAAGTTCCAAGCATGTCCCTCGCAGCAGCTCTGCACGCAGCCGTTTGCCGCAGCTCCCTCCTGGTCCCTGGCAATGACGTTAGGTCGGCCTGTACTGCGCCTGCGCGAGCGGCGCTGTCAATCACCGCCACGTGGACCGGTGCAGACTGCGCAGGTGCAGAACTACTAGAGGAACTAACTTAGAGGTCGGCCTGACGTCATCGCCGGGGACCGGGAGGGAGCTGTGCGAACGGCTGCGTGCAGAGCTGCGGCGAGGGACATGCTGGGAGCTTGGGGCTGGAGGAAGCCCCGTGTAAGTAGCGCTTACTTTCTTAATTCGGGCTGATAACTCCTTTTAAACATATAAATCAAATTTTATGAAAAAAATCCTCCGGGGGCCATGTGATCCTCTCCGGCGGCTAGCCCGAGCATAGGTCGGGCTTACCGCCAGGGAGGTTAAAGGACTTGCTGAGATCATTTCAGTAATCAACTTGTTGACTCAGGTGAGAATGTTGACAAGCACAATGCTGGATATCATTATGTCAGGCGGATTGGGTTAAGCTGAGTACACACGTACGATAACGATCGTTCAAAAACGAACGATAACGACAATCGGAACGATAATCGTGCGTTCAAAAAGTGTGAACGATCGTTTTTGTGAACGATAACGATCGTTATCGTTCAATCGGACCGATCCAACCCGGCGGATTTTTTCGAAAGATAATCGTTCAATCGTTGCAGTGTGTACAAAGATCGTCCGATAACGCATGTTCTTATTGCCTGTCATAACGTCACTTCTGTTTGCGCACGCATTTTTTTATCGTTCGTCGTTCAGTACTTTATACTTATATCGTTCACGTGTGTACACAATCGTTCATTACGAACGATCTTTTCAGTCTAATTTGAATATCGTGTAAACGTCACGAATCGTTCGTAACGAACGATCTTTATCGGACGTGTATACGAACCTTTAGAATGGCAGACTTGACATGTTAAAAGGAGGGTGATGCTTGAAATCATTGATCTTCCATTGTTAACCATGGTGACCAGCAAAGAAAAGCATGCAGCCATCATTGCGTTGCATAAAAATGGCTTCGCAGACGAGGATATTGTGGCTACTAAGATTGCACCTCAATCAACAATTTATAGGATCATCAAGAACTTCAAGGAAAGGGGTTCAATTCTTAAGGCTTCAGGGCGTCCAAGAAAGTCCAGCAAGCGCCAGGATTGTCTCCTAAAGAGGATTCAGCTGCTGGATCGGAGTGCAACCAGTGCAGAGGTTGCTCAGGAATGGCAGCAGGCAGGTGTGAGCGCATCTGCATGCACAGTGAGGCGAAGACTTTTGGAAGATGGCCTGGTGTCAAGAAGGGCTGCAAAGAAGCCACTTCTCTCCCAAAAACACATCAGGGACAGATTGATCTTCTGCAGATAGTATGGTGAATGGACTGCTGAGGACTGGGGCAAAGTCATATTCTCAGATGAAGCCCCTTTCCGATTGTTTGAGGCATCTGGAAAAAGGCTTGTCGGGAGAAGAAAAGGTGAGCGCTACCATCAGTCCTGTGTCATCCAACAGTAAGGCCTCATTCACACTTGAGCATTTTGCCAGCGATTTCAGCAAAACGCTCAAACGCTAGCGCTTTTCAAAGCGCTAGGGTAATAAGTCTATGGGCCCGTTCTCATTTGGGCAATTTACGCAAATCGCCCAAAAACGCTAAACGCAAATGCGTGGCCTGCACCATTTTCAGACGATTTCCCGGAAATCACGGTTTAGTGCTATAGAAGCGCAAAACGCGATCGCTAAAAAAAAATCGCGAATGGTGATTTTTTTTTTGGGGCGTTAATCGCCAAAAACCGCCATAGCAAAACGCTAGCAAAATCGCTAGCGTTTTGCGATCAGCAAGTGTGAATGGGCCCTTAAGCTTCCTGAGACCATTCATGTGTGGGGTTGCTTCTCATCCAAAGGAGTGGGCTCACTCACAATTTTGCCAAAAAACACAGCCATGAATAAAGAATGGTACCAAAACACCTTCCAACAGCAACTTCTTCCAACAGTTTGGTGAAGAACAATGCATTCTCCAGCACAATGGATCACCGTGTCATAAGGCAAAAGTGATAGCTATGTGGCTCGGGTATCTAAAACGTAAAAATGTTGGGTCCATGGCCTGGAAAATCCCCAGATCTTAATCCCATTGAGAACTTGTGGTCATTCCTCAAGAGGCGGATGGACAAACAAAAACCAACTAATTCTGAGAAACTCAAAGAAGTGATTATGAAAGAATGGGTTGCTGTCAGTCTGGATTTGGCCCAGAAGTTGATTTAGAGCATGCCCAGTCGAATTGCAGAGGTCTTGAAAAAGGGCCAACACTGCAAATACTGACACTTTTTGCATAAATCTCATGTAATCCTCTATAATATGCAAATGTCTCTGCATCCCTGTGCCTGACTTCGTGTGTGTGTCCCGTGCAGGGAGGGATGCAGAGACTGTGTAGAGCGGATGGAGGATGGGCCAGAAGGGGCGAGGCGAGGAGGAGTGCTGAAAGACAGAGCCCGTTTTTAGGGCTGGTTCAGACGAACGTTTGGAGGCGTTGCGTTCGTTGACGTCGCAGTGGTGATGTGTTCAGGCTTTCAGCAGCGTTCGTGTTGCGTTCGAATGCGGTCGCAATTTTGCTTCCCCTAGGGGGACATTACCCGTCACGGTTAACCGCCCCTGGAAGCTACATGTAGCCAGGGAAAATCGGGACCCGAACGCCGCGTTTGTGTAAACGCGCGTGAAAGCTTGGTACATACACTCCCATTCACTTTAATGGGAGCGTTTAACGCCAAGCCCCGAACGCTGGCGGTAAACGCTGCACAAGCGTCCGTCTGAACCAGCCCTTAAACGGGCTAAGGTTACTAGTTGAGAATAAAAGCCTTTGAAACATATGAAGTGCTTATAATTATATTTCAGTACATCGCATAAACAACTGAAACAAAGATCTAAAAGCAGTTTAGCAGCAAACTTTGTGAAAACTTATATTTTTGACAGTCTCAAAACTTTTGGCCAGGACTGTATTTTTGCATTAAAAACTAGGGAATCTAAGAGAAAAAGTCCCCCTATGAGGTACTTACCACAAGAGGGGGAAGCCTCTGTATCCTAATGAGGCTTCCCCCTCCTCCGCAGTAGCCCTGATCTAGCGTAGGCTCCCCCCAAAAATCCACACACTGCACCATCTTTCCTTTCCGGGCTCTGATGGAAATAGAGCTCGATCGGGTCCGCT
This sequence comes from Hyperolius riggenbachi, assembly GCF_040937935.1. NCBI lineage: Eukaryota > Metazoa > Chordata > Amphibia > Anura > Hyperoliidae > Hyperolius > Hyperolius riggenbachi. The sequence goes on along the minus strand of NC_090646.1, from coordinate 292,754,020 downwards.
CTACTGGTGATGTGTATGCCTGCGCAGTAGAGCGACCTGATCATGCTCTGCTGTTTCTGCCGTAGCCCGGGGGGGGGGGGAGTTGGTACTGCACCTGTGCTGGATCGCAAAGGTAAAATTATCGTCAGCATTGGATCCGTGCAGCACAGGAGGAAGGGGGAGGCCTCATTAGGCTCAAGTGACTTCCTATTCCGATGGTAAGTACCCCCCAGGGGCTCCTTTAAAAAAAAAAAAAAAAAAAAAAAGATTCTCTTTATATTTATTGGATTAACTGCAAATACTATGCAGTGTTCATCATAACTCAATTTGAGCTGTATATGCTAAACTGCTGTAAGCAGAATAGCATGCATGGTCTTCCCACATAAGAGCGTAATACAATACATGCAAAGCATTATGCTCTATTGTGAGGGAAGACTTTAAATACGTTATTCATACCGCAGTTCAGTGATACTTTTTCGCCCAGCGGGCAGCCCAACAGAGATATGAAAGCAATACTTTAAAAAGCCTCCTTTTGAAAATCTAACAGCCTCTAGACCCCTCCTATAGCCTTTGATGCGTGGATTCTGGGTGGAGGTATTTCTTAACAATTCATGCATCCAAAATCTTTCCAGTTCAGTTAAATTTATGGCTGTCGAGCATGGACAGCCTGCTTCTAAGCATCACATATTCAATGATATTTAAGTCGAGACTGTGACGGTCATTCCAGAACAGTGTACTTCTCCCCTACATGAATTCCTTTGAAGATTTTGTTTCAAGTTTTGTATTTTGTGCCATTGTCTTCTTGGAATACCCAACCCCTGCATAACTTGCTTGAATATTATCCTGCAGAATTTTACTGATATTGGGTTGAATTCATCTGACCATAGACTTTAACAAGTGCTCCAGTCCTTGAACTAGCCACACACAGCCCCATAACATGATGGAATCTTCACCAAATTCGACAGTGTGCAGCAGGTGTTTTTATTACTATGCTGTTTTCTTTCGTCCTACAAAGCGCTTTTTGTTATGACCGAATAACTTGGTTGTCTCATCATTCCAAAACGTGTTGTTCCAAAACGAATCTGGCTTGTCTTATTGCACTTTTTCATACAACTCTGTCTGTGACAGATTGTGGTGCACTGCAATTTTTTTTTGTTATATATTTTTTCCACCACTTCTTTTTAAGCATGTGTTTTGCCACTATTATTGGGTGTGATCGACTGGTACCATTGTGTTTTGCAATGTAAAAAAGCCACAAGAAGTTTTCTCAAAGGGGAGATCGCAAAGCAATTGGCATAGCACCACACAAACGCAGGCGAACTGCAGCAAGCTCTACAGGGAGTGCAGAATTATTAGGCAAGTTGTATTTTTGAGGAATAATTTTGTTATTGAACAACCATGTTCTCAATGAACCCAAAAAACTCATTAATATCAAAGCTGAATATTTTTGAAAGTAGTTTTTACCGTATTTTTCGGACTATAAGACGGAGCGTCTTATAGTCCGAAAAATACGGTAAAAACTACTTTCAAAAATATTCAGCTTTGATATTAATGAGTTTTTTGGGTTCACCATAAGACGCACCCATGTTTAGAGGAAAAAAATCAGGAAAAAAAAAATATAATAATCCTGGATGCCTCCATGGTTCAGGGCGTCTTATAGACCTTTTTCTCCCCAAGCTGCATAACCAGCTACAATAACTTAGCTTCAGTGCCCAGCTACACTAACCCCTGCTGCTCCCACCAGCTAGACTACCCTACACTAAACCCTGATGCCCCACCAATAACCTTATGCTACACTTCTTTACACTACGTTACACTAGTGCCTGATACCCCCATAAGTTCCTATGCTACACTACACACTACACTAGCCTACTCCTGCTGCCCCTCCAGTAACACTAAAGTACATTAAACTAACCCCCTGCCTCCCCACCAGCTGCAATAACTAAACACTACAACTTCAAAGTGGATGATCTCACCTATCCAGGTGTCAATCCACGTGCTCCTATGCTGTATTCTCCAGCAGCTTTGATCATCCTGACGCAGAGGCAGCAGCAACAGTGTGATCTGACATCCCAACATCCAGCAAATTAAGGACCATTCCATTGTGGCTGCAGCGGCTGTCATCCCATCATCCAGCCCCCGATCTTCCTGCACTTGCGGTGGAGCAGATGAGTGACTATTCCTGTGTGGCTGCAGCGGCTGTCATCCCATCATCCAGCCCCCGATCTTCCTGCACTTGCGGTGGAGCAGATGAGTGACTATTCCTGTGTGGCTGCAGCGGCTGTCATCCCATCATCCAGCCCCCGATCTTCCTGCACTTGCGGTGGAGCAGATGAGGGACTATTCCTGTGTGGCTGCAGCGGCTGTCATCCCATCATCCAGCCTTCGATCTTTCAGCGTGGCTGCAGCGGCTGTCCTTGATCCTTGTGTTGCGGTAGTGGGTCAGAAGAGGGGCGATCGCTGGCAAGCTGCAGGGGCTGTCCTCTTAACTTGCGGTGGCAGCGGCGGCGGGGCAGATAACGGGAGATCCCAGCGGTAGTTCTGACTACCGAAGTGTCTTAACGTCCTTGTTTACTGGCGCCCCCTGATGACGTGCGACGCACACGCGGCTGAGTCATAAGGGGGAAGGAAGTTCAGACACTTCGGTAGTCATAACTACCGCTGGGAACTCCCGTTATCTGCCCCACCGCCGCTGCCACCGCAAGTTAAGAGGACAGCCCCTGCAGCTTGCCAGTGATCGCCCCTCTTCTGACCCACTACCGCAACACATAAGGATCAAGGACAGCCGCTGCAGCTTGCCAGTGATCGCCCCTCTTCTGACCCACTACCGCAACACATAAGGATCAAGGACAGCCACTGCAGCCACGCTGGAAGATCGAAGGCTGGATGATGGGATGTCGGATTGCGCTGCTGCTGCCCCGCCATGCCAGGATCATTAAACTAGCTGGAGACATTGAGCACCAAGCGCGCAGATAGGTAACCACTTCTGCTGCGCTATCTGCATTTGCTACACAGGGGCACATTCGGACTATAAGACGCACCGACTTTTCCCCCCTACTTTTGGGGGAGAAAAAGTGCGTCTTATAGTCCGAAAAATACGGTAGTTTGTTTTTAGTTTTAGCTATTTTAGGGGGAGATCTGTGTGTGCAGGTGACTATTACTGTGCATAATTATTAGGCAACTTAACAAAAAACAAATATATACCCATTTCAATTATTTATTTTTACCAAGAAGTTTTAAATCAGGATGATACCATTTATTGGCTAACTACAAATGAATAAGAATAAACAAGCTTTCGGCCTTGCAGCCTTCGTCAGGTTTACATCCTGTTAGTTTGCAAGCTGGTGGTACAGACAGCTTATATACATGCAACATCAAAAGGGAAAACAGATATTTTTTTCAAGCATAAATACGTCATTAAGATGCCTTAATACAAACAGACCATCTAAATGGGGTAAGATAAGGATCCTTGTTTACTCCATTGCTCACAGACCTGGTATTTAAGATTGACCCAGAGGTATCGTAAATTCTTAGTTCACAAGTTCAGCTAGAGTGGCTGAGACAGTTCATATATCATCAATCTCATACCAATATAGAAAGTTGTTGTCCTTATTCAAACCCTTCTGCACAGCTTTGCACCAATTTATAAATTTTGTTTCTGCTATTAATCGGTCATTTGACGTTTTGAAGCCGCCCTTCAGGGCAGTGACACGAAGATCATCCATGCTGTGTCCGTTGGACCGAAGTGTGTAGCAACTGGGAGTCCAGATTTGGTATCATTAATAGTGTGCCTGTGTCCATTCATACGTTTGCGCAGTGTTTGTCCAGTTTCTCCCACGTACATAACATTGGGGCATTTAGCACACATGATCAGATATACCAGATTGGTGGACCCACAGGAAAATTTACCTTGTACTCTGTACTCCTGTTGTGAACCTGGTATCGTTACCCTGTCAGTGGAGTAAATATGTCTGCAGGTCCCACATATTTTCTCTAACTGGCATCCGGGACAACACGAGATCCGGTCCCGCCCAGGATCTGGAGAAACATAACCCCAAGAAGATTAAAAGCCCCCGCCCTCCCTCCAACCTCAGTTATTCTGTGTTTCCGCGTCGGAAACACCTAAGAAGGGAAGCTCCCGTTTTTTATTTTTTATGCACTCACCAGTGCGTGAGTGGGTCCTTGTGGAGGCAGCGTGGCTTGAGCGGAGCAGGAGGTGACGCTGGCTACAGTCCTCCGGTGACGGCGTATGCGGCCTACGCGTAAGCATGCTTTCTTGGCCGGCATAACGCTTGTCCCCCCGTCAGACGCCGGCTCTGCAAGGCGCATCCGCGCTCTGACCGGCGCCCGGAAATGACGTCAGCGGGCGGGCAGCCGGAAGTGGGGCGGACTTAGGAGAGCCAGGAAGTGTAAAGAGCGTGCTCCTGGCGTCTCCACCGCGCTTACGAATTCCCCGCAGTGCACAGCTGTGTTCTGGGGAGTGGAGAGGATGTCACAACAGAAGGGGGAGCAGCCACAGCAGCGGGAATCTGAGGCTGCAGGCACGGCTTCCAAATCCTCTGGGCAAGCGCAGCCCTCGGGTGCAAGTCTGGTAAGACCTCCAGTGGAGGACGGACTTCTTTTGGTCTACATGCCTTGTACTGATGGTTTATGGGATCTATTGTCTTTTCTTTCTGTTTTATTTAGACAAAGACTGATCCTAAAACGGCTGGACAAGTTAAAACTTATAAACGTTGTGGCTTGTGTAACAGCAAAATAGCTTTGGAGACCCCAAGGAATTTATGTCAGGGTTGTACCGATGCTATTGTAGCCTCACATTCATCTGATATACTCAAAGGTGTAATGGAGGCTGTTAATAAAAACATGCAGGAGACTTTGGATAAATTTAAGGAATCTTTTATTCCACAAGCTCCTGAATCCCTTCCAGGCCCCTCTTCTGGCCTTTTATCCCAATCTTCCACCCTTTCTGATATTTTTGGAGTTGGAGAAGAGGGGGAGGAAGAAGAGGAGGAGGAGGGGGTGTCTGTCTCTCAGGAGGAGGGGGAACAGCCTCATTCGGAGGGTTCGGATAGAGAGGAGAGGGTTAAGACCTCCAGATTCCTTTTTACTCCGGACGAATCTTCTGAGTTGCTTAAAGCGGTGTATACTACGGAACAAATTAAGGAACCGGTTCCTGAGTTAACTCCTCAGGACCAGGTTTATTCTGGTTTAGGACAAGCCAAGGGTAGAGTTTTTCCTTTTCATAAAACTCTCCAGGACATTATCACTTCTCAATGGCAGAATCCTGAAAGGCCTTTATTCATACCTAAATCAGCAAAAAGAAAGTATCCATTTGAGCAGTCAGAGATTGAAAAATGGACAAAATGCCCAAAATTGGATGCATCTTTGTCAAAATACTCTAAAGACTCTGATTTATCCTTTGAAGACACAGGTGTTCTCAAGGATGTAATGGATAAAAAGGTCGATTCCCTCCTTAAAAAAGCCTGGGAATCGGCCGCATTTGGATTCATCCCAGGTGTTTCAGCCACATGTATCGCACGTAACCTTAGAATTTGGATGGATAATCTATTCGAACAAATTTCTAAGGGGGTTCCACTTAAGGACTATTCTGCTTCGCTTCCAGTAGTTCTGAGGGCAGTCGCTTTTTTAGCGGACGCGGTAACGGAGCTTATTCGCGTCTCTGCACGTACTACGGCTCTTGTTAATTCGGCTCGTAGGGCAGTTTGGCTGAAAACCTGGGAGGGAGACCAAACGTCAAGGAATAGATTATGCTCAATCCCGTTTGAGGGTAGTCTCTTGTTTGGCTCAGGCCTGGATGATGTTTTGTCTCGCTCAGCGGAAAAAGGGAAACAGTTCCCAAACAAAAAGAGAAGTTCTAGAGGCAAAAGACCCTTTGTCCCTAATAAACAAACTTCCGATCAATCAAAAAATAGGAATGTGCAGAGGAAGTGGTCCTTTCCTAAAGGAAAAGGTAGGGGAGGATTCACTCTCGGTAGGACGGAACCCCCCAAGCCCAATAAATGACTTGCCGGTGGGGGGAAGGCTGAGGTTTTTTCTTTCAGAATGGGAAAAGTTAAATCCCGATCCCTTTGTGTTACTAATTATAAAGCGGGGTTACCGTCTTCAGTTTTCGAGTCAGCCTCCTCCCAGAAGGTTTGTGAATCCCCTTCCAAAAGACCCAGAATGTGCCAAGGGTCTGGAGGGAGAGATTCAGAAACTTTTAGCAAAGAGTGTAATTTTGCCGGTTCCCCGGGAAGAGGTATTCCAGGGGTATTATTCCCACGTTTTTCTGGTAAAGAAAGCGAACGGGGAATTTCGATTTATCCTGAACCTAAAATCCCTCAATCCATTTTTAATTTACAAAAGGTTCAGGATGGAAAGTATCTTTTCAGTAAGAGCTCTATTACGGGGCAAAGAATATTTTGTTTCAATAGATCTCCGCGATGCCTACCTGCACATACCTATTTTTCACAACCATCAAAGATTTTTGAGGTTTGCAATCAAAATCCACTCTCAAATTCATCATTTTCAATTTCAGGCTCTACCTTTTGGGATAGCATCCGCTCCGCGGATCTTTACGAAAGTTCTAGCCGAAGTTATGAAGGAACTGAGGATCCAGGGAATATCGATTGTTCCGTATCTTTGACCTCTTAATCTTTGCAGAGACAAAGGAATTGGTGTTGTGTCACAGGGACATTGTGATCAACACCTTGACAAGGGTAGGTTGGTTAATGAACTACGAGAAGTCGAATCTGACTCCTGCCCAGGAAATCACATTTTTGGGGTACAGGATAAATTCCTTAGACAGGAGAATCTATTTACCCTCGGCAAAGATTATAAACATTCAGTCCGAGGTGAACAGGTTACTTTCTCAAGAGACCTGCTCAATTCGCCAAATCATGAGAGTACTAGGTCTATTTTCCTCTTCAATTCCGGCAGTCACCTGGGCCCAATCCCACGGCAGGGATCTTCAATCCCTTCTCCTACTCCACTGGGACAAATCACAGGGATCTCTAGATCTCGTGATCACCATTCCAAGGACGGTCAAAGACAGTCTGGCCTGGTGGCTAATTCCCCACAGTCTAAACAGAGGGAGAATCTGGAGTCAATACGATCCGATAAAGATTTATACGGACGCAAGCGCCTGGGGCTGGGGCACAACAACAGAGGGTCAGCATGCTCAGGGGGATTTGGCCGACTCGATAAGAAAGAAATCGTCAAATTTCAGAGAGTTGCTGGCGGTTCAGAGAGCTCTTCTATCTTTTCAGTCCCTGATAGAAGGAAGACATGTACGAATTTTTTCGTACAATATCACCACGGTAGCGTATCTCGCGAAACAGGGGGGCACAAGATCCAGGGATCTAATGCTCCTCTCGTCGGAAATTTTCAGTTGGATAGAGCCTCGTATTCTATCGATAACGGCGATTCACATAAAAGGGACTCTCAATGTGGAAGCAGACTTTTTGAGCCGCCGGCAGATCAGTCAGGCGGAATGGGAACTACATCCAGAGGTTTTCAGGTTAATAACAGAAAGATTTGGAACCCCAGAAATAGATCTGTTTGCGTCCCCAACGAATGCAAAGGTAAACCAGTTCTTTTCCCTGCACAAGTGTCAAGGCTCCCTGGGGCTGGATGCCTTAAGCCTACCATGGGGGTTCGAGTTGTTACGCCTTCCCCCCCCAATAACACTTCTTCCACAAGTACTGGTGAAGCTTCAAAGGGAATCAGGGAAACTGATTCTCATAGCTCCGATTTGGCCAAAGAGGCCATGGTATGCAGCCTTGTTAAAGATGGCAATAGACCCACCATTTCGGCTACCGGCTCGACCGGACTTGCTGATTCAGGGACCGCTGGTCCATCCCAAGCCCCACTTATTCAGACTGGCCGCATGGATCCTGAGAGGGTCATATTAAGGAATAAAGGTCTTCCTGACAATGTTATTGAGACTCTTCTTAAATGTAGAAAACCAGTAACTCAGAAGATCTATCGGAAAGTGTGGAAAGTTTATATAGCCTGGTGTATTTCTCACTCCAGGAATCAAATCCTAACTAGCTCGGTGTTAGAGTTCTTACAAAATGGGTTCGATATGAAGCTAGCACCCAGTACTTTAAAGGTACAATGTTCAGCTTTATCTATCCTTTTAGACAGACACTTAGCACAGGAAGATTTGGTAAAAAGTTTCTTTAAAGCTTTACAAAGGTCTACACCAGTGAGGCAAAAGATATTTCCACAGTGGGATCTCTCGCTTGTCCTTAATGGCCTCACAAAGTCCCCCTTTGAGCCGATTGAGGACATTGACATAAAATTTCTTACGCTCAAATTAGCTTTTCTGATCGCGGTCACATCTGCAAGGCGTTTGAGTGACTTACAAGCTTTATCAGTTAAAGATCCTTTCCTAATCATATGTCCAGATAGTGTCAGACTAAGATTAGATCCGGCTTATTTACCTAAGGTAGCATCAGAATTTCATAGGTCTCAAGAAATTATTCTACCTTCTTTCTGTTCCAATCCCTCGGGGGAAAGGGAAGAAAGATTTCATTATCTAGACGTCAGAAGATCCCTGTTAGTTTATCTAAGAAAAGCAAGGGAATTCCGGAAATCCAGTAGCCTCCTAGTTCTATTTTCGGGAAAAAATAAGGGTCTTCAGGCATCAAGACAAACAATTGCCAGATGGGTTAAACAGGTTATTGCATTAACATATGAGAAAACTGACTGTCCATTGCCAGCTAATATTAAGGCGCATTCTACCCGGTCATTATCCACATCTTGGGCAGAAAGGGCAGGAGCCACCATCCAGCAAATATGCCAAGCTGCAACGTGGTCAAGTGCATCAACCTTCATCAAACATTACAGGGTGGATGTGCTGTCCCAACAAGATCAATCGTTTGGCAGAAAGGTGCTACAGACGGTGGTCCCTCCCTAAGGTGAGTCTTTAACTTTATTAAAGACTTACTTGTCTATCTCTCGTGTTGTCCCGGATGCCAGTTAGAGAAAGACTCCTATTAGACCTACCGGTAATGGAGTTTCTGATTGGCATCCGGGACAACGGCTATAACCCTTCCCTTTCCTATCTGGCACCTTTCCTTTCAGAGTTAGTTCACGGGGAGGATGGTCTATGGTAGTCACGGAGTGCAATCTATTTTCCTTCCTTCATCTTGGTGTTTTGACTTAGTTTTCTTTAGAAGCACTGAGGTTGGAGGGAGGGCGGGGGCTTTTAATCTTCTTGGGGTTATGTTTCCCCAGATCCTGGGCGGGACCGGATCTCGTGTTGTCCCGGATGCCAATCAGAAACTCCATTACCGGTAGGTCTAATAGGAGTCTTTTTGTCGGCAGGGTGATGTTCCGTTTAGTTGAGGCCTATTCAAAGAGCTCCTGACAATCATCTGTTTTAGATTGTGTGGTTGCCGATATGACAAGAGTGGAGGTTTAGGGAATATCGTTCTCAGTCTGTGATCCTTGTGTAAAATGGGATGAAGTTCCTTAGCAATCCTCCTTAAGATTTCCAGGTGTGGGTTGTAGGTGACAACCAAAAGGGACACGTTCCTCTTTCTGGTTTTGCTTATATTTCAGGAGTTCAGTCCTGGGGATGTTGCTGGCTTTCCTGATTTGGGCCTCAGCCATGGGAGGACTGTAACCTTGTTTAATGAAAGTGTTCTTAAGGTGATCCAGGTGCTTGTCTCTGTCCATCCTGTCAGAACAAATCCGGTTGTACCTTATAGCTTGGCTGTAAATTATAGAGTTCCTAATGTGCTTGGGATGAAAACTGTCATATCTTAGGTATGTGGGGCGGTCTGTAGGTTTGCGATACACAGAGGTTTGTATGTTGTTACCCCTGATGTATATGGCGGTGTCCAGAAAGTTAATCTCTGTGTGAGAGTAGGTAAGTTTCAATTTGATTGTAGGATGGAAGGCATTGAAGTTCCTGTGGAACTGGAGAAGATCATCCTCACTTGCGGACCAGATGATTAAAATATCATCAATGAAGCGGAAGTAGGCCAAGGGTTTTATGCCACATGCATTGAGGTATTCCTCTTCGATTTTGGCCATGAATAGATTTGCATACTGTCCAGCGAATCGCGAACCCATTGCCACGCCCATCTGCTGTAAATAGAGGTCCTGTCCAAAAGTGAAATAATTATGAGTGAGAATGAATTTGATCAGTCCCGTAATAGGCTTTACAGGTATGCCCTGACCCTGAAGATATTTACGGCAGGACGCAATACCATCATCGTGGGGAATGTTCGTGTACAGGGACTCCACGTCCATCGTGGCCAGTATGGTTCCCTCAGGTACTGGGCCGATGGCTGTCAGTTTGTTCAGGAGGTGGGTGGTATCCTGTAAGTAGCTGGGTCTTTTACAGACAAGAGGTTTCAAGATGTTTTCCAGCCACCTTGAGATGTTCTCTGTAAGAGTTCCGCTCCCTGAGATTATGGGCCTGCCTGGGTTTCCCTCTTTGTGGATCTTGGGAAGCATGTAAAAGCAGGCTGTTCTAGGCTCTTCAGGGATAAGGGTCCTTACATGTAGTCTGATGTTTGCAGGCAATCTGTTAACCATCCTATTAAGTGCCATCCTGTAGCCTTTTGTGGGGTCCCCCTGTAATTTGGCATAGTGAGCGGTGTTGGATAATTGTCTTTGTGCCTTCTGGATGTAGTCACTGGTGTTCATTATGACTATGGCACCACCTTTATCCGCTGGTTTAATAATAATGTCCTTATTCTCCTTAAGGGATCTGATGGCCTGTTGCTCCTGTGGTGTTACGTTCTGGGCCAGTGTCTTTCTTTTACTCAGGATCCTGTCAGAGATTCTGCGTCTGAATTTGTTGATGTATTTATCCAGGGCCGGGTTTTTTCCTCCTTTGGGGGTCCATCTTTTTTTCTTTTTTTTTTCTTTTTAGATCTGGTGCGTTTTGGTCCATTATCCATTGTATCATAGGCTTCCTTATCATGGTAGTGTTCCTTGAGTCGCAGCTTTCTGAAAAATTCCTCCATATCTCCACAGAGTGCAAACCTGTCTATGGGTCTCGCAGGGCAGAATAACAGGCCTTTGGAGAGTACTGACATTTCAGCTTCAGTAACCTGATAAGAGGAAAGATTCATTACACCTGTGGGTTGCTCTTTTTCTGCTGCTTGTGCATCCAGGCGTCCACTCTTAATTCTAAGTCTCATACATCAACAAATTCAGACGCAGAATCTCTGACAGGATCCTGAGTGAAAGAAAGACACTGGCCCAGAACGTAACACCACAGGAGCAACAGGCCATCAGATCCCTTAACCACCTCGGCGTTCTGATTCCCAAGGATTTCTGTGCAAAAAGCGGTACATTTAATTTTCAGCACCTTTTTTCCTGTAACTTACCAAAATGAGCCAAGCAAGAGTTTAGTATACATTCTGAGTACAATAAAAGTGTCAAACACTAATTCTTGTCAAAAATAAAATAAAATGTATTAATAACTAACTGAAATACCTTGCATTTTTCCTCAATGCAGAAATATAAAGAAAATGCAGAAATAAATAAATCAATGCAGAAATAAATAAATGAAGGCAGAAACAAAATTATACAGGGTACAAGTATACCTTAGAACACTTCTTTAGTGTGGTAGATCTTGAAGCATGGTAATGCGCAAAGTGGCACGTCACAATCTGGGCAGTAAGTGCGGGTCTCTTTCCGCATCTTTTTGCCATCCTTGTCCTTCTTATTGCAGCAAACAACGCACCTTCTTGTAGGGTTTGCTTTCTGTGGGGTCGGTGGCAAGTACTCCACAAAGTGTCTCCCTGAAAGCCGTGCCGGATTCACGACATATGATGCCCTGCGCCCCGGTCTAGATGTTGACTCTGGTGGGGGGTACTTCATGCAGATTGCTTCCGTCAGCTGCCAGACAAAGTCATGGTGGGGTACAGGCCTTACACAGCTTTTCTTGTAGAGCACATAGCCATTCCACAAACACTGCTCAAGTAAGTGGCGGAAATTTTTTTTATAATATTTCCGCTGCTGCTTGCGGACAGCCGGATAGAAAGTCATGGCTCCATCAGCCCTGTCCACACCCCTCATAGTGTTGTTGTAATCCAGTATGGCTTTGGGTTTATCCACCTCCTGTTTACTCCTGTTGGTGGTGCGGACAGTCTCGGCATTATGAATAGTGCTGAGGACACATACATCACGTTTGTCCTTCCACCTTAGAGCCATCATTTTGCCTTTCTGCCAGGCAACGACCTCCCCCTTTTTCAGCTTCCTGGCAGAAAAGGCCGGCGGCAGATTCCGACGGTTAGCCCTCAAGGTACCATAGGCATCGGTTTTATGCTGGACCAGGTAATCAAAAAGTTCAGGGGAGCTGTAGAAATTGTCTGTCGTCAGGCAGTACCCCTGATCCAGCAATGGCTCAATTAGGGTTAGGACAGAGGAGGTGGCACACCCAAACTGGCTGAACTGAGGGGCAAATTTGGTGCCTTTGCCCGTGTAAATTACAGAGTTCCAGATGTACCCGGAGTTGGCCTCACATAACTTAAACGACTTCACCCCAAAGCGTGCCCTTTTTGATGCAATAAATTGCACCCAGCTCAGTCTCCCCTTATATGCCATGAGGCTTTCGTCAACCGTGATGTCGCGATCTGGAACATACACAGCCTTGAAGTTCGCAACAATCATCTGGTATATGTCCCAAATTTTTTTCAGCTTGGGTGCGGGATGGGTGGCCTCATCAAACTCCTCGTTGTTTCCGAAGTGCAAATACTTCATGATGAGGGTATACCGTGGCTCGGACATAACAGATCCAAAGAAGGGCGTACTGAGGATCTTATTAGTGGTCCAGTACCACTTCTGCAGCGTCTTACCAACAACTCCCTGGAGGATGACGAGCCCCAGGAACACCCAGATGTCGTTGCTGGTCACAGGTTCCCACTTCCTGCTCCGCGAGAACCTGGGTAGAGAAGATTCCTGCTGATGTTGCGCTGCATAGCGATTCGTCTCCTCAACGATCTTGCGGATGACGTCATCAGTCAGGAAGAGCTCCAGAAAGGACAGCGGACTCTCGTCGCACGCGATCTTCTGCCCGGGTGCCCCTGTGAAGGGGAACCTGGGTGGCGGAGCTTGAGTGGGGCTCCCCAGCTCACACCAGGTGCGTGCGACCGTCACTGGCTCCTCGGCTTCCTCATCACTGGTCTCCGTCTCCGAAGACAGGTTACCGGGAACCTCGCTGTCTGTCGATTCCTCTAGGAGCTCGTCTTCGCTGTCGCTTGCCTCGAGGACATCCAGCAACTCCTCGTCACGCACACGCCTCCGGGAGGACGAGGCCATGACCCCAAGCAGGGTACGGGGTCACGGGCAGCGACAAAAAAAAACCAGCAAAAGCAAACGCACAGGGATCACAGCGTCTTGAAAAAGACGGAAAGCAATACGCAATCTGACAGTAATATGAACGAAGCTAAGGCTGGAAAAAAGCAGTAATCGCACAGAAATCGCACAGAAATCACAGATGCTAGCTGACAACAGACTAACACTGGACGCTGGGGACTCTGAAAGAGGGAGAGCCAGTAACTGTTCAGGGCTTTTATTGAGAGCTGACAGGTGTTTGTGTTTGTGCAAACAACTTTTTGAATTACTGTAGCATGATTGGATTACATAGAGTTTGTTTCCCTATGTAATCCAAAGATGCTGTCGCCGCGACGGACACTAGGGGGCGCAGGAGCCGGCGTCAGAGGAAGTGGCTGGGCTACGCCATCTTCCCTGACTGCCGGATCTCCGTAGGCTTGCGGAGAGAAGAGGGGAGCGGGGACCGGAGGATCGGGGGAGCCTGGGGAGCCTGGGGCCGGCGATCAGAGCCCAGCAGGAGGGAGAGGGAGCCCCGCAGCAGCCGCAGCAGCACAGAGAAGGCGGCGGAAATCATGCGCTGCACAGCGGTGAGTGGGGACAGCGCTGGACGAGCTGAGCTCGTCCTAAACACTAACAGCAACTTTTTCTTGGACGAGCTCAGCTCGTCCAGAACGCTAGGGTGGTTAAGGAGAATAAGGACATTATTATTAAACCAGCGGATAAAGGTGGTGCCATAGTCATAATGAACACCAGTGACTACATCCAGGAGGCACAAAGACAATTATCCAACACCGCTCACTATGCCAAATTACTGGGGGACCCCACAAAAGGCTACAGGATGGCACTTAATAGGATGGTTAACAGATTGCCTGCAAACATCAGACTACATGTAAGGACCCTTATCCCTGAAGAGCCTAGAACAGCCTGCTTTTACATGCTTCCCAAGATCCACAAAGAGGGAAACCCAGGCAGGCCCATAATCTCAGGGAGCGGAACTCTTACAGAGAACATCTCAGGGTGGCTGGAAAACATCTTGAAACCTCTTGTCTGTAAAAGACCCAGCTACTTACAGGATACCACCCACCTCCTGAACAAACTGACAGCCATCGGCCCAGTACCTGAGGGAACCATACTGGCCACGATGGACGTGGAGTCCCTGTACACGAACATTCCCCATGATGATGGTATTGCGTCCTGCCGTAAATATCTTCAGGGTCAGGGCATACCTGTAAAGCCTATTACGGGACTGATCAAATTCATTCTCACTCATAATTATTTCACTTTTGGACAGGACCTCTATTTACAGCAGATGGGCGTGGCAATGGGTTCGCGATTCGCTGGACAGTATGCAAATCTATTCATGGCCAAAATCGAAGAGGAATACCTCAATGCATGTGGCATAAAACCCTTGGCCTACTTCCGCTTCATTGATGATATTTTAATCATCTGGTCCGCAAGTGAGGATGATCTTCTCCAGTTCCACAGGAACTTCAATGCCTTCCATCCTACAATCAAATTGAAACTTACCTACTCTCACACAGAGATTAACTTTCTGGACACCACCATATACATCAGGGGTAACAACATACAAACCTCTGTGTATCGCAAACCTACAGACCGCCCCACATACCTAAGATATGACAGTTTTCATCCCAAGCACATTAAGAACTCTATAATTTACAGCCAAGCTATAAGGTACAACCGGATTTGTTCTGACAGGATGGACAGAGACAAGCACCTGGATCACCTTAAGAACACTTTCATTAAACAAGGTTACAGTCCTCCCATGGCTGAGGCCCAAATCAGGAAAGCCAGCAACATCCCCAGGACTGAACTCCTGAAATATAAGCAAAACCAGAAAGAGGAACGTGTCCCTTTTGGTTGTCACCTACAACCCACACCTGGAAATCTTAAGGAGGATTGCTAAGGAACTTCATCCCATTTTACACAAGGATCACAGACTGAGAACGATATTCCCTAAACCTCCACTCTTGTCATATCGGCAACCACACAATCTAAAACAGATGATTGTCAGGAGCTCTTTGAATAGGCCTCAACTAAACGGAACATCACCCTGCCGACAAAAAATATGTGGGACCTGCAGACATATTTACTCCACTGACAGGGTAACGATACCAGGTTCACAACAGGAGTACAGAGTACAAGGTAAATTTTCCTGTGGGTCCACCAATCTGGTATATCTGATCATGTGTGCTATATGCCCCAATGTTATGTACGTGGGAGAAACTGGACAAACTCTGCGCAAACTTATGAATGGACACAGGCACACTATTAATGATACCAAATCTGGACTCCCAGTTGCTACACACTTTCGGTCCAACGGACACAGCATGGATGATCTTCGTGTCACTGCCCTGAAGGGCAGCTTCAAAACGTCAAATGACCGATTAATAGCAGAAACAAAATTTATAAATTGGTTCAAAGCTGTGCAGAAGGGTTTGAATAAGGACAACAACTTTCTATATTGGTATGAGATTGATGATATATGAACTGTCTCAGCCACTCTAGCTGAACTTGTGAACTAAGAATTT
Organism: Hyperolius riggenbachi; assembly: GCF_040937935.1. NCBI lineage: Eukaryota > Metazoa > Chordata > Amphibia > Anura > Hyperoliidae > Hyperolius > Hyperolius riggenbachi. The sequence goes on along the minus strand of NC_090646.1, from coordinate 292,738,184 downwards.
ACGATACCTCTGGGTCAATCCTAAATACCAGGTCTGTGAGCAATGGAGTAAACAAGGATCCTTATCTTACCCCATTTAGATGGTCTGTTTGTATTAAGGCATCTTAATGACGTATTTATGCTTGAAAAAAATATGTTTTACCTTTTGATGTTGCATGTATATAAGCTGTCTGTACCACCAGCTTGCAAACTAACAGGATGTAAACCTGACGAAGGCTGCAAGGCCGAAAGCTTGTTTATTCTTATTCATTTGTAGTTAGCCAATAAATGGTATCATCCTGATTTAAAACTTCTTGCTTTTACTGATGGCTAACACGGTACAATACCCTACTGCTACTATTATTTTTACCAGTGAAACCAATATAACATCTCAACATTCACAAATATACACTTCTGACATTCAAAAACAAATCAGTGACCAATATAGCCACCTTTCTTTGCAAGGACACTCAAAAGCCTGCCATCCATGGATTCTGTCAGTGTTTTGATCTGTTCACCATCAACATTGCGTGCAGCAGCAACCACAGCCTTCCAGACACTGTTCAGAGAGGTGTACTGTTTTCCCTCCTTGTAAATCTCACATTTTATGATGGACTACATGTTCTCAATGGGGTTCAGATCAGGTGAACAAGGAGGCCATGTCATTAGTTTTTCTTCTTTTATACCCTTTCTAGCCAGCCACGCTGTGGAGTACTTGGATGCGTGTGATGGAGCATTGTCCTGCATGAAAATCATGTTTTTCTTGAAGGATGCAGACTTCTTCTTGTACCACTGCTTTGAGAAGGTGTCTTCCAGAAACTGGCAGTAGGACTGGGAGTTGAGCTTGACTCCATCCTCAACCCAAAAAGGCCCCACAAGCTCATCTTTGATACCAGCCCAAAACAGTACTCCACCTCCACCTTGCTGGCGTCTGAGTCAGACTGGAGCTCTCTGCCCTTTACCAATCCAGCCACAGGCCCATCCATCTGGCCCATCAAGACTCGCTCTCATTTCATCAGTCCATAAAACCTTAGAAAAATCAGGCTTGAGATATTTCTTGACCCAGTCTTGACGTTTCAGCTTGTGTGTCTTGTTCAGTGGTGGTCGTCTTTCAGCCTTTCTTACTTTGGCCATGTCTCTGAGTATTGCACACCTTGTGCTTGTGGGCACTCCAGTGATGTTGCAGCTCTGAAATATGGCCAAACTGGTGGCAAGTGCCATCTTGGCAGCTGCACGCTTGACTTTTCTCAGTTCGTGGGCAGTTATTTTGCGATTCCAAAGCGCAGCTGAAAGCGCTCCTGTGGGCCCTCAGTCCTTAAAGAGAATCTGTATCCAAATAAACAGCCCCTGGTGGGTACTTGCCTCTGGAGGGGGAAGCCTCTGGATCCTAATTAGGCTTCCCCCGTCCTCTTCGCCCTTCTGAGATCCAGTGCTGGCAGGCCCTGAAAATGCAGCCGACAAGCTTATTGGTTGTAGTGCAGATGCAGTAGCGGCTAAAATATTTGCCTTCTGTGGTCCTGCGCAGGAGCATTAGTGGCTTTCCAATGAGCTCTGGCAGAAATAGGCTAGCCCAATCGGGTTCGCTTTACTATGCAGGTGACTCGGGCTCGGCTATTTGCACCGGAGACCATCGTAAATCCGCCACTGCACCTGCGCAGGACCGAGGAGCGTAAATATTTACATTGCCGCTGTTCATGGGCTGCCAGCGATGGATCGTGTTTAATGTTTTCAGAAAAGAGTAATAATTTCCCTGGTCATTGTCCAGACAGCACCCTGAGATATGTCCCCCGATCCACGCCCACTGGACAGGAACTGCATGAGAAGAAATTTGCATAGACACAGCCAATTGGTATAAGTACCGCCTTCACATACACCTCAGTATTGTTCCTGTCCACTTCAGGCTGCATGCAGTTAGAATCAAGCTATCCATGCCAGGTGTGCAGGGGCTTATGCGGTGGTTTTCCAGAGAAGCAGGCAGGCCAGGTGGGTCCTGAGCTGGGGAATCGCTGCTGGCGTCCTATCGCCATTTCTCTCTCATTGTCAGTACGGATGTCTTGGCATATACACCGGAAATGATGTGCCAAGTCAGCTGAGCAGTCACGTGAGTCAGCATCATCCCTGATGCAGGAAGTGACGGGGAGCCAAGTGGCACGGTCTTCAGCTGGGTTACCCATATGACAGCAGCAGAGGGGATGCCAAGACAGACCGTGAGGAGGAGTCTCCTCAAGCGTTCTGCGCCAACAGGCAGGAAGTCACTCGGCTGGTGATGGAAGCCTGTTCAATGGTCGCAGATACTTTTGTGGAAATCCGGGCAGCAGAATTGAGGTAGGAGCAGAAGATCCTGCTCTTTTATCTTTTATATGTTGTGCTGATGATTTGTTTCTCCATTCTTATATTATCAGGCTGGTCTGATGGGGGAAGCAGGAGGGGAGGTCCTCTCAAATAAGTGCAGGTATTATTTGTTTATATACGTGTACAGATCAGTCTGGGGTTTTTTATTTTTGTGTGTGAGGACTGACCATGGAACAGGCTGTCGGACAATCCCCACAGGCAACAGGCTGTCGGACAATCCCCACAGGCAACAGGCTGTCGGACAATCCCCACAGGCTGTGGAGTGTGGTTCTGCTCTGCCCACATCCCAAAAGGAAGATAAAACTAAGGAAAGATTAAAGAGCAAGTTAAGGAACAGAGTAAGTCATCCCGAAGAAAATGTTTGCAGTCTAATACTAAGAGATGTACCTTATGTTCAAATAGACTGCCTATATTTTCTTACAAATCACTGTGTCAGACATGCACAGATAAGGTGCTAAAACAGGAATCACCTGGCCTTTTTTTACTTTAATTGATTAGTGAGATCAGAATTGTCTTCTTGCCAGTTGTTCAACCATTTCAACCCGCGGGTATTTTTCACCTTATGGGCGAGAGGAATTTTCACCTGTCAGCGCTCCTCCTATTCATTCCCTAATAACCTTATCACTTCTTATCACAACAAAATGAGCTATACCTTTTTTCTGCCACCAATTAGGCTTTCTTTGGGTGGTACATTATGCTAAGAATTGTTTTATTCTAAATGCTTTATGATGGGAATAATAAGAAAAAAAAATGGAAAAAATGCATTATTTTTTCAGTTTTCAGCCATTATAGTTTTAAAATCATTCACGCTACCATCATTAAAATCCACACATTTTATTTGGCCATTTATTGCAACATTAAAATTTTATCCCTAGTACAATGTATGATGACAATATTTTATTTGAAAATAAAGGTGCATTTTTTTCTGTTTTACATCATCACTAATTTTTAGCCCAATATTAAAAAAAATGTTATGCCCTCTTCTCCCCCCCCCCCCCCCCCCCTAAAGTCAGTAGGTGTATTTTACTATTTGGCCACAAGATGTCCCCGCCGAGCAAAAATCCTATTAGCGTAATAGCCTAATAGGATACAATGTATCATTACATTGTAAGTAGAGGAAGTGACATAGGCTTCCATCGGAAGCCTTCGAGTGGTGGCGGGGAGATTGTGAATGTAAATATTGTTTCCATTCATAAATTTAACAATCGTGCGGTGGAAACGGGCGGTAGAATATATGAGAATAAACACTGTTTTTGAACAGTGATTATTCTCGGCGGACATGCTCGGATTGGCACAGGGGACTTTTGTCCCCTGCAGCCAATCCCCCTTGCTAGCAGCAGCAGGGCGATTGCGGGCATGTGCCCGCACGATCGCCTGCAGACCACCCAAACTGCAGGAACGGCTCTAGCCGATGCGGACGTGAAGCTAACGTCCGCACGGCTTAAATGGTTAAAGATGTCTCTGCTACATCAGTCTTACAAACTTCTGCTGCAGTTGGAAAGATTGATTCACCTTCAGTCCCGATTCCTCAGTCCTCTCTGGCTGAAAAATCCAGATCTCAATCTATTGCTATAGATCAGTTCCTAACAAAGCAATATGTCCGCATACACTGGCAAAGGTAAGAGTGTGCTAAGGGCCCAACTAAGAGAGCAATGGTTTGAGAGAAAGAGAGCCCATATATACAGCACCACTCATAATTAATTCAAAAAGTATAACAATTTTATTTCACATACTTCATATAGTATGACATAATGGGGAGTTCAACAATCTTAAAAACAATTAAAAAGACCACATTATCCTCTAATACCAGCTGCAATAATTCATATATTCTAAGCATGTAAATAAATGTACACACATGTAAATAAATGGACTAATTCCTATAAAATATGCCAACTTGGTGGGCTACAAATGAGAGCCCACCAGTGGTAGAACCCGGGTTCAGTACCTAAATTAAAGTGCTCAGTGATAATGACAATTCATTAATAAACAAAGTGCTTAGTGCAAAACAATATATGTTGTAAACCAAAACATGGACTGCATGAATTCAACTATAATGACAGGAGCAGCCTAATAGATAAAGTGCATAAGAGCAGAGAGTGACAGTGAAAAAAGGGGGGGAGAGATACTCAGCCCAGGTCGCTAGTATGAAGAGCACCTGGAGAAGACTGGGGTCCCCTCAGACATTCCACCAGGTTCGCGGGCGTCACCCCGCTTTGACAGGAGGAGAGGACACCGTGTTTGTGAACGCCAGTCCGGCGTTTAAATAGAAAGAGGAGGGCGTGTGCCGAGCGAGCGGGCGTCATCCGGATATGACGTCACCGCCCCTCGGACGAGAGAGAGGAGGAAGGCGGAAGAGACCACGCTGGAGCGCAGTATGGAAAGCCGGAAGGTGAGTAAGCAGAGAGTTACCCAGGCAACCAATCACTAACCATACACACGGAAGGAAAATGTGTCTTGAATTATAACAATAATCTACAATTGTAAACTAGGAATGCTTCAATATGCACATTTCTAACAACAACCCAGCAATATGACTCAAAATATGTATGCAAATGCACATTATACATTTTACATAAAAACAGCAGCCGCGTCCATATCCAAGCCCCTATTTAAAGAGGCAGATACATATCTATGTACCAGTCTGTATACTGCCAACACTGCCACCAAAGCAGCAGAATGACAGAAAAACAGGGAGAATCCAGAATGAATGTTCAAAAATCCGGAATAAGAGTCCATTGCAAATAAGGAGGCCTGTATTAGCCAAAGGAATGGGGTCCCATAAGCACATGAAGTTCCACGAGTTCATATCCAAATTTGGACATCAGGATGGCAAGGTCCATGCATAGGTCCATATACAGAGGTCCATGTATAAACGATTGGCAGATATAGACACATATACAAACAGATCTGCACATGCATAAGAAGGAGGAGAAGGATACGGGTAAGTATATCATACAAAAAATGTATCACACAATATCCACCAAGAAAAAATATATATATACATGCATGTAACAAGAAATGGAATATCAACCGACCATTGTAAACAATATAAGTATTGTGAACACAGCACTATCCCAAATACCCAGACCAATCAATTTCTTCATTGATGCCTGCTGGTGACATGCTGTCAAGCTGATAAATCCACCTGGCTTCACGTCTAAGTAGGGCCCTAGCAATATCGCCACCCCTCATACCCAATTTAATCTGATCTAGACCACACACCTTGAGGCCCACCGTGGAGCCCCCGTGCATGAACAGGAAATGGGATGCAACTGATGTCAAAGTATCACCATTGTCCAGGTCTCGTTGGGCCAATCTAATTTTGGATAGATGTTGTTGAATCCTGGTTTTTAACATATTTTTGGTCTGTCCCACATATATTTTACCACAGGGGCAGGTCATCGCATAGATGACGCCCCTGCTTTTACAATTAAGGTACCCCTTGATCCTATATTGTTTAATACCTTTGGTGTCATGGATCGTACTTTGAGGCCGCATATACATACAGATATTGCAGTCACCACAAGGATAACTGCCTTTAAGAGGACCTCTACATCTCTTTCTTCCTCCAACAAAGTAACTTGAACATAATCTGTCTTTAAGACTAGGACATCTTTTAGCTGAAATAGATGCATTAGGAGTAATAAATTGTGCAATAGTCGTATCTGACAGTAAAGTTGGCCATGATCCATTAAGTATGCGATATAAGTCCCTCCATTGGTTATTATAAACCGTGCTGAATCTTACCAGTTGGCTAGTTGTTCTTGGTGTCTGGTGTAGCAACTGGGACCTGTCCATGGCCCTGGCCCTTTGATATGCTCGCAAGCATATCAAAGGGCCAGGGCCATGGACAGGTCCCAGTTGCTACACCAGACACCAAGAACAACTAGCCAACTGGTAAGATTCAGCACGGTTTATAATAACCAATGGAGGGACTTATATCGCATACTTAATGGATCATGGCCAACTTTACTGTCAGATACGACTATTGCACAATTTATTACTCCTAATGCATCTATTTCAGCTAAAAGATGTCCTAGTCTTAAAGACAGATTATGTTCAAGTTACTTTGTTGGAGGAAGAATGAGATGTAGAGGTCCTCTTAAAGGCAGTTATCCTTGTGGTGACTGCAATATCTGTATGTATATGCGGCCTCAAAGTACGATCCATGACACCAAAGGTATTAAACAATATAGGATCAAGGGGTACCTTAATTGTAAAAGCAGGGGGGTCATCTATGCGATGACCTGCCCCTGTGGTAAAATATATGTGGGACAGACCAAAAATATGTTAAAAACCAGGATTCAACAACATCTATCCAAAATTAGATTGGCCCAACGAGACCTGGACAATGGTGATACTTTGACATCAGTTGCATCCCATTTCCTGTTCATGCACGGGGGCTCCACGGTGGGCCTCAAGGTGTGTGGTCTAGATCAGATTAAATTGGGTATGAGGGGTGGCGATATTGCTAGGGCCCTACTTAGACGTGAAGCCAGGTGGATTTATCAGCTTGACAGCATGTCACCAGCAGGCATCAATGAAGAAATTGATTGGTCTGGGTATTTGGGATAGTGCTGTGTTCACAATACTTATATTGTTTACAATGGTCGGTTGATATTCCATTTCTTGTTACATGCATGTATATATATATATATATATTTTTTCTTGGTGGATATTGTGTGATACATTTTTTGTATGATATACTTACCCGTATCCTTCTCCTCCTTCTTATGCATGTGCAGATCTGTTTGTATATGTGTCTATATCTGCCAATCGTTTATACATGGACCTCTGTATATGGACCTATGCATGGACCTTGCCATCCTGATGTCCAAATTTGGATATGAACTCGTGGAACTTCATGTGCTTATGGGACCCCATTCCTTTGGCTAATACAGGCCTCCTTATTTGCAATGGACTCTTATTCCGGATTTTTGAACATTCATTCTGGATTCTCCCTGTTTTTCTGTCATTCTGCTGCTTTGGTGGCAGTGTTGGCAGTATACAGACTGGTACATAGATATGTATCTGCCTCTTTAAATAGGGGCTTGGATATGGACGCGACTGCTGTTTTTATGTAAAATGTATAATGTGCATTTGCATACATATTTTGAGTCATATTGCTGGGTTGTTGTTAGAAATGTGCATATTGAAGCATTCCTAGTTTACAATTGTAGATTATTGTTATAATTCAAGACACATTTTCCTTCCGTGTGTATGGTTAGTGATTGGTTGCCTGGGTAACTCTCTGCTTACTCACCTTCCGGCTTTCCATACTGCGCTCCAGCGTGGTCTCTTCCGCCTTCCTCTTTCCTCCTCTCTCTCGTCCGAGGGGCGGTGACGTCATATCCGGATGACGCCCGCTCGCTCGGCACACGCCCTCCTCTTTCTATTTAAACGCCGGACTGGCGTTCACAAACACGGTGTCCTCTCCTCCTGTCAAAGCGGGGTGACGCCCGCGAACCTGGTGGAATGTCTGAGGGGACCCCAGTCTTCTCCAGCTGCTCTTCATACTAGCGACCTGGGCTGAGTATCTCTCCCCCCCTTTTTTCACTGTCACTCTCTGCTCTTATGCACTTTATCTATTAGGCTGCTCCTGTCATTATAGTTGAATTCATGCAGTCCATGTTTTGGTTTACAACATATATTGTTTTGCACTAAGCACTTTGTTTATTAATGAATTGTCATTATCACTGAGCACTTTAATTTAGGTACTGAACCCGGGTTCTACCACTGGTGGGCTCTCATTTGTAGCCCACCAAGTTGGCATATTTTATAGGAATTAGTCCATTTATTTACATGTGTGTACATTTATTTACATGCTTAGAATATATGAATTATTGCAGCTGGTATTAGAGGATAATGTGGTCTTTTTAATTGTTTTTAAGATTGTTGAACTCCCCATTATGTCATACTATATGAAGTATGTGAAATAAAATTGTTATACTTTTTGAATTAATTATGAGTGGTGCTGTATATATGGGCTCTCTTTCTCTCAAACCATTGCTATAGATCAGTTCCTCCAATCTGTTGTCTTTCTAAAGGAAGGAAGGAAGGCAAAAAAAAGAATGGAGGTTGCAGGATGAGGAATCTGAATTGTCAGAGGAAGAGTATGATACAGTAGTCTGCAAAAGTATTCGTACCCTTTGAAGTTTTCCACATTTTGTCAGATTACTGCCACAAACCTGAATCAATTTTATTGGAATTCCACGTGAAAGAACAATACAAAGTGGTGTACACGTGAGAAGTGGAACGAAAATCATACATGATTCCAAACATTTTTTACAAATCAGTGCAAAGTGGGGTGTGCGTAATTATTCAGTCCCCTTTGGTCTGAGTGCAGTCAGTTGCCCATAGACATTGCCTGATGAGTGCTAATGACTAAATAGAGTGCACCTGTGTGTAATCTAATGTCAGTACAAATACAGCTGCTCTGTGATGGCCTCAGAGGTTGTCTAAGAGAATATTGGGCGCAACAACACCATGAAGTCCAAAGAACACACCAGACAGGTCAGGGATAAAGTTATTGAGAAATTTAAAGCAGGCTTAAGCTACAAAAAGATCATCCCACATCCCACGGAGCACTGTTCAAGCAATCATTCAGAAATAGAACGAGTATGGCACAACTGTAAACCTACCAAGAAAAGGCCGTCCACCTAAACTCACAGGCCGAACAAGGAGAGTGCTGATCAGAAATGCAGTCAAGAGGCCCATGGTGACTCTTGACGAGCTGCAGAGATCTACAGCTCAAGTGGGGGAATCTATCCTTAGGATAACTATTAGTTGTGCACTGCACAAAGTTGGCCTTTTATGGAAGAGTGGCAAGAAGAAAGCCATTGTTAACAGAAAAGCATAAAAAGTTCCGTTTGCAGTTTGCCACAAGCCATGTGGGGGACACAGCAAACGTGGTAGAAGGTGCTCTGGTCAGATGAGACCAAAATGCTAAACGCTGTGTGTGGCAGAAAACTATAAAACTTCAATGAATACTTTTGCAAACCACTGTATATCGTCTATGGAGGAGGAAGTTTCTTCTGCCGATAGTTATTCATTTTTTTTTTTTATTTTTTTTATTACTCTGCTGAATAATTACCTGCAATTTGCTTTAGAAAAAAAATACTGAAAAAACGATTGGGTAAAAAAAAAAATTCATCACAAAAAAAAACAACAATCACAACTACTGTACAATTAGCAGGACACAGCTACAGCGCTTGTGTCTGCTCTACAATCCGCCGCTGCCCTGTCTGCGCTCTTCACAGAGAGAAGCCTGGTAGCCATAGAAACGGACAACATTAGGTGTCCGTTTTCTATGCCAGCTTCGCTACAGGGGTCCTTGCCGGGCAGCTTCATCAGTAATGATGATGCGTTCCTCCACAGTCCTCCTCACACGCAGTTGCGTCCCACCTAAGAGGGAGGGTGCGTTCCACTCCCCGCACAGCAGAAAAGCTGCTACTCTTTACGGCACATGGGGGAACAGTATAACTGCACGATCGTGCAGTTGAAATTTAGAACAAACCTTCCAGCGCTGCAGAGAGGGGAGTCAGTTACAGCAACAAGGAAAGATGCCTCCTACATGGATCAGGCTGAGTCGCGTCGGAAAGGTACTTCTGCCGACGTGACTGCAAATGTATAACATGCTGATGTCAGTGTTTTAGAAAAAACCCCTGTGACTCACTACATGTTAACTGCTATGCTCTACAAACAGCTATGCATAGTACAGTGACTGTAAAACATAATTTTTCGCCATAGTGTCCCTTTAAACAATGATGCTGGCCAGCTTCCCTGCTCCCTACAGTTTTTTGGCAGTTGAACAGAGCAACTGCCATTCACTAAGTGCTTTTGAAAATAAATATATCCCTGAGAATCCCCTATAAAGAGATGGACTAGTCCAAAACCTGTCACTTCTGTCAGATTTCTACTACCTACTGTAAGTGACAGCAACATAGGAGAAAAGTAATTTATGGCTCATTTTACTCTGGAAAAATGTAATACTTATTTGTATATGTTTGCACATGTTTTAAATGTTAGTTTTTCGCTGTAGTGCCCCTTTAAAGAAGATAGTCTAGGACAATGCAAGGACAATTTTGATGACGCCATACTGGCCAAAAGGGCCCTAGTTTTCACTACTAGGGAGATTAACTACACTACAATACAACACTTCAAGCGGAACTGAAGAACTTTAAAAAAAAACAAAAAACAGTTTCACTTACCTGGGGCTTCTGCCAGCCTCTTGCAGCCTTCCTGTCCCGCGCCGGTCCTCCACAATCCTTTATTCTCCCACTGCCAGCTAGTTTCATCACCATCGATTTGTAAGCTGACGGCAACTGTGCCTGCGTGCCCTGAGCCACGCGTATCTTTGTGTTCCCACCCGCAATGCCATTCTGCATTATGGACATAAGTAGACTAAATTCTGTGATAGGATTTTTGCAAGCAGGGTTCTTGAAAGGTTTAAGTAGAAGCGCATTGAAAGTACAAATATTGGCATTAAGTGTTTTTGTGGAACAAAAGCTAGCAGAAAACAGTTTTGTAATTCAGTTCTTCAGGTCAATATCAAGACTGCGTCCAGTACAGAAGATTCGGGCAACCCCGTGGGATCTGAATATTTAATTGCAGGCTATTTTTTTTTTCAACTCCATTAGAACCCATTTCAGAAATATAAGAAAAACTGACGCGCAAGACTGCCCTTTTTTTTTTTTGTTAGCCATCTCTACGGCCAGACAATTGTGAGAGATGCAGACTTTTTCGATAGAACAACCATATTGCATTATAACAGATGATCCAGTCTGAGGCTTAACCCTTCTTTTCTGCCAAAAGTTTCATCTACCTTTTCACAGGTCCCAGGAGATCTTCTTGCCTTCCTTTTGCTAGTGTACTTCTAATCCTAAGGAGGAGAAATTGCATTGTCTTGATGTAAGGCGTTGCATTATGCAGAACATTAAAATCTCTGAACATTGGAGAGAGACTAAACATCACAAACTGGGTTTGTCAGCCAGAACAGACCTAGTATTTTGTACATAAGTTTGGAAGCTGTTATCCCTCCCTAAATTGATATTCTTTATCATCCCAGGGTGCTGTCCGGACAATGACCAGGAGAGACATAGTTACTCACTGATAATGTCTTTTCCGGTAATAGTAAGGACAGCACCCGCTTATTCCCACCTGATTAATTAAAATCTTATTTGGAGCACCATTCTGCTTTTTTTTTTTTTTTTTTTTTTTTTTTTATTATTCATAGTATGCGAAGGTGGTACTTTTATATCAATTATCAATATTATTTCTTCTTATGCAGTTCCTGTCCAGTGGGTGTGGATCGGGGACATATCTCGGAGTACTGTCCTTCCAATTACCAGAAAAGACGCTATGGGTGAGTAACTGTCTATCCCCAACCATCCTGCTTCCTGGCTGTCTCTCTAATTGCCTGTGGACCTGCCCTTTACAGTGAGGGGTCAGTGGAGAGCAGCTCGAAGCACAGGTTAGGGTAAAAACAACAAACACAGAACATTTATATTGCGCTTTTCTCCGGGTGGACTCAAAGCGCCAGAGCTGCAGCCACTAGGATGCGCTCTGTAGGCAGTAGCAGTGTTAGGGATATTTGGCCAAGGTCTCCTACTGAATAGGTGCTGGCTTACTGAACAGGCAGAGCTGAGATTCGAACCCAGGTCTCCTGTGTCCCAGTACACTATCCAGCCACCACTGGATAACAGCAGGGTAACTGCAATGTAATTTTTTTTTTTTCTACAGAAATTCTGTATTTTGTAAATTTAAAGTACCATTAGTTAGACATTCTCTACAAAATTTGAACTTGCATACTGGTGCAAAGTTAATATACAAATGTATGAATTATTTAGTCTTAGTACTCATATGATCAAAATGTTTGTCATCCTATGAAGTGCTGCATTAATGAGAACTCATTGTTCTGAGTTTCCTTCTGTCCTTTCAGGCGGTTTCTGTTTTGAGTACTTATGAACATTCTCTCCCCCCTCCCCCACGGCCATATGACGGAAATATAAATTAACCCAGAAATCTACTGTATGCTTAGATAACAGTACATTGGTTCTGTGCAAAAAAAAAAAAAAAAATCCAAGCTGCAATAATAACCAAAGACCTGTAATTGCGTTTTTATTGACCTCTACAAGACCAGGACTTTTTTTTTTCTTAACTGGTAAAGGATACTGCTTTGACAACAAGAATTATAGCACTTTTCACTGGGAAGGCCTGAAATCATTAGTCTGTGAATTAATAGCCAAAGTTATTTAATAAACTAAGCTAAGCCTTACAAAAAGAGGGGGACACCGAGAGCCCAGTATAGTGTAGTAAGTACTGGAGTGGGATGGATAGTTAAGGTATGCAGAATAATACTCACAAACCAGGGTTACCCTCCAGGCAACCACTGTAAATGCAGGTGGGGAGATTAGACCTTCCCCCTCTCAAGATTAAGAAGTCGCTCTCTGTTCATTGGAAGAAACAGGTACATTACCCCTCCATCGGGGGTGGGCATAGGCATTTTATGCAGTAAACCGAGGTGCCACAAGAATAAAATACACTAAAATTGCTAAAATCGCTAAGGAGGCCATGGTGGACTTACCACCTCAAAGCAGACATGAAACTGTCAATTTCAAAAATACATAAATTTATTGGTATACTCCAAAAACAATGCTGCAACGCGTTTCACAGGTATAGTCCTGTTTCATCAGGCAATAAAATGCAGGGTATTTAACTGTAAACCAGAGACAAACTGGTACATCAGACTAATGACCTCATGAACAGTGAAACAAAAGATAGTATGTAATAATTATTAGTATTGGAACATCTGATAAACCTAGTGATGTGTATAACGTCGCTTAACATTAGTATACAGTGCTGCCCATAATTATTCATACCCCTGGCAAATTTTGACTTAGTTAACCAGCAAGTAATTTTTTGACAGGAAATGACATAGGTGTGTGACAATTCAGCCCCGCGATCCCGTCGAGATCTGCTCCCGTTAGCGTACGCAGGAAGTACGGGCGCAGACGGACAACGAGACCGGTTGCTGGATCGTCAGAGGGAAGAAAGAAAAGGCGACAGAGCGTGCCAATCCCGTCTAATCTGCTCCCGTTAGCATACGCAGGAAGTACGGTGAACAGACTGATCATAAAGATTGGTCGCGCAGCTGCCGACAATATGTAATGGGACAAACATCCACCAATCCCGTATTACTAGGCCACTGTTGCCATGCAGGTTTCATGCACTAGAGACTGCTGGAGGCAAATTCACTGTGTGCGTAGTAAACGGTTAAGATTGGTTGGAGGTGCCCATACATGTACAATTCTGATTGTATACAATCGGTAAACTAAAAATATCGATTTCACGCTGGAAATCGGGTAAATACACTGCCACCACTTTTTCCGTTCAGTAGTGAGGAAAGAGACTCCCGCTATCATAATACGGTAGCCAGCCCAATCACGTTCAACACGCTCCAGTCACCGTTCCGGGAATAGTCCCTTCCGACGGCTTAAAGACTGTGAGCAATGTGACGTTAAAGAAAGGTTACTGGGTCCCTATATGATGCAATCTCGAATTTTATTTACAATCGAGAAACAAAAGCTATCGATTTCGCACAGGAAATCTGGTACTAGCTAATCCTAGAAGGAAGAAACGGTTATTTACAACCTAGCTAGCAAATCAACAATTTATAAGCAAATCATAAAACAATGCGGTAGTATGACTGACTCTTCAGAGGGCAGATTCGTTATAGCAGCAATCAGATGACCAGAAAAGGCACACGACTGAACGATAAAAATCGTTTATTTCTAAACTACATGCACACAGATTGATTTGACAGAGAAGAGATGAAAAGAAACAGAATGTCCGAATATACAGTTCAAATACTGTTATTGGTAGTCCATGCGGCAATCGCAAGTCTTTGGCATGAAGTCCAAAATGGCGGTTGCCATGCGGCCAACAAGCCTTTGTTAGAAATGGTTTCAAGATGGAGGTTTTGACCCGTGTCCTTGCGGGCTGCCAGGATGTTACTAGGCGTCAGATTGAAGGTAAAGGACCTGGACTTTTGGGTCATGTCAGTTTTTGTTCCTCACTGTGGGTGGGGGGAGTTATGACACATACAAGTCCAGCCTTGTGCAATTTGAATAAGGCAGTGCCCCCTTAGGCAGGGAGAGGTTTTGGGCCAATTCATATTTTGCCCGCTCTCAGCATGCCCGTAGGGAATATCAAGAACCCGAATGAATATTCATAATCAGCGTAAGTGTGTGAATCTGCTGATACCAAACTTGGGGGGTTTAGAGTGAACGGTGACCCCAAAATGCATATCTCTGCTTTGGCAGGGCTTACCGTTAATTCGGTAACATCCAATTGTGTGGTTTGTTCCGAATTTCATAATAAGCGGGTTCTAAAGGCCATTGCCTATTTGGAAAGTCATCTTTATGATAAAAGATGGGTTTCATATTTGTGAGGTCACAGATAGGTTTCCTAACTGGTCACTGAGAAAGCCAGCTGTGGTCTCTAAGTGGCTTCTGCAGGATGTTAGCAGGACCTCCTGTGGCTGCTCTTTTCATGTATGGAGCCGAGGAGCCACCAAGTCGGGGTTAGGCAGTGGAGGTGTGAGATTTCCCTCTTTCTGCCTGGTTGGAGGTCCCCGAATGCCAAGGACCCTTTGTCACACGGAGGTGCGAAAAAACTAGGTAATAAGAGCATTTGCTACATTTGACCAGGGAGAGGAACTGTTAACCCCTGGCTTCCCTGGTCTTTTTATAAACCAAGCCTTTCCCTAGCTGCTGTCATTTTGTTAATAGTGGCAACAGGGAATATTTCATAAGGCTCTAACTACCTATTTAGGACGAATAAACGTTGATTCGTCACAAGGTGTCTCCCCAAAAGATAGTAAGATGATGTACAAGAGTCATTATTGTGGGAAAAAACATTTCTAAGCTTTTATTTACATTTGAGCAAAAAGTGTCCAGTCCAAAATTATTCATACCCTTCATAAACTGTCATAGGCTGTGGGGAAATCCAAAGTTCTGTACCATTACAAATAGTCCAAGCTGTTCTAAAGCATCCGAATTACCCTGATTAATTGAGAACAGCGGTTTTAACCAATTTAACAGGTGAAAAACAGCAGCTGTCCACAGTTGGTTTGTGGACAGTCACGGCTAAGACAAAAGAGCTCAGTGAAGACCTGCGCTGCGCATTGTGGCTGCTCAAAAGTCAGGAAAGGGCTACAAGGCCATTTCTAAATGTTTTCAAGTTCCAGTGGCTACAGTGCAAAGTATTATTAAAAAATACAAGATGTTCCGCACTGTGGAAAATCTCAAGAGGATGTGGTCAGAAGCCAAAAATGACACCTGTGCTGGCCAGGAGCATAGTGAGCGAAGTAAAAAAGAATCAAAGGATCACCTTCAAGGCCATCCTGATGAATCTGGGCTCTGCTGGTGGCAATATCTCAAGGCAGACAATCCAACAGACATGGCTTCCATGGATGCAGACCAAGGAGGATGCCACTTCTCCAGATAAGGCACACAAAAGCTTGCTTGGCCTTTGCAAATGCTCGTCTGGACAAAGAAGAAGACTTTTGGTCTTCTGTGAAACAAATTGAATTGTTTGGGCACAATGTTTCCTTCATTTAGCGTAAAAAAGGAAAAGCCTTCCACCCAAAGAACACCACCCCTACTGTCAAACATGGTTGTGGGAATCTAATGCTTTGGGGGTGTTTTTCAGCCAATGGACCAGGGAACCTAATCACAGTAAACGGCACCATGAAAAAAGAGCAATACAGGGGGATTCCCAACGACATCAGGCAGTCTGCAGAGAAACTTGGTCTTGTGCACCAGTGGACACTTCAGCAATACAATGACCCAAAATGCACAGCAAAAGTGGTGAAGAAATGTTTAGCAGATAACAACGTTAACGTTTTGGAGTGGCCCAGGCAGAGTCTTGACTTGAATCCAGTTGAGAATCTGTGGAGGGAGCTAAAGATCAGGGTGATGACAAGAAGACCCTCCAACCTGAAAGATTTTGAGCTCATTGCTAAAGATGAATGGGCAAAAATACCCGTGGAGACATGCAAAAGCTGGTCTGCAATTATATGAAGTGTTTAGCCAATAAAGGCTTTTCTATTGATTGAGAAAGGTATGAATAATTTTGGACCGGACACTATTTGCTCAAATGTAAATAAAAGCTGAGAAATGTTTTTTCCACATTCATTCCTCCTGTACATCGTCTTATTGTCATTTAGGAGACACCTATGCCATTTTCTGTCAACAAAAATAAATAAATAAAAAAAACTTCCTGGTTGAATAAAAGTAACTTTATGTCAAAATTTGCCAGGAGTGTGAATAATTATGGGCTGCACTGTATATAATATGACAGAGCTAAAAAACTGGTAGGGACTAGGTCCTGAGTAGTTATGGGAAGTGCAGGGTGTATAGGAACACAGGAGTCATAGGGGTTAAGGAGGGCATTTTTTTTATAGTGCTGGGGGGGGGGGGATTTTTTTATAGAGCTGGAGCGTTACAACATAACCTAAAAAAGGTCTAAATGCTTAAAAGTGAGAGTAAGGAAAAAAGTAAACCAGATTTGCTTATTTAAAAGTAACACCCAGCTCCTCTGTAATGTGGCATGGCGGATCGGCACTTTAAATCCCAAATCACACGGCTGATTAGCCAATCAGAGTGCGGGGGGAGTGAGGGAGGTTTTTCTGTGTGTAACAAGTACTTATTATAAAATCATTACTTTGTTTTTTTGTTTTGCCAACCCTTGTTGGCCAACCCCTGAAAATCAATAAAAAAATTGATCGTAAATCAGATCAGACCTATCAGAAATAATTAATTCGACCCATTTATCTGACTGGAAATAACATGGTGTGTACCAGGCAAAACAGTACTGCATTGTAATGATCGCTAAGTCAATCATTTGTAGAACCACCTTTTGCTGCAATTACAGCTGCCAGTGTTTTAGGGCATCTCTCTATCAGCTTTGCACATCTAGAGACTGACTGGGCCATTCTAACACATGGATATGTTTTGTTTTTAAACTATTCCATTGTTGCCTGGCTTTATGTTTAGGGTCGTGGTCCTGCTCGAAGGTGAACCTCCGCCCCAGTCTCCAGTCTTATGCAGACTCCAAGAGGTTTTCTTCCAAGATTGCCCTGTATTTGGCTCCATCCATCTTCCCATCAACTCTGACCAGCTTCCCTGTCCCTGCTGAAGAGAAGCACCCCCAGAGCATGATGCTGCCACCAACATATTTGACAGTGGGGATGGTGTGTGCAGAGTGATGTGCAGTGTTAGTCTTCCGCCACACATAGCGTTTTGCATTTTGGCCAAATAGTTCCATTTTGGTCTCATCTGACCAGAGCACCTTTTTCCAGATGTTTGCTGTATCCCCCACATGGCTTGTGGCAAACTGCAAACGGGAATTCTTATGCTTTTCTGTTAACAATGGCTTTCTTCTTGCCACTCTTCCATAAAAGCCAACTTTGTGCAGTGCACAGCTAATAGTTGTCCTATGGATAGATTCCCCCACCTGAGCTGTAGATCTCTGCAGCTCGTCCAGAGTCACCATGGGCCTCTTGACTGCATTTCTGATCAGCACTCTCCTTGTTCGGCCTGTGAGTTTAGGTGGACGGCCTTGTCTTGGTAGGTTTACAGTTGTGCCATACTCCTTCCATTTCTGAATGATCGCTTGAACAGTGCTCCGTGGGATGTTCAAGGCTTTGAAAATCTTTTTGTAGCCTAAGCCTGCTTTTAAATTTCTCAATAACTTTATACCTGACCTGTCTGGTGTGTTCTTTGGACTTCATTGTGTTGTTGCTCCCAATATTCTCTTAGACAACCTCTGAGGCTGTCACAGAGCAGCTGTATTTGTACTGACATTAGATTACACACAGGTGCACTTTATTTAGTCATTAGCACTCATCAGGCAATGTCTATGGGCAACTGACTGCACTCAGACCAAAGGGGGCTGAATAATTACGCACACCCCACTTTGCAGTTATTTATTTGTAAAAAAAATGTTTGGAATCCTGTATGATTTTCGTTCCACTTCTCACGTGTACACCACTTTGTATTGGTCTTTCACGTGGAATTCCAATAAAATTGATTGTTTGTGGCAGTAATATGACAAAATGTTGAAAATTTCAAGGGGGCCGAATACTTTTGCAAACCACTGTAAGTATGGCAGCCTCCATTTACCTTTTAATGTATGTGCCCTTTAACCACTGAAGGACTGCAGTCATAAAACACCTTAACCCTCCTGGCGGTCTATTAAAAACCGCCAGGGGGCAGCGCAGCCGTTTTTTTTGTAATCATGTAGCGAGCCGAGGGCTTGCTACATGATAGCCGCTGCTCAGCGGCATCCCCCTAGCCTCTTCGATCGCCTCCGGCGATGGGCGATCAGGAAATCCCGTTCTGTCAGGGGTGCCGAGTGTTGTTTGTTTTGCTAGATGCTGTAACTCCTTTTTCTATTGCCTGAGGAAGCGGGCGCTGACCGTGAAACGCGTTGCTTTGTTTTATCTGGAGTTCGTTAATAAATAGACTGAATGTACAGTCGTGTTGTGTCTGCTTGGAGGAGGTAAGTCCACCACTGCCTCCTCCTAATTACCAATTTTTTGGCTTTTAAGCTCCTTTAAAACCCCTTTTATCCTTTTGGCGCCTCTGTTCTCTCCTATATAATATTGTATCCACCCTGGGTGGAGGGTTGCGACCCTTTTCTACTATCTAAAGAGAGCGACTTCTTATTCCTGAGTGGGGTCAGGATAATCTCCCCACCTGCCTTTACAGTGGTTGCCTATTGGTGACCCATGCTTGTGAGTATAACAACTATTACTCTTTGTCATTATCCCCTTTGTCAATACATACTACACAATTGGGGCTCTTGGTGTTCCTCTGTTTATCTCGTTTGCCATTTTGGAAATAGGACACCCCAAAGTATTCACTAAGAGGCATGGTGAGTTCATAGATTTTATTTTTTGTCACAAGTTAGCGGAAAATGACCCTTTGTGACAAAAAAATAAAATAAAAGTTTACATTTCTGCTAACTTGTGACAAAAAAAAATGAAATCTGCCACGGACTCACCATGCCCCTCTCTGAATACTTTGGGGTGTCTACTTTCCAAAATGGGGTCATTTGTGGGGTGTGTTTACTGTCCTGGCATTTTGGGGGTTGCTAAATTGTAAGCATCCCTGTAAAACCTAAAGGTGCTCATAGGACTTTGGGCCCCTTAGTGCACCTAGGCTGCAAAAAAAGTGTCACACGTGGTATCGCCGTACTCAGGAGAAATAGTATAATGTGTTTTGGGGTGTATTTTTACACATACCCATGCTGGGTGGGAGAAATATCTCTGTAAATGAGGTTTTTTTTTTATTTTTATTTTACTCCTATGAGTACCTTTAGGATTTCACAAGTAATTTTGAGGCATTTGGTTTCTAGACTACTCCTCACGGTTCCTATATGGGGTTCCTATAATGCCAGGGCAGTATAGGGACCCCACAAGTGACCCCATTTTAGAAAGAAGACACCCAAGGTATTCCGTTAGGAGTATGGTGAATTTAGGAGGATAATTCACCAAAAGAGCAACCAATTTTGAACTATGATTTGCTCAAGATATACTACACCTGCCCCTTCCCACATCTGGGCATTTTCAAACTTATTTAGTTTAGAAAGTTTAGGCTTTTGCCAAAGTGCAATGTTTCAGCTTCTTAGCATTATTGCATCTATTACTCACAGTTCCATACTTTAAGGCTGGTTTCACAGTGGGACGTTACAGGCGCACGTTAGAGCAGCCTGTAACGCAGCCCACCGCACAGTAATGAAAAATCAATGGGGCTCTTCACAGTGCGGACGTTGCGTTACATTGTAACGCTGCGTCACAAGACAACGTACTGCATGCAGTACTTTGGACGCGGCTGAGCCGTGTTAGACTGCTTGCACATGCTCAGTAATGTTTGGGAGGAGCGGAGAGCGGCCAGGCACATGGCTAATTAATATGCACTGCACGTTATGACGTGCAGTGTTTACTTCCTGGAGCAGCCGCTCTGTGCGGCAATTGGCCGGCGGGACCACGTGATGCCGCATGCGCACAAGAGTGCGCATCACGGCATCACTGACGCCAGAGTGAGCTGCACAACGCGGCTCACTCTGACGTCCAGATCCAGCACCACCAGGCGTTGAGTTAGGGGGACGTTATGCGACCTTAACGCCCCCTCTAACGCAACGTCCTGGTGTGAAATTTAGCCTAAAGGGAACCTTAAAGCGGACCCAAACCAAACATTTTTTTTTTATTCAAAATATTTAGTTGCACCACTCTGACACATACAAATATAAATAAACACTCCTTCAAGCCTATGAGCATTTTAGTGCATGCTTTTCTCCCTTCTCTTTTCATCAGCCATTATTTCTGAGCTTAGTAGGTTTTAGATCATGGGTGTGTTTGTCATCAGCTACCCTCCCTCACAGAGGCGTCCTCTATGTGAAATCTCACACTAGCTAAGATCACCTCCCCTGTGACATCATCAGTAGCAACCTGCGTTTTGTTTTTTTTATCTCCTCCACCAGTCTGGCTATCCTGCTGTTTACCCTTAGTGCTAATGGGAACCCGCATCCGGACTTCCGGAAGACAATCAAAAGTATCCGTGCCTGGATGCGATGCAATCATCTCATCACCTCATACTGCTAGTGGAAATTGACCCTAATACTTTGTCATTGATCCGGAAGCATGCAGCAGATCACGTGTTTCTGCGATTTTTGTCAAATCTGACAGCTTCTTTCAAGTGCAAACGTCTTGAAAAATAATCAAATTCGCTTTGAATGATTTAGACCGATTAGAAGCCCAATGGGAAACAGCACCCTCTTCAGCAAATAAAGTACAGATTAACAAAGCTAGAACCAAATTAGATCTTCTTTTAAAATGGACCTGAAAGTACCTAAAAAAAAAAAAAAAAAAAAAAAAAAAATTTCATTTACCTGGGGCTTCTGCCAGCCCCCTGCAACCGTCC
Organism: Hyperolius riggenbachi; assembly: GCF_040937935.1. Classification (NCBI taxonomy): domain Eukaryota; kingdom Metazoa; phylum Chordata; class Amphibia; order Anura; family Hyperoliidae; genus Hyperolius; species Hyperolius riggenbachi. The sequence goes on along the minus strand of NC_090646.1, from coordinate 292,716,865 downwards.
TGTGCCTGCACCGCCCTGTAACGATCCTCTGGTCCCCCGCCGTGGCTAACTTTCTCTTTCGGCTACTTGCAAGTTGACGTCCGCCCTTATCCTCGTCTTGCGCTGTATGAAAAAAAAAATTATATTGCATTCTCTACGCTAATGGGTACACGGCTGGCGAAAAGGCAAGTGAGCTGTGGTGGGGGACTGGAGGATCATCAATTTTTTTTTTTTTTTTTTTTTTTTTTTTTTTATATACAATACAATACAATATACAATAACATTTCTATAGCGCTTTTCTCCCATAGGACTCAAAGCGCTTAGGCTCTCTTAGATTCAGTAATTGGTAGTAGGATGAAGTATTCACACAACAAAAGTTTTTATATTTCTGCAAATGCCAAACTGAACAGGTGGGTTTTCAGTCTGGATTTAAACACGTCCAGGGATGGAGCTGTCCTGATCTGTTGAGGTAAGGAGTTCCAAAACGTAGGGGCAGCATGACAGAAGGCTCTGGGACCAAAAGTTTCCAAGTGGACTCTGGGTATGACTAGATTATTAGAACCTGTGGATCTGAGAATGCGGGGATTGCTACGTAGCTGCTACATATCTTTCATGTATCCAGGGCCTAGATTATTCAGGGATTTAAATGTCAGTAGGCTGATCTTGAATAGGACCCTCCATTCTATAGGTAGCCAGTGAAGGGAGTGCAGGACTGGCGTTATGTGGCAGTGACAGGGTTGGTTGGTTAGCAGTCTGGCAGCAGTATTCTGTATCAGCTGTAGGCGGTACAAGACCTTGTTTGGAAGGCCAGTGTAGAGACTATTACAGTAGTCCAGTCAGGATGTGATGAGGGCATGGACTAAGGTTGGCAGATCTTCTGTAAGGGATGAGGTGCTTGATTTTTGCAATGTTCTTCAGGTGAAAATAGGATGATTTCACCACAGCAGAGATTCGAGTTCTGAAGTTTAAATCCTCATCAATTAGAACTCCCAAGCTACGCACATGATCGGAGCTGCCTAGATCCGTGCCTCCTATTCCCAGTGGTGAAGACTGCAAGTTAAGTTGTTTTGTTATCATGCTCTGCCCTCCAATCAGAAGGACTTCAGTTTGTCTGCATTTAGTTTCAGCCAGTTGTCATTCATCCATTGCTGTAGTTCACGTAAGCAGGCGTTTATAGTAAGGGTTGGGTCTGTCACACCAGTCTTGAAGGAAAGATATAGTTGGGTGTCGTCTGCATAGCAGTGGTATGTCAGGCCATGTTTTTGGATTAGTTTTCCAAGCGGTAACATGTAAATCGTGAAAAGCAGGGGAGAGAGGATTGAGCCCTGGGGCACCCCATTACGTGATACAGGGGTTGACAGGAAGGGCCCCATGGACACTTTGTGGGTTCTGCCACTCAAGAAGGATTGGAACCACTGAAGAACTATGCCATCAATGCCGCAGTATTCCTGTAGCCTGTTTATCAAGATGTCATGGTCAACTGTATCGAAGGCTGCAGAAAGGTCTAGCAGTATGAGGATCGAGCACTCCAGTGTTCTCCCCAGGATCAATTAAGTGGGCGGGCCGCCCAGGTGAGATAAGGCTCCCGCCCAGCTGCTGTGCAGCCGGCTTACTTGCATATTAGAAAAGCCAGCGCTGTTCTGACTCTGTAGAAGATTGCCCAGCAAGCTCCTCTGTGTACGAGATCTCGCCTTTCCGGCTGACTCGTACACTCATTGGCTCGGCATGGCAATAGGCGGGACTATCTGTTTCTACTGACTGCAGAGTGCTCCTCCAGGAACGAGGCACATTACAAGCAGTCTGCCTGCACGATCACAGGGAAGGGACGCTGGAGCCTGTGTGGCTAAGGCAGGGCTGGCCAAACTACAGCCTGTTTGGCTTTGTAATCCGGGTATTCAGTGCCTCCTTTCCTCCTCACAGTTAGGTCACGTGTCTCTCTCCCTCCCCACCGAAGTTGTACACGTAACTTCTTGCCGTACTAACTTGGCCATTTCTGTGAATTACGGCACTTCTATATGACTGAAGAGGGGAGTGCAGGCAATCGCTCACTTCCTCCCCGGGTGTCAGATGCACGGAGCATATATCTACGCTGCAGAGAGCGGGATGTTTTGGCTGCTCAGAGAGCAGAGCACACAGACAGCAGCACTGAAGGGTAAAAAGCCTTCTGATCTGACAGGCAAAAAATATGTGACCTTAGGTCAGCTTGCACACAAAGCTCTGTCTGGACGTTTATTCCCACCCCCTCTTTTTTAACCCTTAAGATACACTAATAAACCTCTGGAATCTCAAGGGGCCACTATGTCCTTTCAGACTATGCTAAACTTTTCTAAAAAAAAAACCAAAAAAAAAACCCCCCAGCTCATATCTGTGTGAGTTTGCAGCTTCTTAGTCTAATCTGATCTGTAGGACATGCTGAGCCTTGTGGTTCCACAACACTGGGGTCCACAAATAACAAGGAACACGTTACCAATCAGATTATTGGTAGAGGAATCAACCCCAAAAACACTCTAGCTCTGGACATGTGTGAAAAATATGTCTATTTCACCTGCACTGTGAACCAGATTTGTGTACTGCAAATAAAGCCTGTTTTTTGTTTTTGTTTTGTTTTTAAAAGCAAACAAAAAGTACTGTAATAGCACATTGAAAACAACCAAAAACTGTTTTTCCTGGCTTTGACTTGGCAGGTTCACTTTAACAATTCACAAGTCTGATTCTAATCAAAATACACAAAAGTTGATCCTTACAGAAGTATGTTAAAAAATAACTTTTATTCTTTTATTATTAAAATAATTTTTTTATTTTTTATTTTCTCATAGTACATATAACCAGGGTAGGAGCAAAGTACTATCGGAAGCACTTATATAGGTTTGACACTTCTTGTATAATCGTGCTTCTGGACCTAAAAACCCTGGAGCAAATTTGCCTTATCTTCCTACATATAGATAAAAACCCTGACAAAGCAGGAGAGCTCATTGCTCTCACTTTTTTGTTTTCTTTACCAGATGTATATATGATACTTTACCTTTCCTAATGCACATGCAACCTTTGCACTAAACACTTTTCTTTTCCCTGACAACGACCCCAATTAAGGGGTCGAAACATGTCGGATTGGTGGAGGGTTTTTATCTATATGTAGGAAGATAAGGCAAATTTGCTCCAGGGTTTTTAGGTCCAGAAGCACGATTATACAAGAAGTGTCAAACCTATATAAGTGCTTCCGATAGTACTTTGGTCCTACCCTGGTTATATGTACTATGAGAAAATAAAAAATAAAAAAATTATTTTAATAATAAAAGAATAAAAGTTATTTTTTAACATACTTCTGTAAGGATCAACTTTTGTGTATTTAGGTTCACTTTAAGACAGATGGTGCATATCTTAAAGCAAGAGTCTTATGGAGGCTCAGTGTTTTCCCCAGGGCTCCATCTGGCTAATTTTGGTAAGCACCCGGCTGACATCGGCTCGTTTCCTCCTTCTCCTATGCTGTAAGCAGAGCGTACACGGCTCTGCATTCCCCCTGTTGCGCCCCACCCGGCTACTTTTTCATGCCACCCGGCTGGAAACAATTTCTGGGGAGAACACTGCACTCTCCTCTGTCTCTTGCCATGAGCAGGTGGTTGCATATTTGGATGAGGGCAGTTTCAGTGCTGTGGTGTTTCCTGAAGCCAGACTGGAATGGGTCATAAGTGTTGTTTTGTAGGATTTTGGCTTCTAGCTGGAGGTAAACCGCTTTTTCAATTAGCTTGCCCAGAAAGGGGAGGTTAGAGACCGGTCTGTAGCTGGTCATTGCATCTGGGTCCAGGGAGGGTCTTTGAAGTTTGACCAAGGTGTTACGTTGTCTCTGCTAATGGTCTTCGGTGCTATATTAGGCTCAGATGCTGTAAGCTGGATGGCTGACCTTATAGCGGAGACTTTATCTGTGAAGAAATGGGCAAATTGGTCACAGAGGTCCTTTGAAGACTCGATATAAAGTTTTTTGACATGCCGGGTTGCAGAGTTTTTCCACTGTGTGAAACAGTTGGGCTGGTTTGTTAACTGCATTTGAAATCTCTTGTGATAGAAAGGATGATTATTTTTCCCGTGATTACCTTTTGGTAGTTCTTCAAGTGGAGGATTAAGGCATGTTTGTCTTCTGGGGACTGAGATTTGCGCCACAGTCTCTCTCAAGTTTTCGGCCTTGTCTTTTCAGCTCTTTTATGGCATTATCAAACCACTGTGCATGATGGTGTGGAGTAAGATATTTGGTGCACAGAGGAGCAATGGTCTCAAAGGTGGAGGACACACATTTGTTGTATTTAAACACCAGAGTATCAGGGTCCAAGCTGGAGTCAGTCAATTCATCAAAGCTAAGGTTATCTCGGATATGTTGTGGTGTTAGCCCTTTTAAGCCTCGATATTTTATTTGATTCTTGACCTGGTGTTTGACAGCTGGTATTGAGAGGGAGAAGTGGATAGTGTGATGGTCTGACCAGGCAACAGGATTAATTTCCACATTGGCTATTGACAGCCCAGTATGGAATATAAGGTCCAGAGTGTGACCTTTCCTGTGAGTAGCAGAGCTGATTGATTGGAAGAAGCCCAGTTCATGTAAGGCATGAGGTAGCTCTATTCCAAATTGTGAAGAGGAGTCATCCACCCATGTATTGAAATCTCCAAGAGCAATCCATCTGGGGTGTTCCAGTGTTAGGTTGCATAGGAGATCTACAAGTTCCTTAAGGAAGTCTGAGTATTTTTCTGGTGGGCGGTAGATCAGCAATATGTTAATGTTTTTCTCAGCTGAAAGTTGCACCCCCAAGCATTCAAACGAGTTGGTAGGTCCTACAGTAAGTGGTCTGATTTTCAAAGCTGATCTAAAGCAAAGTGGAACCCCTCCACCCCTGCGTTCTTTCCTGTTGCAGTATATCACGGAATAGTTTGTTGGCACGGCGGCCTCCAGGGTGGGCCCAACTGGTTCAGAAAGCCAGGTTTCAGTCAGGCAGGCCAGATCAGAAGACTATTAGATCATGTATTATTGCTGTTTTGTTGTTGTTTGTTTATTGGCTGTCGCCTTGATGGGGCTACCCTGGGAGCTAGGGTCTGAGATTGAGGGCTCCAGGAGAGAGCAGTCTCCAGATGTGTGGCTGTCATCTCTGCTGGATTGTGCTGGAGCTATTAGGGTTGTTGCCTGGGTGTGCTCTGTAGATTTTGTCACAGAGTTATTTTGGTTCTGCAGTGAAGAACGTCTTTTCCCACGTCCTCTGGATCCTCTTTTTGTCTTTCTGAAGAATCCAACAGACTTAAGTAGAATTAAGGGGCCCATACACTCAGCCGATTTTCTGGCCGACCGATCGATCCCGATCGATCGCAAATCGGTTGGCCAATCGACCGATCGATGGCCGATTTCGATCGATTTCTATGGATTTCCATCAAACTGGCAGGGTGGAAAATTCAGGTCGATCTGATGAGATTGCTTATCAGTTTGCATTGGCCTTAATGGAAATCTGATGGCAAAAAAATGCCATCAGATCGAATTTCAATAGATTTCAAACTGAAATCTATTGGAATTCTATCCTGGTAAAAAAATGTTCTAAAAAAGCATCAGATAGATCATCAGATGCATTTCTTATCTATCTGCTGCCAATCTGACGAGTGTATGGGCACCTTAATTGTTGATTTGTCAATTGGATAGATATTTCTTGGTTGGTATACAGGGAGAAGTGTCTTTGCTGAATATTGATGTTTACACATTAGAATGGACAAAAGAGACAGCTCAGGGCTCCTGCTGAGAAAGGCCCTATTTAGAGTCAAAGTGTGAACTTTCTCAGCTGCGGCTGGTATCCTGCAGAGATCAAAGGACCTGTATAGTCCTTATAGTATAATTTCAGTCCAGTCTTTCCATTAAGAGGTTTAAAGTAGCAGAAATGAGATGTAATGTCTGGAACAGCCTTATGGCCCGTACTCACGGGCTGCAAATGTTGCCTGTCGCCAGCACACGTGAGCGTGTGGGCGACAGGCCGGCGACAGCTCCTCGCCAGGTCCCTCCGCGTACACACGCGGAAGAGGGACCAGCGGCGAGGCGGAAGCTGTCGCCGACGTTCCTCCTCCCTCCGCCGGAAGCTCCATATACTTTAATGGAGGTTGCTGTCGCTAGTCCGCGTACTCACGCGGACTAGCGACAGTTGCGGCGGAGGTGCGGCGGCGACTGTCGCCATGCGATTGAAACTTTCAATCGCATGGCGACATGAGCGACGGGCGACATTTCGGGGTGCGCGTGCGTGCAATGGCCCATACTCACGGGCGACCTGTCGCCGCAACATGCGCGCGCCGCGTGTTGAGGCGACAAAAGTCCCTCGTGAGTATGGGCCATTAGAGAGCAGCAGCACCAGTCTGGGCGCGCTCAGAGTGTATACTGTATGGTATCTTCAAGTTTCCTTTAAAGCAGACCCAAACCAAATATGTTTTTAATTGAAAATATTTAGTTGCACCACTCTGACACATACAAAGATAAACACTCCTTCAAGCCTATGAGCATTTCAGTGCATGCTTTTCACCCTTCTCTTTTCATAACTAGGGTTATACAGGTGGCAGCCATTAGCAATTCCTCCTTTGCCGGACACCACCTACTTCACCAGTCTGCCGGATTCTGTCCCGGTAATATTAAAGGCAGGGGTTCCTCCAATAAATGTAAAATATTTTATATTTGTCATCATGCAGCTGAAAAAAGGCTGCTATTTATTATTATAAGTTAGAAAATAGATTTTATATCTGAAATCTTGTATTTTTAATTTGGGTCCACTTTAAGTGAACAGGTTGAAAAACAACTTCATTGGCATTGACAATACTACTATTATAATGCTAAGCAGATCATGCATGGCTTTTTCCTCAAGCGGCTAAGTGCTACTGCACAGGCTGCACTTGCGCAGGGATGGGTGCATGGGCACCAAGAAGAAGGGTGTGCTGGCAAGCATTGGAGCGGATAGGGATCAAAGAAGCCTCTGGATCATCCCTCTACTGTAGTAAGGAACACATTTTTAGCATTTTCAAGTATTGTTTCCAATTCTACATCCAATGCCCCCCCCCCTGCTGGCCAATTGATGGCCGAGCGTCTTGCCTATGCGCTGTTAGAGATTTCCATGTGCAGGACGCTCCTGGCGACGGGAGCGTGAACAAGGATGCGCGCCGCCAGAGCCGTGCAGTCACAGTGGCCATCGACTGGTCAGTCAGGGGAAATGGAAACTTAGCCCCTATGGGGGCCTGAGGATCGTTACAAAGTTAATTAGAGACGGCTTTCTTTTTTTTTTTTTTATTGCTCATGAGGTGGTGGATTGATGGGATTAATTAGTACAAAACTGGTGGCGGCGTTATTTATCTCTCTAATACTTATTTATTTTTTTTAGCAAGTTGTGCTATTGTTTTCAGGCAGCTTCGATTTAGCATGGTAGATGACGTTGGCAAGCTCCTGTACACATTAGTTTTCTGTCTGAGACTGTCCTTAATGGCTGCCTCGACTAAGTTTAAGTGTATGTTGGAGGTTGCTTTTGGATGACAGAATGGGTCAACAGAAATGTGGGCAGATGAAGAGGGCAAAGGAATGCATGATGAAGGGTCAGATGATGGAGGGCTCAAAAGATCACAGCCAGTATGGCTTACAGAGGTAAAGAACTGCTGGGTTCTGAATGAGTACCCTAAACTAGATAAGGTTGTTGGCTACACTTGCTTAATTATCATCATTATTTTTTTTTTTGGGTGAAATAAATTCTCACCACTAATCAAAGTGTGGAGTCAACTTTAAAAAAAAAAAAAAAAAAAAAAAAGCCATAAACTTGATGAACTCTGAATCCTCTATAAAATAATTAACACTGTGTACAAATTGTTTAAACATCTGTAATACCTGGCATACTTGTATAATTTCTTCTCTTCCTTGTTACTATCACTATGTTCCCTATATGCACCGTGGAGTTGTCATGAAAAGTAATTTCGTTGTGTTACACAGTGACAATAAAGTGAATTGAATTGAATTGAAAGCTTATCTATTGCAAACAGAGGTGGTGAGAACTACTGATACTCATAGCCTTTGGCCTGTTCTTAAGTAAACTTTATTCAATCCATTGTTTTTCAGACTAGTGTTCCAGAGGGCTATTGCAGTTTGTGCTCTGTCCAATACAAAATCCATACTCTAGTGTAAATACCAGGGCTGTGGAGTCGGAGTCGGGGCAATTTTGGGCACCCGGAGTCTGAGTTGGAGTCGGAGTCGTGGTTTCAGAAACTGAGGAGTCGGAGTTGGAAGATTTTTGTACCGACTCCACAGCCCTGGTAAATACACAAAACCAATATCTTAAAGCTTGGAAACCCACATGTAAGGCTACATTTTACATAAATGTACTAGTGTAAATGTAACTTTGTACCAGTGTAAATGTAACTTTCTAAATGTACCAGTTCCCATTGTTTCTTTTTAAGGATAACTGTAGTGAGAAGAATATGGAGGCTGCCATATTTATTTCCTTTTAAAACCATACCAGTTGCCTGACAGCCGTGCTGATCATTTGAATGCAGTAGTGTCTGACTCACACCAGAAACAAGCAATGCAGTTAATCTTGTCATATCTGACAATGTCAAACACCTAATCTGCTGCTGTATTAGAGGCAACAGATCGACAGGAAAGCCAGGCAACTAGTATTGCTTAAAAGGAAATAAAAATGGCAGCCTCCATATCCCTCTCATTACAGTTGCCCTTTAAGGAATTGAATCGTGATTCAATTGGGCGCAAAGCTGGCCATACACCTAGATTTCCACCGAGTGTGCCAGCTTGATTTCTCCTGGAAAGTAATTGATTTGGAAGGAATCTATTCCTACCACATACAGCACACCAATTTTAAGGCCCATTTCCATTACATGCAGTGCGATGCGGCTACATAGCTGCATCACACCGCTGCTGTCCTGAAACCAATGCACGCCAATGGAACAGTTTCCATTGGGTGCAGAGCCAATGTTCTCCCTAGGCTCTTTCAGCCAGGTGCTCCACCCAGTTAGTTTTGATGAGCACCCGGCTGTCATTGACTCGTCTCCTTCTCTGCTGTAAGCAGATTTGTGCAGAGAAGTGCCGGCCCTGCACTGTATCCTCCATCTCTCCTCACCTGGCTACTTTTTCATGCCATCCGGCTGGAAAAAATGTCTGGGGAGAACACTGCAGAGCGATCCGATAATCTGCAGCATGCTGCAGATTCTCGCGCATCCGCCCACCGTCCCCTCCATACACTCCGCATCTCCCGATGCGGAAGTGACGCGAGAAGCCGCGGAAGTAGCAGCTTCGTATCACTACTCAATGGAAAAGGGCCCTAGGAATCTACTGAAAAAGCGATCGAACAGCATTGCTCTGTTTGATGCAGTGTAGTGCTATGGGCCATCAGTCTGCCATCACTTCTGCCCTTCCTCTGTTGGACCTATATTTATTTTCCATCCTGTCCAATCAATACTGGTGGTCCATATTGATCAAAATGTAATTGATCTAATATTTTAAAGGACTGGATTCCATCCAATTTGATCTAAGTTATGGAATCTGCAGGGAATCGAATAGGAAAATCGGTGTGTATGAGCCCCTTAATATGTAAATTCCAAATTGAAAAACAGCCAGAATGGAATTTCCTTTGACTGTTTTCAAGTTTTCTTTAGACAACAATTGTGGACAAGCACCATCTGAAATAATTATGAATGAATTATGCTAGAGGAATGTACTAATTGGGCAATTAAGGCATAAGAAGACAGAAAAGGGGAAAGCACCCAATATATGCAGCACCAGACCACTCAATAGTATTTCCAAAAATAATACAAAACTTTATTGGTAAATAATAAACAGATTAAAAAATGTTTTAAAAATCACTAGAGGTGACAGCAGCGGTGTACATAATAATAATTCAATAATCCAAAAATTACAATACCTCACAAAACCTCAATATAATGCCAAATGGTAATCAGACCTCAATATGAAAATATCTATAGGATAAGCCACACAAGCACATATCTCATGGGCTAGGTAGTGATCGGCTGTCATAGGTTGAAGCCTATGACAGCTGATCACCCTGATTGGCTGGCGGGGGGAGGGAGGGAGGAATCGGGAATAAAAATAAAAAAAAAAAGGCATTAACTTTTTTTTTTTTAATAAATATTAGCATTTACATAGCCTGGTCTTTAGGGGGGTTTGACACTGTGGTCATCAAGTGGTTAACCAACGAGGAAACGCTTGCAGTGCTGGAATGCTGGCACTGTGATTAATGTGGTTGTTAATTCATTCCTTCTCTGCCTCTCTTCTATGGGATGGGCTGACTCTGTAGCACAGCTACAAGCACAGTAACTCACAGGCCACACCTACTGGGATACAACGCAGAATGTAGTATTTCCCACAGCACATCACTGCTAATGTAGTCATTCTACAGTTCAGTATATGCAATACAAGAGACACAAAGGAAAAATTTCAAAGAATTCCATGCATTTACCATAATACTCTGTACTCAGATCTTGGTATAATCAGACTGCAGTTTACGTCATACCTCTGTCCTACTCTGTGTGCTTCATTATCACTTTATGCCTTGACTAATATCTCTTCTAACTCCTACTTCCCTACACTTTATCCATTTTGGTTCCTCATGTCTCATATCTTGTCCTTTTCTGTACCTTCTACTACTACTACTACTACTACTACTATGTTAAGCTTTTGGCTACTCAACCTTCTTCAGACTCGAATCCTGTATGCTGACAAGATGTTAGAGCAGATGGCTTATATACAGTTGTGTTCAAAATTATTCAACCCCCAATGCTGTAAAGGGTTGTAGGGAATTTAGTGTACATTTGTAATTGTGTTCAGAATGAAATTTTACAAGAACTTTTTAAAGAACCAAATGCAACTAAAATGACAATTGTTTTTGTAATACAGCATTAAATGTTTTTTTTATTTTTTATTTCTTCATTGACACAATTATTCAACCCCTTAAAGACTACCACTCTTAAGAACAGAGGTTCATTCAAGTGTTTTCGATCAGGTATTGAAAACACCTGTGGATGTTAACGAGCAGCAATCAAGCATAATGAGCACCAATTAGGCAGATTTAAAATTACTGTGATACTCAGCTCCTTCTAGACATTTACTGATGTGTTTACAAACATGGTGAAGTTAAGAGAATGGTCCAGGAAGACAAGAGAAGAGGTGATTTCTCTTCACAGGAAGGGCAATGGCTATAAGAAGATTGCAAAGATGTTAAACATACCAAGAGACACCATAGGAAGCATCATTCGCAAATTCAAGGCAAAGGGCACTGTTGAAACGCTACCTGGTCGTGGCAGAAAGAAGATGCTGACTTCGACTGCTGTGCGCTACCTGAAGCGCAAAGTGGAGAAAAGTCCCCGTGTGACTGCTGAGGAACTGAAAAAAGATTTGTCAGATGCGGGTACTGAAGTTTCAGCTCAGACAATAAGGCGGACACTGCGTAATGAAGACCTCCATGCCAGAACTCCCAGGCGCACCCCCTTGCTGTCTCCAAAGAATAAGAAGAGTCGACTGCAGTATGCCAAAAGTCATGTGGACAAACCACAAAAGTTTTGGGATAGTGTTCTGTGGACTGATGAAACAAAATTAGAACGGTTTGGGCCCATGGATCAACGCTATGTTTGGAGGAGGAAGAACAAGGCCTATGAAAAAAAGAACACCTTGCCTACTGTGAAGCATGGCGGGGGGTCATTCATGCTTTGGGGCTGTTATGCTTCTGCAGGTACAGGGAATCTTCAGTGTGTGCAAGGTACCATGAATTCTCTTCAGTACCAGGAGATATTGGATGAAAATGTGATGCAGTCCGTCACAAACCTGAGGCTTGGGAGACGTTGGACCTTTTAACAGGTCAATGATCCCAGGCATACATCCAAGTCCACTAGAGCATGGTTGCAGGTTGAAGGCTGGAACATTTTGGAGTGGCCATTGCAGTCACCAGACTTAAATCCGATTGAGAACCTCTGGTGGGACTTAAAGAAAGCAGTTGCAGTGCGCAAGCCTAAAAATATGACTGAACTGAAGGAATTTGCCCATGAACAATGGGCTAAGATAACCGTAGATCGCTGCGAGACACTTGTCAAGCTATGCTTCACGTTTAAAAGCTGTTATAACTGAAAAAGGATGTTGTACTAAGTACGAAGAATGAATGTCACTTGGAGGATGAATAAAACTGATAATGATGTGAGCACAGAAAAGACATTTGTGATTATTTCATTATAAATGTTATGTTATGCTTGTCTGCCTGCCTGACATACAAGTGCCTCTTTGATTTAATTGTAAACAAGATGACTGAAATGATCAAAATCAATGTCAAACCGCCAAAACACTCAATTTCAGTGGGGATTGAATAATTTTGAACACAACTGTACATGCAAAATCAAAAGGGGATAGAGGTACCCATACTCTATGCACATTGTTAGAAAGCACTGTGTATTGAACTGAGGAAGCGGGCTGGTACCCGTGAAACTCATTTGTCTATTTACCCATCTTGAATAAATAGCTTTTTCCAGTTGAACTTGTGTGCCATCTTCCAGAGAGCTTATACACATTTTTATGCCAATAGAAAACTATTTTAATACTATGGGCACCCCCATCCACTCAAATTTCCAGTCTTGACTTCCTCTGGAGGTAATAGTTCTACCCAAAACTACATCTAGGAGAGCGACCATCCGGCAGGACCTGGAAACAGAGCGGGAGGTGCATACAGTACTTATATCCCCCCCCCCCAAACTAACGGCACTACACCATTGGGCTTCTGGCCTCTCTGCTCACCACTTAGGTGTTCCTGGAGTATGCGTTTACAATGTTAAACACCAAAATCTTCTTATATTAAAAGAATAAGAATGAACTTTCTACTACTCTGCATTCTTCAGACTCTAAGGGTACATACACACATCAGACTAAAATGAAAGATCACAGACCAATCTTACCACCCTTCCTGTAGTATAAGAGCCATACTCTACTCAGTCTTTTCTATGGAGCTGAACTCAACATCAGAAAAAAATCTTTGCAAGATGCTGCACACACAGATGCTGTACAGACACAAAAGATCAGTATCTGCAAAAGATCTGTTCCTGCCAAAAATCCATTCCTGCAAATTGTAATGATAGTCTATGAGATCTGCAGATCATCATACATACATGATTTAACTGACATTCATCTGCAGATCAAGCAATCGGAAAATCCATCCTGGTGGATCTGATCTGCAGATGAATGTCAGTTAAATCATGTGTGTATGATGATCTGCAGATCTCATAGACTATCATTGCAATTTGCAGGAATGGATTTTTGGCAGAAACAGATCTTTTGCAGATACTGATCTTTTGTGTCTGTACAGCATCTGTGTGTGCAGCATCTTGCAAAGATTTTTTTTTCTGATGTGGAGTTCAGCTCCATAGAAAAGACTGTGTAGAGTATGGCTCTCATACTACATGAAGGGTGGTAAGATTGGTCTGTGATCTTTCATTTTAGTCTGATGTGTGTATGTACCCTAATCCTGTATGCTTACAATATGTTAGAGCAGACAGCTATATACATGCAATATCAAGAGGAAGGCTTTTTTTTTTTTTTTTTTTTTTTTTTTTGAAACATAAATGCATGTTATCAAGACATTGATATATTATGATATTGAAATAGAACATCCAAATAGGGTCTTGAGTTAATTCACCACAAATTGATTAGACTTTTTTTTTTCTTCTTTTCTTCTTATGAGGATAAAACTGGACAAACCTCTGCGTAAAAACTGTATGAACACACGCAGGTACACTATTAACAATACTGAATCTCATCTCCCACTCCCTACACACTTTTTTTCCCATACACACAGCTTAAATGATCTTCGGGTTATTGACCTGAAGAATGGATTTAAGTCTGAGAAAGAAAGACTAATGGCAGAAACAAAATGTATACGTTTGTTCAAATCTGTAGATAGAGGATTGAACAAGGATACCAATTTCTTATATTGGTATGAGGTTGATGGTATTTAAAGCAATAATTAATTTTCATCCTAGACAAATGTTGCATCCATTTTGCTTGAAGCTAACTTTTGAACTCAGAATTTACAATGCCTCTGTACCAGTCTGAGTCAGGGCTGGTTAACACTCGGAGCGCAAAACACGATTTTGCAGCTCGAACTTGAACTCTTGCACAGGAGACAAGGAAAACACCAAGAAAACCACCTTGTGTGTGTTTATAAAGAACAGCCTGTCTAAAGCTCCCTCATCTGCAAGTAATAAGCCAGTGTAATTTGAGCTGCCAGCTCTCTGCTGAGTTCTAAGCTAATATGTAAACACAGGAGATTAACCCTTTCTGTGCTCTCAGGATACCAGGAAACAATCACACTGCAGCATCTCTGTAAGAGCTCTATAAGCTTTAACAAGGAAATGTTTTTCTTTGAAGGTTATTATACTGTTGATTATCTTTTAGAGCAGAGAGGAAATTCTGAATTTAGGTCCACTTTAAAGAGAACCTGAATTGAGAGGAAAATGTTGGTTCTGAATCACACACCTGAAACACGCATGCAGCTAATCCAGTCAGACTTAAAGGGAACCTGAGGTGAGGGGAGTATGGAGGCTGATATATTTACTTTTAAAATTGCACATTGCTTGGCTGTTCTGCTGATCCTCTGCTTCTAATACTTTAAGCCATAAACCTTGAACAAGCATGCAGATCAGATGTCTATGACAAATCTGACAAGATTAGCCGAATGCATGTTTCAAGTGTGTGATTTAGACCTTACTGACCATAAAGATCAGCAGGACTGCCAGGCAACTGGTATTATTTAAAAGGAAATAAATATGGCAGCTTCCATAGGTCTCACACTTCGGGTTCCTTTTTTAAGTTAGAAACCTCTGATCTGCATGCTTGTTCAGGCTTTATGGCTAAAAGTGTTAGAGGCAGAGGATAGACAGGACAGCCAGGCAATTTGCATTGTTTAGAAAAAAAATTTGCCTCCATTTCCTATCACTTCAGTTGTGCTTTAAAATTGGAAACTGTTAGCAGTGAGTCCTTGTAAAGGTCAGTACTGGGTGCAGTTCAGTTTATTAAAAGGGATCTCCAGGGACACTAACTCTGGATAGCAGCGATTGTAGTCACTCAGCCATGCTAACCCATAATAAGGTGAAGACTCCATCCTTATGCAGAATACTTTTTTTTCTGGAGGTTTGGTAACCTCTTCCACAACCCAGCCTCCAGCTTTCTAGCCGCAGCAAAATCGTGTGATATTTCCTCTCTGCAATTACACCACAGCCGGAGTGCTGGGGACAGGCTACAGAGCTGGAGGTAACCCAGCCTCCAGAAATTTCAGAGGAGGCTGGGCCTTCACCTTTATAGTTATTTATTTTATTTTATTTATAAAGCGCCAACATATTACGCAGCGCTTATATGGTGTAGCATCATGGCCAAACTGGGTGAGTGACTACAATTGCTGCTATCGTAATGTATTACAACCCATAGAGTTGTTGTTCCTGACACTAACTGTAATTTACACTGGAGGTCTGGAACATGAAGGTATACTGTAAAATCAAAGTAGAGTAACCCGCACACCCGTTACTCTACTTTGATTTTACAGTTCAGGACTGTTGTCCTATTACGACCCAGCACCTATGCGAGTTTCTCCATGCTTAATTGCTATATAATGCATATTTGTGCATCAGGTGTGCAGGCCTTTTTTGATTAAATACATGAAGGTATACTGCCATTTTACCAGATTATGCAAAATTATGTACAATTACCAATACTCAGCAGGATTTTAAAACCATAAGTGTCCCTTTGATCTCCTTCAAAGAGCACTTTCTAGCTACAGCGTAAAACTTGAGGAAAAAAGTTGGCACTAGATGCTAACTGACTTCACTGGATTATGTAGCAGCAAAAACGTGCTCTCAGAAAAACAATAGTCACTTCACTTGGCAAATAAAAAGAGTGAGGCACTGTAAATTGCAGTTGGCTACCTTTAATCTCAGTGTACAGACATCGGGGGATGCAGTGGGGGTAAAGGAGGCCGGACAGCTGTTTTGCTTTAACAAAAGCTTCTTCAGAGTCCAATAATGTGTACCCCCGATGTCTGTACAATGTTAAAGGTACCTAACTGCAATTCACAGTGCCTCACTCTTCTCTTTGACACTTTTTCTAGCTACAGCTAGCTCATGCATAACACATCCATTCATCCCATACACCACTCTGTTGTCTGTCCTTGTCTAGGTTGAGATAAATCCAGACACTTTAGAAGTTGTCACTAAATCCAAATAATCTTCTTTCTCAAAATTTGAATCATTTATTTTGCCAAGTGCAAAGGACTTGTACCCGGAATTAAGTTTTGGAAGGGGAGTTGGATGGTGAGAGAAGGGGTGAAATGTCCAAGAGCTGAGCCTGCCATACTACAGTGCCACAAGTCGAGTTTGGCAATTATCTGTTATCCCTGCGTAATATGTTGGCGCTTTTTATAAATATAAATAAAGGAGGCATTGAAAGGGGGGGGCGCAGAGGAAGGTGAAGGTTCATCAGTGATGGCTGATTTCTTCATGGAAAAAAAACAAACAAAACAGCGGGGATGTCCGCTGCTGAGAATCCCAACTGGCAGTGCTGGCTAATGTGTTCCAGTTCAAAAGGTGTAGTAGTGTTCCTTTCTTTGGTGGGTCCAAACTCCTGGGCAGTATTTGGCAGGGCTGGTCAAGATAATCTGGCTTTCACAGAGGCGTCCAGCTGCACTGGCCCTTGCCTCCGCATTAGCGGCTGGCTGAACCAAAGGTGTTGCTGCGGTGAAGCAGCAGCAGCCAATGGATGGAGTCCAGTAATGCCAAATGTGTCCTGATCGGTGTAGTGTCTTACGATCTCAGTGGAATGGAGCCCCAACCTTCTGGGTAGCAGTGGTGGACTCCACATGTCCTGCACCCAGGCAGAGGCAAGGTGGAAGAAACTCCGGGGCCTTACCTCCCCACAACCCACACAAAAGTACCAGACGACACTGCACACCTTCGGGGGGGGGGGGGGGGGGGGAGACCAGGTGAACTGGTAGGGAAAAGGGAAGAAAAACAAGAAAAGCTGTCTGTCAATTAAGGCGAACAACAGTTAAGACAAACTCCACACTTCCCAAACTATTCCATGTGTAATGAGATTGTTCAGACCTTCATTGCAAGTTCACACATAACCAGGCATATTCTAGACAAGTTTTAAGCTGGTGCAGTCCCCAGCCATTCATCCACTGATTAAATGGCACCCATGAGGTATTGTAACAGAAGACCAAACATCAGTTTTGTGGTGGTATCTCATTTTTAAACGTTTATCCACTTCACCTTAAAGAGAATCTGTACTGTCCAAATTCTACAATAAAAACATACCAATCGAGTCACTGTGCACTCCTGGATCCCTCCCTGCCGTGATCCTGGCTTTTAATCGCCAGTTTTTAGGCAGTGGTTACAAACAAAAAACATGGCCACTAACCGTGAAGTGAAATGTGTGTGTGTGTGTGTGTGTGTGTATATATTGAGGCTGAAAATTTTGTTAGTCTTTTTAAAGGGAACCTGAGACAATAGGAAATATGTTTTATACATACCCGGGGCTTCTCGAGCCCCGGCTGCGCAGATCGATCCCTCGCCAGCGTCCAAAGCCTCCTGGATCCTCCCGTAGCAGTCCCGTTCTGATTGGCCATTGGGGTGTGCACGGCCTGCCCCCCTGCGCTCATGTAGCTGGGAGCATTCTGTGCCTGTGCAGTATTACTGTGCAGGTACAGAGGACTCCCAGCTGCGGGAGGGAGACTGGGCAGTGCGCTTGGCCGCACTGTGCCTTTGGCGACCGGCTGAAGATAACTGGACTTGTACAAGAGGATCCAGGAGGCTTTGGATGCTGGTGAGGGGGCTGGAGGAAGCTCCAGGTATGTAAAACTTTTATTTCTTGTCGTGTTAGGTACACATGAATGTCATTAAAGAGGAACTTTTACTGAGATAGATGGGAGAAAAATAAAGAAATTGCAGAGTGAGAAGTTAAAAAATAAAGAAAACTCAAGAAATGATTGATACTCGCTGTGTAATTCGTTCATGTTGTTTGATCCTTCGTGAGCCCGGTTAAAGAGAACCTGAACTGAAAATTAAAAGTCAAAATAAACACGTCATACTTACCTCCCATGTAGTCTACTCCTCAATCTCTTTTTGTCCTGTTTGTCCACTGTGATCAATGAAATTCTCTGTCCTCCATTTTGAAAATGGCCATTACCCCATAACAGCTTCCTGGTCAGCACACGGTTAGGGCCTGTTTCCACTATGCGCAGACTGGATGCAGAATGGATGCAGAAAAACTGACTTGAATGCCTATGGGGAAATCTGCATCAGAAAAATCATTTAGTGGAAACAGCCTCATAGGCTTAAACTGTAATATCGCCCACTTGAGCCATAGGGAAACATGGACATTACCTTGCACATTCAGTTGTAACTGACAGTTGCTGATATATAACTGACAGCAACTGGTATATTTCAGTTCTGACAAAATATTGTCAGAACTGGAAGGCATCACTGTAACCTGAAAATGTTGAGCTTCTGAAAGGAACTGATGGTGAGGTAAGTATGTTATGTTCATTTGCAGCTACATCATGCATTTATTTTAAATAATTTTAGTCAATTCAGGTTTCCTATAAGTTGGCATCTTAACTGCTGGAAGGTATGGAAAAAAATGGACCGTGGCAACTGCCCTTTTGGGCTATAAGGTTATAGATATTCCGGGGGAATTTGTGGTGGTTTAGCTCACTTTGGAAGTAGTGATCATACTATAGAAGGGTAAAAAATACCAGCCAGTCAGCCTAGGGTTAAAACAAAGCATCACAGCTTTATTTGTCAGCCAACAAATTGTCCACCACACTGGGTATTTAACAGGGGATGCAGTCACACAAAATACAAAGTGCTCTGTGCCTGTACCAATCTTCATCCTAGGTTATCTTTGAGGTTACTGCATACAAACTTCCCTTTCTATTTAATAAGCTTACTGTTCCTTATGTGGCACCCTGCCACGGGCCTAATGACAGTCCTCTGCCACTTACTTATCCAGTTATCTCCTGGATTCCCAGTACTGGTGTCGAACCCTCTCCAGCACCTAAGCAGCGTATCTACTTCACACAGACACTCTCACTGCATAATGATAGCTGCGGCTTTTATGCAGTTGATGCAGGTAAGCCGATTAACCCTACATCTGCTGAGTTCATAACTGGACTTGGAGGCATGGCCCATGGGGGGTGGCTAGGACTAATTTTCTCTCTTGCATTCTGTTTTCCTTTCCTTCTGGAGCGATACAATATTCAGAATTGACGCAGCATGACCAGGCATGGTGGCTAAATAATATACTGTGTGTTCTATAGCAATAGTATATTATCATTGATGCAATCACATGTTTGTACCACAAGGATCTGTTGATACTGTTTGCTTCACATCAAATAAGATGAATGGCTCTGGATAGCTTTACTACTGCTTTATTTGTTGTACTTTGCATAAACAAAATCAAATTTCAGCTGTGATACTAAAAAAAAGTCTTCCTCACAACCACTTTAAGATGGAGGGGGACCATGTGTCAATGATCTATGCAATGGATAGGGACTTTTTGATGCCGTGCCATAGCTATCGTCTTTCTCAAGACCATGCTTCCATACTAAAAACCTATCACCGTGATGTTGCGCTCAGTCTCTGATAACCTTCTTCTCTTTTAACGCCGGCTGCTGACTATATATGAGGACAAGTCTCAGATAATTTTCAACCAGGATAGCCGCACCAGACGTACATACACAGGCAATCCAAATTGAATGACCTTAAAAATTAAAAACACAGCGAGAGGTATGCTCTCCTAGGGCCCATATGCTATTCACTCTTTCACCTGACTTTTCTCCTAGGAGATAATTTTTCATCTCAGATTTAAAAGCACTTTTCAACTAAAAAAGTACCAAACATATGGTAAAATAGTACTATCAAAATTATTTTGAGTATTTTCTTGCTTTCTGGTGGCTTCAAAGGCAATTTATTGACCAGTTTAAAAATATTACCTAGGAGAAAACTCAGGTGAAAAAGTGAATTGCATATGGCCCATAGTGAGTACTGCCTCCACAGTTCACCCTTCTGCAAAACACACACTGTGCGAGGGAATAACTACCATCATGAGTGAGGGGATTGAGACAACCCCCCTTTTCATCCCCTGCTCACCGGATAATTTCTTTCAACTTTGCATAACACTCTCAACGTCGTTCTCCAGCATCTATAGAAACCATGTAACTTTCATAGTGTAAAACCGCTTTAATATGTGTCCAAATGGCCCCAAATAAAAACTGCGTACATAGGTATACTTTAACAATTGCATATAAAAATACAGCTCCACTCCGGTCCTGGTCACCTCTCGCATGTGCCGATTCGGCAGTACTAGGAAGTTGATTAGCGTGCGTCGTCCTGGCTCCGCCCTACGCGCATTTCGTCACGTGATTTTTGACTCATCGGGGGCTGGAGTGGGCACGCTCCCTCGCTGAAATATATGCACGATACCCCCGGCCCTCCCCGGCTGTCTCTAGGGTGAAAATAGGAAACCAGGGTGTGGTGGGAGGCGGACCGGCTCCGTTTACACATAAAACCAAATAAAATAAAAATATTAAAACATAAAATCAGCTGGACTCCACGATGTACAGAATGCACCCATCCCACCCGCCACCCCTATTGCACATAGTCAATTTGGTCTCTAAGAAATATATCACGCTTGGATCTAACATTACCATACATTGTTCCAGCGGCAGTATTCTCTGCATAAATTTGCATACAATATCGGCATCATACATGTAAATAAACATCACATCCTAATGCATCCAATTATAACATGCTGTCTACAGAGGTAGGTATTAGGTACTGTATAACAAGTATTGCATACCAAGAACCATACCCCGTTCACAACGCACCATCACCCAAACCCACATGGTGCTATACCCAAAATCCAGCTCACATTGTGTTTAAAAATGCTGCATTACTAACAAAATAGCCCGTAACCCCATATTGCTACCTCCTGCTGCATAATAATGTGGAAGATCTATATAGAATGCTTATTTCGTACCGCAATATGGTCTGAATTACCCACCAACCCACACCCAACTGCATGACACTCTATATAGTTAATCTATAGTTTGTACTGCATTACAGTTGCACACAAACCCACAACTAGCTGCATAATATTCACTGTGTAGTTAATCCTGCCTCATGGTCTAATTGTACTTAAAGAGAACCAGAGACGTTTGAAAAAAAGCTTTTATACATACCTGGGGCTTCCTCTAGCCCCATAAGCCTGGATCGCTCCCACGCCGCCGTCCTCCGCTGCCTCTATCCGCCGGTACCGGGTCCAGTACTTTCGGCCAGTCGAGCCAGTCGACGCAAGCACAGTGCGTCACTGCCGGCGGACACAGCCAATTGTACGCAAGAACAGGGACTCCCTCCATATCCTTACGCATGCGCCGCCAAACTACCCAGGCGCATGTGTAAAGGATATGGAGGGAGTCTCTGCTCTTGCGTACAATTGGCCGCATCCGCCGGAAGTGACGGGACCCGATAGAGGCAGCGGAGGAGGGCGGCGTAGGAGTGATCCAGGCTTATGAGGCTGGAGGAAGCCCCAGGTATGTATAAAAGCTTTTTTTCATTTTTTACCCAGGCTTCGTCTCTGGTTCCCTTTAATTCATAATACATGCTATCTAAATGGTCCATAAATTCACAACCTTCTTGCACACATCGCTATCTACTTTGCCCAATAATACTCTCTATCTCATTTATCCATAAAAATGTCAAAACCCACCACTCTATGCATAACGTTGGGCCACCTATCTGTCCTTACCCCACTATGCCTAAAGAAATTGCATAAAACTTAGTTCGTACTGCATTACTATCTGAGTCACCCATTTAACATAGGGCTTAGTTCGTACTGCAATACTGTCTGAATCGCCCATTTACACTTGTAGCAGCTTAACAACCTAATGCACTGCTCTCTAATTAGCTCCTTACACTTCCACCTGATTACTCCATTCATGCTATTAAGCCTTCAATCTTACCTCATCAACCCACTAATTTACCACCCTGTGAATGTGTTACTAACTGTAACTCAACAGAGAGTCCTATCCCCACATGTACAATCATTATCCATCTGCCACAATTAACCAGTTCACCCCCAAGGGTTTTTACCCTAACGGACCAGAGCAATTTTCACCTTTCAGCGCTCCTCCCTTTCATTCGCCAATAACTTTTTTCACTACTTATCACAGCAAATTGATCAATACCTTGGTTTTTTTTGCCACTAAATAGACTTTTTGGGGGTGATATTTATTTTCAGTAATAACTTCTTTTTATGTATTTTAAAGGGAAAAATAAAGAAAAAATGAAAAAATACACTATCTCTCCAATTTCATCCCCTATAGTTTTAAAATAAACACTGCTAATGTGTATAAAACCCACATATTTTATCTGCCTATTTGTCCTGGTTATCACAAGATATAAATTATGTCCCTAGTACAAAGTATGGTGACAATATATTATTTGGAAATAAAGGTGTATTTTTACTATGTTGTGTAAAAACACAACATAGGAAAAATACACCTTTATTTCCAAATAATATATTGTCACCTTTATGAGAAAGCAAAAAATGCTTTCTCATTGCAAACTACCAATGAATGCAAGCCCTTATTTGCAAATATAAAAGTAGTACACCCTCATAGCATACTTATTTAAAAAGCTGAGTCCCTAAGGTAACTATTCATGCATTCTCTTTTCAATTCTGTCACTTTTGGTGTTTTTTACAAGTGTTTTATTTTGGTACAGAGTATATGGAAATAACAGTTTTATTTCTTCTCATTCAGTTTGCCCCAAAACAAAAATCAGATCACACATGCATAATCTCTCAAACACTTCAAATTATTTTTTTCTTGCTTGTCACGGTTAAAATGATACCCTATACACATCATCAGATAGCGTTTTGGCCACATAATACACTGTTAATCATGAGCAGCGCCAATGTATTTTTCAAGGCCATTTTTTGCACCAGAAACAATAGTCATTCTTTCCTAGCAAAACCCCTGGAGTCTCAGAACATTGGATACAGGTCATAAATGATACCATTCTGAAAACTAGAGAACCAGACCTACTCAGATATACATATTTTTTAACATTTGCACTTCTGCGGTTTTGCTGAAATTGCACCATAACTTTAAAAATGGCATTTTCACTTTGGCATGAAAGACAATACAAATGACGTGCATAATCTCAAACACCCCAAATTCTCTTCTCTTGCTTGTGATGGTTAAAATGATACCCTCTACAACTTTAGATTGCTTTTTGGCCTAAGGGGAAAGTGGAGGTTGTGACAGGAACCATTTCCTCACTATGAATCGATGTCAGGACCATGATGTCTCTCTTGTCCCTATATTTGACAGCCAGGATCTCACCACATCTGAGACTGTGCGATTCCCCTTTTGTTAATTTTTTTTATTAACCACCTGTGGTGAGAGGCATATGCGGTTTGGCCTCACCGTCCCACAGGCACCAGTCTCTGTAGAATATAAAAATTTGAAAAGGGGACTGCTTGTATAAAAATTGTCCACGTACACATGATAGCCTTGGTGGAGGAGTGGGTTGGCTAGTTCCACCACAATTTTCCCACTGGTTGGCATGTACAGTGGGCACCCAGCTGGCTGTAAATGGCTAGCTTTGCCCTCATACAGCAAAAAAAGAATAGGTGTAGCCACTGCTGCTATAACATAGCTTATCAAATTTCACCCCATACTTTGCAGCCTTACTTGGGATATATTGTTTTATCCCTAATCTGCCATGGAAGGGTAGGAGGGATTCATCCACTGCAACTGCACTCTGGTGTGAATACCTCACTAAATTTTGTACTGAGGTGGGAAAGGATGAGCCTTCGCTCAAAAAAGCTTATCATGGGCAGGATCATCTTTGGGGACATTTTCTAAATTATCAACAAAGTGCAGGCATTTCATAAGAGCCTCATAGCGCTGCCTGCTCATTGAAGCTGGAAACGGGTGTGCTGTGCATGAAGCCCTTAGACCAGTATAATCTAATTTCTGGCTGTTGGACTATGCCCATATGCAGTGTTAGGGCCAGAAACCCCTTTAGCTCAGGTATGGTGGTGGGCTCCCATTTTTCAGCCAAATAACAGGTGGGCTTCTGGGCAATATACTGCTGTGCAATCAGATTGGTTTGCTCCACAATGTGCTGCAGCAAATCATCACTCACAAATTCCTGGAAGAAATCAGCAGCCCTGAAGTTGTCAGTGGGCACTGATATTCCGCTTGCCCCTGTAAAAGGTGGGACGTTGGGTGCTACAAGGTTAGCGGGATACCAGGTGCCCAAATTATGTCCTCAGGTACCGGTGGACGTACCTGCCCTTGCCTGGCTCCCCTCCGGCCTCTGCTGCTAGCTGCAGCAGTATTTCCCACTGAGCACCCTGCGGTGGCATCTGAAGGACCCTGGACAGTGGAATCCTCATCCCTCCTGAAGCGGCGAGATGGCTTCCCAACGCTCTCTGAACTGTCAGAATCTGATGCAGAGCTGCTCGTGCCATTCGCTCCTCAAATCGTCCCCTCTGCTGCTGCTCTGCTGGAGGAAGGCGGCTGCCTCCTCAATAGAGATGGCCCGAACCGTTCGGGCGAATCTCTCTGGGCCGTGTACTACTTCCGGGTCTCTATGACCTGGAGTAGTACGCCTGCGCTGGCCCGGCGGTGCGCGTCCTATATCGCGCACCTGTTGCCGGGAACTCTCTGCGCATGAGCGTGACGTCACTCATGACATAGCGACCCGGAAATGGTACACGGCCCACAGATGCAGTGGCGATTTTTGCCGATGTTCCGCCGGACCTGTGCCCTCCCGCTGTGCGCAGCTCTGTGTGTAAACCAGCAGCGGCTCTCACTCCCCGCGGCAGCTTATCTTTCTTTCTGCCTAGTTCCCCCTCCTCCCCTCCTACGTCATCAGCCCTGCTGCGAGAGCGGCTCAGGCTTTCGCTCTCGCTAATGTGACACTTTCCTCCGCAGATTGTTTAATTCTGCAGACCGGGGGGGGGGGGGGGGGTGGGGTTGGGGGGTGCAGACGACTGCTATTTAGCTAATGTCTGGCCGAGTTTCCCCCCCCCCCCCCCCTTATTCAACAGTTCCCATGCAAGCAGGGAGCAGAGAAAGAATTCCCTCCCCCTTCATTGCCGAAGTACAGGAGAAGAGAGCATGTGGATGGAGCTGCACAGCAAGGGGGAGATTGAGTGAGTAAGCAAGACTGAGTGCATGACTGTGTGGTGTGTCAGTGTGCGTGTATCAGTGAGTGCTGGAGAAGTTTGATTGTGTGTGTGCGCATATTAGTGTGTGCTGCAGGATGTGTGTATCAGTGAGTGCTGGATAAGTGTGTATGTGTGCATATCAGTGTGTGCTGCAGGATCGTCTGTGTGTATCGGTGAGTGCTGCAAGATGGAGAAGTGGGTGTGTATGTATAGGTGTGTGTGTCTATATATGTGGGTGTGTATTTATGCATGTAAGTGTTGAGTGCGAGATGGATGTGTATCAGCGCAACCCCTCCCCCCCCCCCCCCCCCCCCGGCTTACCTTTACGCTACCTATCCCACAACTGTCCCCACTGCCTCTGTGACAGGACTTTTATCCCAAGCACACACCCCCAGCATAGTAATATGTACTGCATGGGGAATCAAGGGACAGTGGCATGATATCTCCCCACCCCCTCGACTTGGTCTAATTTTTTTTAATTTTGACCTACTGTCTATTTGTTTGGGCTTAGGATTTAACACAGCTCTGCTCTGCCTCCTTTGCGCAGACAAAGAGGCACATGCTTAAGCTCGATTTTGAAGAAAATCGTGCATCGAATTGAAATCGCAATTTCTGACAAATCGTGATTCCACCTTTTCCTAAAATCGTTCAGGCCTAATAGACAGACAGATTGAGCGATCAATTGATCAATAACAGAGATTTTTTTTTTTTTTTTTCGTTTTTTCTTTTTTTTAATTAAAATTAATAGAAAGAATAGAAAAGTATAGATAGAAATGTCAGAATAAGGGTAGAAAAGTACTAAAAAGTACTAAAATAAAACAGAAAAGGGGTAAATGGCAAAGGAGGGGGAGTATAAGGGGTTAATCAATAGTATGGGGCTGAAATTTAAAAAAAAAAAAAGTAAAAATCCTACCACAATCAGTCTCTTTCTCCCTCACAGCTCCTGTCACCTCTGAATGCTGATTGACAGCAGTCTGAGGTGATGGATGAGCTGGGAGGGAGAAAGCAAGTTTGTTTGCTGACACTCTTTAGGCAGATCATTGTTACTGGCTTGTAACAATGATCTGCCTTGTTACTGGCATTTGATTGACCAAAGGAACATGCGATTCCCTGGTCCAATCACTAAGCCGCGGGACCCAACATCCGCACGCAGCGGGAGTGCGCCCGCTCGCACACAGCGGCAGTGTTACAATGTAACTCATTCAAACGTCATGTTGCCATTAATAGCGGCGAACATGACGTTTTAATGCTTTACATTGTAAATGGTTAATACACTAATAATCATTAGAAATGAAACAGTTTAGATCAATCTCAATATTTAGACCTTCTGGTGTCATAGTGCGCAGATTATAGATCCAACGTGTTTCCATTTTCGATAGCTCACGCACCTTATTACATCCTCTCCATTGTGGTTCAAGTTTTTCAATTGCACAGAATCCCATAGACAGGATCACATTTATGCTGTTTTTTTTTTTTTTAAATTCTCGTGCCCCTTCTTTGCTTTATATATGTGCTCACCGATGTGGTCCTTCCGTGCTCTTCTGGTTCTACACACATATTGATACCCACACCATATAACATACACCACATATTTGGAGGCACAAGAAATTATCTAATTTTATACTGACGTTTGGTTACAAATGACTCCAGACACAACTTAGTCTTATGATTATCTGCGTTCAATCCACATCTCTGGCAATTCTTACAAGGATAAAGACCAGGTTTCTGCCACATGTTGTCCCACTGTCTACTGGGGGGCTCTATACAGCAAGGGACCAAACTGCCCCCTAAGTTGGGTGCCCTTCTATATACAAAAGAAGGTTTGTGCGGCAAAGTTCTTGCTAGCATATTGTCACACATGAAGACTGGCCAAAGTTTTTTACTATTTTTTTTCTACCTTTCTATGCTGTAAAGAAAATTTAACTAATTAAATGCATCTCCCCATACCTGTCTACTAACTTGATTCCCATTAACCAACAAATTCCTGTCCATGCCCCGTACTTGCTCCATTGTTCTCTCCAACGATTTCTGGTCATACCCCTTCTGTAGAAACCGATTTTTTTTTTTTTTTTTTTTTTTTTTTAAATCAATCTCAACCTGTGAATTGTTCTATATTAGTACAGTTTCTACGAATGCGGATCATCTGGCCCTTTGCAATCTCTCTAAGCCATAATGGGTGGTAGCAACTACGCTATGAATCCATTGCGACCCGCTTGTTTGAAATAGCACTCTCTTTACTGCCTGTCCCTCCACAAATATGTTCAAATCAAGGTAATGTATAGCTGACTTGCTACTTTTCGATGTCAGTTTGATCTGTTCGATATTATTTGCTTCCCCTATAAATTTATTCCTGCCCCTCCTTAATATTAGTCTATAAATCACCACCATGATATTTTATTAGACCCTCCCATATATATTGCTTTTTCTTTCCATCAGGCCATATAAAAATTAGCCAGAGATGGAGAAAACGATGCCCCCATCGTGCAGCCGAAGCGTTGTTCATAATACCCTTATACCAAAAATAATTCTTGGTTAACCCAAAATTCAAGAGTTTCAGCAAAAATTCAATTTGTTTATCTTGTAGTTCACCACGCCTCCCCATATAGTATCATGCTTCCATACTACTCAAGGGGAGTTTAGGAGATGCCTCCACCCTTCCCCAGGATGTTGACTGCTAGCTTGCGCATTATCACGTTTACCTGGGTGAGAGGTTTGGCTCTGATAAAAAGTGGTAAACGTTTTTGCCCTGTGTGACTTCATTGGAGGTAGACCAACACTTGCCATCTATTTTTAAGCTGTCTTTAACAGTTTTCATTTGGGCATCGCCTAGTGTTTTTAGTACTTAAGGTGCGTACACACGTCTATTTCTGAATGACTTTTCGTCTGAATAACAAATCGTTTGATATGCTAATTTACCTAATTTACATGTCGTTTAACCAACTTGACAATGGACTGGATAGAACAACGGACTAGATTAAATGACTGATCAAACGACTTATTTGAATGTCTTTTATGCTGGTTACACACTATGAGATTTTCTGGCTGATTTACTGTCAGATCGATTATTTCCAACATGTCCGCTCTGCTTTCCGATCGATCTCTGAGCATTTTCCGATCTATTTCCTATTACGGAAATCGATCGGAAAATGCTCGGACATTGATCGGAAAGCAAATTGTACATGTTGGAAATGAACGCTCTAACAGTAAATCGGCCAGAAAATCTCAGTGTGTACCCAGCATTAGTGTCAAACTACGGTAATAGACTTTCAAACAAGTAGTTTGCACACATGTACAGACCTAACTGTTGTTTGAATGACAGTTAGTTCACGGATCCGCCAAGCGGATCAGTCAAAACTGCAGCTAACAGTCTAACGATCGTTCATAACGACGCCAAAACTGTCGTTTTGAACAACAAGTCTTTCAGAAATATCAGACGTGTGTACGTATCTTCATTGGATGTATGACAAGTTAATCCTTCAGCATTGTAAAAAATGGGCAATATCTGCGCAGCCTCGGAAAGCTGGGTGAAATACATTGGAGTATTTACAGCCAGCACACAATGCACCCACAGAGCTGTTACAGCCAGATTTATGAAGCATAGATCTGCTGGCATCACTTGGTGGATATATGCTGGCACAGTCTTAACTGAGGAGCATTTGGGACCATACTGAGGACACTGGGGTCAAAAATTAGAATTGGATATTGCGGATGTATTAGTGAGCATATGGGAATGGCTACAATGGAGACCCTGCACTTCTTACACATACCAATCAAGCCTCTTGCACATTAACCCTCACTTTTCTTTGGTATGTCTACAAGTTTTTTTTGCCATGTTAAGAACTGTTAAATTAGACACTGAGGTGGTGAGTGAACAGTGGATATTGCTGATGTAAGCACATGGGAAGAGCTGCATTAAGTTGGAAACCAAAGTAATTTAAATCGGTCATATTCAAACTACAAGAGCTGTAATTGAGAAAGGTTCTATTAAAGCACAAATCCTTTTTTTTCCCCCCTGGAATTGAGGTTCATCAGGCACCTAGTGGCTTTTGTTGGCAACATTTATTTCTCTCCCTGGTTAAGTCAAGATTTACGCTTCAGTAGAATTTAGTGCTTCGGATCAGTGATTGGGTTAAAAAAAATTCTCTGTAAATTTCGATTCAACCAGAAGCAAAGGTGAGATTGGCTGATTTACAGCTCTTTGTTTCAGTAGATGTGGCACTTTCCTGTTTAACTACTTCAGCCTAACTGGACGAGTATACAGGTTCTTCTCAAAAAATTAGCATATTGTGATAAAGTTCATTATTTTCTGTAATGTACTTATAAACATTAGACTTTCATATATTTTAGATTCATTACACACAACTGAAGTAGTTCTAGCCTTTTATTGTTTTAATATTGATGATTTTGGCATACAGCTCATGAAAACCCAAATTTCCTATCTCAAAAAATTAGCATATTTCATCCAACCAATAAAAGAAAAGTGTTTCTATGGCTATTGAGCCACTGGCTATAATGCTCCGTAACTCTGCTGGGATTGAGGGATTAAAATTGGGGAGACTAGAGGAAAAAATCTCACTCTATGCAGACGACATACTACTATATCTCGCAGACTCAGGGCCCTCCCTCACTACAGCTTTTAATATAATAGACCACTTCAGTCGATGGTCAGGATTAAAAATAAATAAAACCAAATCCATTCTCTTCCCTTTGGATAATAACGCCCCTGAGGAGAACTCCAGTGGATCGGGTCTACAATGGGTAAACAAGTTTACCTACCTTGGAATAGTGATACAGAAAGATACTAAGCTATTTCTAGCAAACAACTTCCTCCCTATTATACAAAAGATTAAAGATAAATGTAACACCTGGCAGGACTTACCCTTAACGTTAATAGGCAGAGTCAATGCAATCAAGATGATGCTGTCACCTAAACTTACGTATATATTTCGTAACACTCCAGTCTGGATTCCTAAAAAATATTTTACTGAAATTAATAAAATTCTAATCCCCTTTATATGGTCCAATAAATTCCCCCGAATGTCTCTAAAAACACTGATGCTTCCGACCCTTAAAGGCGGGCTATCCATGCCTAACTTTTTTTATTACTTTCTAGCAGCACTATTAGTCACAGTGAGGTGGTGGTTCTCGCGAAATGAATCTAACCCTGCAATAGTAGTGGAAGCGGCAATTATGGGATCATATGAAGCCCTTCTGAACCTTCCGTTTAGAGGCCCAAATTCATCCCCAAACACCACCATAGTCATGAAAACCACGATCCGTGCGTGGCAATACCTCCAAAGAAAGTTCACTACACCCTCTAAATGGTCTCCATACACCCCTTTATGGGGCAACCCCAATGTCCCTCACTTCTCTTCTATACCAGACCCGGCACTATGGGCACAACATGGAATTAAAATATTGAGAGACGTTACCAGAACAGGAACCTTATTATCTTTTGCGGAGCTTAAGCAACTCTATAATATCCCTCAACGCATGTATTTTCGGTACCTGCAACTTTCTCATGCATTTACAGCCCAGTTTGGTAGAGAGGGTATACAGCTGGAATCTGATCCACTGGAGTCTCTTCTTATACAAGAAAATCTTGAAAAACCCCTATCAGCTATATATGCAGACCTATTAGTCCAAATGGGTCACAATACAGACAAACTTCATGCACAATGGGCAAGAGATATTGGGGAGATAGAGGATGAAGAATGGGATGATGTGGTAGGCAGGGGAGCCGGGGTCTTGATCTCATCCAGGGATAGGTTAATTCACCTAAAATATCTTCATAGAGTATACTTCACCCCAAGTAGATTACACAAAATCAACCATGCTCACTCTAATATCTGCACTAGGTGTGGCACACAGGTAGGAAACTACTTGCATATGTTCTGGGCATGCTCAAAACTAGAAAGATTTTGGGAACAGGTGGAAAAAACCATTGGGAAGGTTCTAGATCTCCCGTTTAAACTTGATAAAAAAAATGGCAATGTTAGGAATCTTCGCTAAAAATAGCTATAATAAATATAAACAAGCCATGATCTTTACACTCTGCCATGTAGCTAGAAAAATAATTCTGATCCATTGGAACCAACCAGTGGTGCCCTCTAAGACCGAATGGATCTCTACCGTCAATCATATGCTCCCTCTGTGCAAAATGACATATAAAAGCAGAAACTGCCCCAATAAGTTTGATAATATATGGTCCAGGTGGTGTGATAAACATTGTAGGAGTCTCCAGGTAGATATCTGAACTTCTTTATGTTTGAAATTATACACAAACACACTATACACACGCCTCTACAGAAGCGGGACAATTATTCATATATGTAATTAAATATGATATTTTTTTCTGCCTCGGTTATAACGCACTCAAGGATACTTCCTATATCTAACACAGTGTAAGAGCACATGTGACATATTGTTCATTGGACTCTGTTAATAGTTATTTTCTCCTTCTGAATAATGTACGGTATGCAACAGGGACCAACATTACTTCTTTTCTTCTCTTCTATTACCTCTCCCTTCTTCTTTCTTCTCTATCTTCCTTCCTCTCCTCTTTATGTCCCTTAGGGACCTTGGCCTACCACAACTGATTGTTATACGTTAGAAGTTGATGGTTGTAATAAAAGTTTATGTTGTATTGATATAGAAAATCAATAAAGACTTACCTGTTAAAAAAAAAAGAAAAGTGTTTTTAAAACAAAAAGTCAACCTTCAAATAATTATGTTCAGTTATGCAATTAATACTTGGTCGGGAATCCTTTTGCAGAAATGACTGCTTCAATGCGGCGTGGCATGGTGGCAATCAGCCTGTGGCACTGCTCAGGTGTTATAGAGGCCCAGTATGCTTTGATAGCGGCCTTAAGCTCATCCAGAGTGCTGGGTCTTGCGTCTCTCAACTCTCTCTTCACAATATCCCACAGATTCTCTATGGGGTTCAGGTCAGGAGAGTTGGCAGGCCAATTGAGCACAGTAATACCATGGTCAGTAAACCTTTTACCAGTGGTTTTGGCACTGTGAGCAGGTGCCAGGTCGTGCTGAAAAATGAAATCTTCATCTTGTTAGGGCCTAGTTCCACTACACGCAGATTGGATGCAGAAAAACTGACTCCAATGAAAGCCTATTGGCCTGTTTCCACTAAACGCGATTTTTCTGATGCAGATTTTCCCATAGGCATTCATTGGAGTCAGTTTTTCTGCATCCATTCTGCATCAATTCTGCATCCAATCTGCGTGTAGTGGAAATAGGCCCTAAAGCTACAATGGATGTAAATGGAGAAATAGTGTGTGTTTTTTCAATTTTTTCCCTGTAAAATGCATAAAAAATAAGGTAATTTCTAAGCAAAAATATTACTCACTAAAAGCCTAATTTGAACCATAAAGCATAGGAAAAAAAGTCTGGCACTATAGTGTTTATTGTGCAGAAAAATGACACAAAAATGCAAGATTAAAAGCATCAGCAGGATATGACAATCATTCAAAATATGACAGTTCAAAGAGTCATACCAGTAGTGTCTTTGATAACGTCTGGATGTGGGTGGGAGGCAGCGATGGTGGGTGCCAGAGGGTGCACGGCCTGACGACCGTTTCGCGTGGCTTGCGCTAAGCTTTTTCCAAGGTGGATGCACATGAAAAAATACATAGATCATTTAGGTGTGATAAGTAGTAGTAATGTTATTGGCAAATGAATGGGAGCAGCACTGATATGTGAAAATTGCTCTCATCCTGAAGTGTTTAGGTGTACCTGAGGCAGATTAATTAGTAAAAAATGCAATACTAGCCTAGGCGTGTACGCACTTAACTCATGTCGCCCATCAGGGATTGGAACCTGATCCTCTTGGGCTACAGATGCATGTCACAAATGTGGTGGGGACACGTGACTCAATAACAACTTTTTGAGTTGGTATTTCCTTAGTTCCCCCAAATTTTTGTAATGTTTCTGAGATATGAAAATCCATTAAAGGTGTGTCTCTGGAATAAGGACAAAGGTGATATTAAAAATAGTAGTTTTTTTATTAATTTTTGTGTATAAAACCTATTAATGTTCAGTATTTGTTATTTCTCTAGTGGGCCCCTTAAGAATTGAGTTTTCAATATCTGTTGATCTGGAGGAGGTGAGGAAGACCAATCCAAATGTAAAGGCGGGAGGCCGATACAAACCAAAGAATTGCAAAGCATTGCAGAAGGTAGCAATGATTATTCCATTTAGAAAACGTGATGAACATCTGAAGTATTGGCTATATTATCTGCACCCTATTTTACAAAGACAACAACTTGACTATGGCGTTTATGTTATAAACCAGGTAAGCCGTGTATTAGTGTTCTAGCAAACAATATAGTGTGGAATATAATACAGTTTAATTAGTCTTTGGAAGCAAAATACTTAATAACATGCCATTCTGCAAAATGAGTAGTTCAGGTGCCTGGCAGCAATGGAGAAAGTTCCCTGGGGTACGTATTTTATAGGGGGGGGGGGGGGGGTACCAGCTGGGGGTCCTTTGGTCTTTGGCAAATCGAACGCTGCTACCGGCGCGCACCCAGCCAGCCGAGCCATATTGAGTAAGACCTTTCTAGCATGCTGGACCAATTCTTTCTTTTGATTTCAGCTTGAAATCAATTGAGCGGCCGTCATTGATCTCTGTTTATTTTAAATAATTTTACTTGGTTCAGATTCCCTTTAAGCTGTACCACATGCATTGCAAGCTACTTCAGTCCTAGGAGAGGTTTGCTGCATGTCATGGATTGGCCCAAGCACAATGAGGTAAACCATATTTATTCTGTTTTTTTTAATCAAGTATAATGCCATGATCTTCAGTAGGTTTATGATTTATATTACCTCAGGAATCTATTTTTTTTCTGGATAAAGTTATATAGTCTCTAATGCTGTTGCGTGTTCTTTCAGCATATTTCATGTTTTGTATAACTCCAGGATGTCCTTGTCTTCAGTTAACTTAGAATGAGCTAATCAAAAAGTGCATCACCAGATGCAACCTGGGGGCAGGGTGTTGTATGCTGAAATGTGGCTCATGAATAAATTGCATTCCCTTATACCACGGCTGTGGAGTCGGAGTTGAAGGGTTGAAAATGTTTTGGGTACCTGAGTTGGTGGTTTCATAAACTGAGGAGTTGGAGTTTGAGTTGGATGATTTTTGTACCGACTCCACAGCCCAGACTCGTACAGACTACCTGTGTGCATCAGGGAGCACTAAGACAAAGAGCACTACTGTTTTGAAAACATTTGGGGAAGGGTTGTTATGTATACCCATAATTACACAAGGTCTATTCTGAATTTACAGGACAGACATGCCTTCCTCCGTCTTTTGTTTTGAGTTTATTCGTACTAAACTTAACTGTTTTCCTTAAAGAGGAACTTCAGCATAAACAAACATACTGTCATTAAGTTACATTAGTTATGTTAATTAAAACAGATAGGTAATATAATCTCTTACCCACCCTGTTTTAAAAGAACAGGCAAATGTTTGATTTCATGAGGGCAGCCATCTTTTTGGTTGAAAGGAGGTGACAGGGAGCATGAGACACAGTTCCAACTGTCCTGTGTGCTTATCACCCCTCCCAGTTGCTAGGCAATGTGAATAACACCATAGGAAATCCCATCATGCTTTGCATAGCATCGGGGGAAAAAAGCCCGGGCAGTTTTCTTTGATGGCGCAGAGCCTAAGCTTTTGTGCAGCTAAACATATCTGTGAAACTGTTAAACACCAAGCCTTTTCCGTGCTGCTAAGTAGATTTTTAGTCTGGAGGTTCACTTTAATAAGAGGGGACACAACTCGAGAAGGATGAGAGGTAGCCGGGAGCAGCGCATCCTACCAACAGTTTGTGTAGTCTACCCCCAGTATCCCAAACCAACTGTACCAATGAAGGTTTGACTTGCAGGTAACTAAAACCAGTGATCTCTTTAGTGAATCTCCCAAGGTCCCTCACATACCAGGATATAGTATGTAGGGCTGTAGACGTACATAGCTATAGAGCATATTGTAGGTGTAGTTAATTGTATATATTACCCCAGCTACTAACCCAGACCAGAAGATCATATCAAATACAAAAATGTCAGACAGATTAAAATCCCCTTAATTTTAAAACAACCCCGGGGACAGGGGACAACTACGGA